>NC_090895.1:36604941-36657441 GCF_036669925.1 Montipora capricornis | reverse complement strand
CGAGTAGTGACTGCTAGTAACGTGTAATAACGGGTTGTGATGTAGAGTAACGTCTAGTGACGAGTAGTGACTGCTAGTAACGTGTAGTAAGGGCTGGTGATGTGTAGTAACGTCTAGTGACGAGTAGTGACTGCTAGTAACGTGTAATAACGGGTTGTGATGTACAGTAACGTCTAGTGACCAGCAGTGACTGCTAGTGACGTGTAGTAAGGGCTGGTGATGTGTAGTAACGTCTGGTGACGAGTAGTGACTGTTAGTAACGTGTAATAACGGGTTGTGATGTGCGGTAACGTCTAGTGACGAGTAAGGTAAAGGTAAAGTCTGCTTACGAGCCTAGAAGGCCCGCGCTTATCTCCGGTTTCTGTAGCATGAAGCGACTAGGAGTATTTCTATTCCCCCCTGGATGGGATGCCAGTCCATCGCAGGGTTACCCCCACCAATATAAAATTCGCTGGTACCCATTTATACACCTGGGTGGAGAGAGGCACCGTGGGAGTAAAGTCTCTTGCCCAAGAACGCAACACAATGTCCCCGGCCAGGCCCCGAACCCGGACCACTCGATCCTGAGTCGAGGACTAACCATGAGGCCACCGCGCCTCCCCTAGTGACGAGTAGTGACTGCTATTGAGTAACGTGTAGTAACGGCTGGTGATGTGTAGTAACGTCTAGTGACGAGTAGTGACTGCTAGTAACGTGTAATAACGGGTAGTGATGTGTAGTAACGTCTAGTGACGAGTAGTGACTGCTAGTAACGTGTAATAACGGCTAGTGACCATGGCAGTAACATCTAGTGACCAGCAGTGACTGCTAGTAACGTGTATTAAGGGCTGGTGATGTGTAGTAACGTCTAGTGACTGTTAGTAACGTGCATTAACGGGTAGTGATGTGGAGTAACGTCTAGTGACGAGTAGTGACTGCTAGTAACGTGTAATAACGGGTTGCGATGTGGAGTAACGTAGATCCACGTACAGTAATGTCTAACAACGTTGGATAACACCTAGTGATTGGAAGTAACGTTAAGCTACGATTAATCATGTACTATATAAACTTATCTGGTGTTGATGTATAGTGTTGGTGACGTTGAGTATTGTATTTTGTACACGGAATTATTAAAAACTGGATCATTGGATAATGCAATTCGAGAGTTTTGATTGGCTAAGCCATCATGGGTTATAAGCCATTATACCATGATCTACAAACACGGCAAGCATATGCGTGATTTTTTGGGCCTTTTTATTTTTATTGTAGTCTAGTTTTCTATATTTTGGGGGCGTTTTTAATAAAACAATTATTCCACTCGCGCTTGTTGGATATGAGGTGATTATAGCCAACTCGGCGCTACGCACCTCGTTGGCTATCTATCATCTCATATCCAACGCGCGCTCATAGAATAATTGTTAATTATAACCGTTAATCTCACTCCCAGGAAGGGTTAAGAATAAAAAGAGCAGTTCCAAAAAATACACCCAAAAGGAAGCATTTTGTACCCGACATGGAACCAAATCTGAATTGATTTATAAAAAAATTTAAATTTTTAAGAGACTATGGTAATGATCACAGCAGCATGCCACACTGAAAAAACGTTGGAGATTCTGGTTAAGTATTTCATATGGGAATGCATGGGTAGATGGTAAGGACATGTTAATATTCATCTTCAGCAGACATATGCATGCAAATCAACAGAACCATGCTAATGCACAGACTATTTGTCTTTTATACAAAAATTTGGTTTTATCAACGGAGTTGATAATGTAAATTGGCCACCGTACAGAGATTCTAAAAGCTGACGTTTCGAGCATTAGCCCTTCGTCAGAGCGAATCGAGGGATTATGGGTTACGTGTAGTTTTTATAGTAGAGTAGGAGCTACGCTATTGGTGGTAACATGGCAACGTGAAAAATAGGAATATATTAGTTAAATGAAAAGCGTTCGTTAATACCGTGAGGATTAAGGGTGCCGATTTGAAAGATGAATTTTTGTTCCAGATTCTTGCGGCTTTCCGTCGTACCTAGATGTAGGGAAAGGCCGCAGATAGCCATGTGGTTTTTGGAGTGGTTAGGCAGATTAAAATGGCGAGCGACTGGCTTAGATGCATCCCTGTCATTCTTCTCAACATCGCGAAGGTGTTCGCGGAATCGGTCACCTAGTCGTCTACCTGTCTCACCGATGTATAATTTATTGCATAACGTACAGGTTATGCAATAAATGACATTTGCGGAGGTACATGTGAAACGATCGGTGATCTTAACAGATCGCTTAGGTCCCGATATCTTGCTAGTGTTGACAATGAAAAGACAAGTTTTGCATCGTGAGCGGGCGCATTTGAAAGTGCCGGGTTGCTCGTTAGTTTTGAGCGCGCTTCTAACTAAAAAGTTGCCTACGTTTTTGTCGCGTTTGAATTAAATAAGTGGAGGTTGCGAAAAGATTCTACCAGTCTCGGGATCATTTTGGAGTAATTTAAAATTACTAAGAATGATGCTTTTGACTGCGTGATTATGAGGATGGAAAGTGAGGGTGAATGGAATTCTGTCATTCTTATCTTTTTGTGACGTTTGTAGTGATGACTGTCGATCAAACTGTTGGGCGCGATGATGGCCCGCTTTGACCACAGAAAATGCTTAAGTGTAAGTAATTCCCAAAGCTATTGAATGCAAGGCTTAGTCTAGTTGTTGATATTACAGTATTTTTGTGAGAGGTGAATTAGTGAAGTAGAGAGCTTAAGCAGACTGATGACGACAAAAAGAATGTCATCTGAAAGTATAACTTCACAATATCATGACTCTTGCAATTATTTGAAGTTGCTCAGGTTGCAACTTGAGCAGGTACAGATTTGGAAGTTGCTCAGGATGCAACTTGAGTACTGTAGGTACAGCTGTACTTAGTATATGATCATTGTAAAGAGAACTTGGGTAATTCATCGTAGGGTGCTCATGTCCTACAAATAACCTCAAACTTGAATGTTTCACGTTGTCGGAAAGAGAATGGCAAAGAAGTCAACAAAAATGTAAATGCTTTTTCAGATCATGTTAAGCTAGTTTTGCTCTTTTTGCAAACCCCCCCCCCCTCCCCCCCACTATCGCTAAAGCTGTCTAGTAGTAGTAATTCGGAAATCAAGAGACCATCAATTGACCATCTACTTGAACTTATTGACTGAATTACACATAACAATGAATAAATCTTATAAGCTGGTAAGGTTAGTGTTTTTGTTGTGTCAATAGCAACCATTCTTTAACAAAATGATGTGATAACAAATTTGACACACCAAATATAGTCTGATGAGATCTGTGTTTACTGTCAAGAACTTTTCTGATGGCTCCGTTTAGAGAGAGAGACCCGTTCCCTATCATCCGAAGCAGAACTGGTGCTATCTCCTTCATACTTGCCCTCTCACACATTCTCGAGCCTTTTCTCTGCTAACACAAATGGAAGACTATTGAAATTTAAGGAAGGAATCTTGACATTAAAGGTTCCAGTCTTGTTGAGATATCGGAAAACGTAATGGCCTTCCATTTGCCCTGTGGGCGTCCTGAATGTTGTACAGCTGATATACTGAT
This sequence comes from Montipora capricornis, assembly GCF_036669925.1. Lineage (NCBI taxonomy): Eukaryota > Metazoa > Cnidaria > Anthozoa > Scleractinia > Acroporidae > Montipora > Montipora capricornis. The sequence continues at coordinate 36,653,888 of NC_090895.1, read as the reverse complement.
GGAGAGCTCCTGGGTACATGGTAGGAAATTCACCAACCACACCATCACCGTGGACCTCCTCTTTGATTCCATTAGCATCAGTTATGTACCAGTGTCGAGTTGTCAACTGGCATTTGTTCATCTGAAAGGAGAATAATCAACTTTAAATTCATTGATTTAATGTAAGCGCTGTACCTGAGGATTGACACCAGAAATTAAAGTACTTTAAATTTAAACATGCTCCACTTCATACAAGGAAGCATGTCTGGAAAGGAGGGTGTCGGTAGGAACAGTGGTGAGTCAGAAAAAAAGTACTGGCTTCCTCCAATGTACCCTGGGGTTTGATTTCCAGACTTGTCTTAATGATCGCGTGGCTTTAATCTCTTTTCTACTCTAATCAGATTAATTTTTCTCTGAACTCATACTTGTCTAATGCTTTCCTCTCTAACAAGAAAACAGACATTTGATTTCACCTGCTTTTATTAATTTTGATTTGATTTGATTTTTTATATCCTCCCCACCAAGTTGAGCTATTGGGCTTGTCTAAATGAAGCTTGAGACTTACCTAAATACTATCATAATGTTACTATTATGAGGGGAAACAAAGAAGTCCTCTTTACTTATGTAGTGGCACTCACCATTGATGCCTCTGGATCCATTGATATTGATATGCGATAAGTGAAGAAGAACAAGGGGGGTTTTACACTGCTAAGTTCTGGAAGAAAGGCAGTGGTTGTGACAATTGTGATACCATTGGTTGTAGCCTTGTCTGAAAATGAAAATGTGTAAATTTCATTGTCAATAACAGGGTAACAGTTATTCGACAACTTTTCAGCGAATGCACAAAGCCAGCTTGCAAAATTTGTCCCACTCAGGAAGTGATGCATTCTCATTGACGATACTTCAAAATTGTCAACGCTGCGATCTGGACTTGGCCAAAAGATTTCCCCACGATTGTGGCCTTCTTCGTTTGTCAAAGCCATGAATTGTCCATTTCCTGTATGCACGCAAAAAGAGACTGGAATGCAATTGCGAAGTCCATCTCGACGCTGTAGTCCACTCAAAGCCACACTGAGCTCCAGAAGGCATTCACTTTGGTAGTGGTTTGAAATTGCCATTGAACCAATAAGGCCAGGGCTGACAAGGCGTTGCCCATTTCGGATACGAAGTGAACATCTAAGATCATTTGGAAGCTGCAAACCTGTAGCATTAAATTACAAAAAATGAGTGTCTTCCGAAACAGAATGAATGTGACCTGGATTTGATATCTGGCTCACCATCAAATGTGGGCTTCAACCTCTCTCACTGAAAACTCACATGGATTCTAGGTTCACTTTCATTTCATGTGATTTGATTTAATTATGCTCAGCTAAATCGGTTCGACCCTTATAAAATGGATTACTGCAGTTATATTGCTACATATCAGTGGAATGTGAAACACAGAAACTTGCTATCAATGAAATTTTGATATCTGTAGTTACACAGTCATGGCATAAATTATACAAGCCTAGTGGTCAGGGTATGTCTGATTTGCAAGGGGCATGGACCTGATTTATCCTTGATGGCCTTGGATTCAAATGAGCTGTGCAGTGATATGGTATTGCTGATGTCAGCTCTTGAATCACCACAACTTTTTGTTTCACGATCATTATTTGACTTAAATAATAATAACAAATAGAGTGAGTTTCAATTGACTGTCGTAAAACCAAAACCAAAGTAATTACTTTGGCAAATCAAAAAGGTCGGAGGCAATCCAGTAAACCAATCAAAACTTGAAGTAATTACACGTAGCCGACACAAAGCGTGGGAAAATGTGCACGCACGAGCCACAATTGGTTTTGGTTTCACTTCTGATTGGGTGAAAAAATGGCCCGAAAACTTTGAACCAAGCACTGAGTGAAGTAAATGCAAAACCAAAGCAATTCGCTAATTACTTTCGACACTCAATTGCAAAGCGCTCTAATAATATGAATTGCATTATTGCTTGAGCTCTTGTCTTCATTATTCGTCTATCAGCAGATTAGTATAGGCAAGTTACAGTGTGCCTGTTTACCACCATTTGTCATTCAAATGTGCACACCACCAGAAAATGGATGGTGTCAATGACATCTTTGCTATATTTAGCCTAATTTGCAACAAACAAGTGTTGTCACTGGGCTCATTTTCGGTGCAACATAAACTCAGGGCTCCCGTAAATAAAATATAATTTTTTAACAACCTACACAAACAGCAAAACCGGTGGGTCTAATCTGCAGGTCGCAGGTCGCAGGTCATTGTTTCACCAATAAAGAAAGTATCCTAAACATTCATAAAAGCTAACCTTAGGCCTAAAAACTTTTGTTTAGGCCTAATTAGGCCAGAGGTTAGCTGTTAAGAATGTTTAGGATACTTTCTGTATTGATGAAACAATGACCTGCGACCTGCGACCTGCGACCTATGACCTGCGACCTGCAGATTAGACCCGCCGCAACAAAACAGTAGTGTTTGAGACTATGGCAAACTTTAGCTTAACTGCTGAATACCCTCCATTTCCATAAGGCTAAATCTTTCATGCCAGTACTCCAGGGATAAGCCTCTTGCTACAATCTTGCTGTAAGGTGAACTGGTCCCCTTCACCTTCACAACTTGCCAACGTACCGTTTAATTTGTTGACTTCTGTCTCGGCCAGTTCCTCCTCAGTCAACCCTTCGTTCAAGGAAGCATGGATTGCAGGGCAGTGAAGCCTAATAAACTCTTCAATCACAGCCCAAGCTCGTTTTATGGAGGCGTAGCAAGATTCGTATCGACCCCATTCCGTTTGCCACTGTGAAAATAGCTGCTTCCAAGTTGTGCCTGGGGGACATTCATCAACCAGCCAAATATCTTCGCACCACTTTTTCCATGAAGGGAGACTCGAGGCAACCTGACTAAACCTAGAGCAAACCTGACTACACTTTGCAACGTCTTCTTTGCCTAAAAAGGAGAAGATTTTAGACAAAGGAACGACAGGAAGAGATTGTAAATAATTGCAACTCTCCGCCATCTTTAGTGGCCACGGACAGTATTAGACCCATGAATGTGAATGAGTAGACCTCAGGGGAGGGGACGGGATATCGTAAAGTTTATCTCCATAAATATTTTGCTCCTTCAAATTATTATCTTAAGAACCAAACCTGAAATTCAAGTTGAAGGCGTAACAGTATTGCATTTTTAAGGTGTATAGTGCAGAAAGATAACTATATCTTTGGAGCAAATCACAAAGTGTCACTATTACCAACCGTAGTACCCGTCTCCTGTAAGTACAGATCTAAGCAGCTGTGTAACCTCTTCACGTACTCTACCATTTCACTGCTGCGTCTCTTGCGTGTTCTTTCGAAGTTTCTCGCTTCGTCGCTTCTTAACACCATAGATGTCTCCAATGATTAGCTTTCAGGACTATTCACCGTGAATTCTATCAATAACAGGTATTTATTCGGAATAATTTAATCCGTCCAGTTAATAATTAATAGACTAAATGATCATTGTTTTCAATCAAAATCAAGGGACCTTTTCGGAAAAATAGTCTTTTCTTCATCAAATTAGCTTATATTTGAAGTTTTCCGCTCAAACTCATTACAGTCGAATTACACATTCTTCGCTCAGTGCAAAAAAAAAAAAAAACCAACAACAAAAATCGCAAACGTTTTCCCGGAAGTAGGTCATGTGAAAGTTCTTTAGTCGCTCTAAAGTAGGCTAAGTTATATAAAATTTTTGAGATAACGATTGAATGATTTGATAGACTAAATTGTTGAACTATAACTGCTGATATTGAATTAGAAATGTCATAAATATATGGAATTTCCTTTTGGCATAGTTCAATTTATCAGATTGAAAGTGTATGAAGTTATGTTAATATCACATGTGTTCCTTTTAATTTGCAAGTGCTGTACTTTATGGCACCCCCCTTTAAAGTGCCTATCACTTCAACACAGTTTTCCACTTTATTTACTCTCAGAAATCATCCCAATTACATCGTGTGATAATTTTTAAAACCTTTTGAATGAAATGTCACTTTTTTTTATTGGCTTTGAAAGATGGGGAAAGTGGTCGAGTGTACACTATTTATGAGTCAATGAGTCAATGAGTCAATGAGTTAGTGTAGTTAACCAAACCATAAAATGAAAGCTAAAATTTCAGAGAGTGCTTAGGCGTAATCACTGAAACAAGGACTTAGCCTTAATCAATAAATTATTGCTACATTGACTGTGAGTCTCATTGACTCATGACTTGTGACTCATTGACTTATTGATTTATTGATTCATAACACATGGGACCTCAAAGTGGTCAATTACTTTGATCAATAACCGAGCAATGAAGGGGAATGGGTTTGATGCTGGGTTGAAGTGACAAACCGCTTTGCATTGAAAAGTTCTTTGAAAACAGCAATGGAAATTACTTTGTGACGTCAATCCGGTATTGAACTCATCCCCCTACATTGCTTGGTTATTGGTCGAAGTATGACCACTTTTTGCGTCTTTCAAAGGCCCTAAAAAAGTGAAATTTCAGTCAAAAGGGTCTAAAACAACATGATGTATTTGGAATGATTGGAAATGTGATTTGAGGCGATTATACAGTGTAGTGTTTTCAAGTTCTCTACATGCTTATGACATACATGTATTGACAAATGATTAATTTTGTAGGATTTTGAACTCTCTTTACCAAAGAAGGTTTACTGTGCGTGTGTTTATATTAATATCTTATTTCTTAGGTTCAAACCTACATCATTTTTAAAATCATGGCATTGAGTAACATTTATAAGCCAGAGGCAAACAAGTTTTCACATCTGCAAAGTGATGATGACGATGATTCTGAAGAACTTGATGATGAAATAAATGACAGCTATGCCAAAGGACTTCACAGCCCAGCAAGGAAAGTTCAAAAGCCATTGATGCCTCCAAACAGAGTCACCAAAATCAGAAGAGTTCACTCAAAGCCTTGGTGTACCACTCGAGCTTGTTTTGTATTTTTTGTGTGGCTTGCGTTCTTTAGTATTTGTGTCTCGGGCCTTGTACTTCTCATTTTACATGTTGTTGAGTCAGGGAATTCCAAAACAGACACTTCGTCATCTCACTTTGTTAAGAAAGTTCTTCTTGGTAAGAAAGAGTCCTTTAGGGATGAAAGAGAGATTTCATCATGTGATGAACTTTCTTTTAATAAGGTTTGGCATGCTGCATTTCCGAAGCTCATGACAGAAACTGCTGTGAGACTAAATGATGTGAACCAAGATGGTGTTGATGATCTTATGATTGGTTTTTCGACTGGTGTAGATGGCTACAATGCACCAAAAATCTCATGTGATTTGTACTTTGATGGGACTTATCCATGCTACGGTGGCCTTTTGGCCCTCGATGGCAAGACTGGTCAGGAGATTTGGCGACATTATACCATGCATGAAATATATGGAGTGAACTGCAATGGTGATTTAGATACAGATGGAGTACGGGATTGTTTGATATCTGGTAGAGCTGGCGTTTTTCAAGCCATTAATGGTAAGACAGGTAACAAAATTTGGGATTTTGGACCTCAAGAATCAAGAGATACAAATATGAATTTGTATACAGCACAGTTTATTAGAGACTTGAATAGCGATGGAGTGATGGAAGTTTTAGTTACACATGGTGGTGATCCATTGGCGTAAGTTAACTAATAAAACTCATTAATAATTCATGATCAAAAACAAAATGTATATTTTATGTATCAATATAGATCTGTATAATTATCTGATATGGCTTTCTCTTCATTTACGTTTAACTTAACACTTCCTGTCGATTTTCCCTCTCAAAATGTCTTGAATCACCAAAAATACCTACAGTAGTGTACTTTAATACTTACCGGTAAATGCTGATGTTTAAGTCATGTACAATATTCGTGTCAGATCTGTATCACATTTAAAAACTCTTGGCTTTGCCTTGAGTTTGTAAACTGCTTGAATTGTCGCTTGTTTAAGTGAAATGACCTTCAACTTTCATGAATTTTTGTTCCTATTAGTGGTCTCTGTATGACAAAATTATACATATTCTGTAAAATTCACTATTAGTAGGAGATCTGTTGTGATATTGATCAGTGACTCACTGTGAGTTGTAGGCAAGACTTTGTAAATCCCAGTACTCTCTTTACTAGTGTCTCTATGGCTTGATATAGACACATTTTGGTTCTAATTTTTTTGGGTATTTATCAAAAATTTCGTTATTTTCAGTGAACCTAACAGCCCTCGGCGTCTTATTGGGCGTATTTTAATATTCTGTGGGAAAACTGGTGAGGTCCTAAGATGGGCAAAGACTCCAGATGAACGGGAAACCTACTTCTCACCGGTAATATACACCAAGAAGGATGGTGTTGAGCTTGTACTGTATGGAACTGGAGGGGAGACACATCCTGGAGCATTGTGGGTTGTACCATTGCTTGATCTGTTTCATGGTCTGATTGAAAACTCTAAGCTTATTTACAAGGATCACTATAAAGGTACAAAATAAAGTTAGTAAATAATGAATTAAAGTGTTAAAGTATTTAAAATGCAGGAATGGCGCAGTGGTGTCAGAGCACTCACCTCCCACCAATGTGGCCCGGGTTTGATTCCCAGATCTGGCGTCATATGTGGGTTGAGTTTGTTGGTTCTCTACTCTGCACCAAGAGGTTTTCTCTGGGTACTCCGGTTTCCCCTTTCCTCAAAAACCAAAATTTGACTTGCTTTGTGTTAATTTTCAGTTTACAGTGTTCCCAATTAGTGCTCCAGCGCTAGGATGACTAGAGATTTAAATAAAGTTCCTTTCCTTTCGTTTCCTTTCCTTTACACAACCCTAGTGAAACACACCACAGCTGAAGCCTTACTCTGTTTTTATCTTTAACTGTTTTGAAAATTAAATAAAATATTAATGTTGTTAGCGAGTGGGAAGAAAGGTAGACAGTGTAACATACAGTAGTCTGAGAGACCATATATTATTTAACCTTTTTAAATGAATGAACACGGTTTTAAAAAACTGCTGTGCCTGAAGTTTTGTTATTTTCTATGTACATGTGAACTGAAAATCAACATGACATTATGTTGCAGTGGTTTTTGGTTGCCCCTCCACCGGGCCTCTCTTCTTTCTTCCTCTGCTAATGCAGTGTGTCTGATGCTTTGAAGACTTTGCATTGGACCTTGTGGCTGTGTTGCTGGAATTGCCAGCTTTCAGAGTGTTACTGTCCGAAAGCCAGTAAGAGGGTACCCTGAAAAATTTCCATAATTTTTACATGTAGCTTGATGTGCTTTACATTTTTAAATAGGACCTGTAGTGATAGCAGATTTTCAAAAACTGATTTATTATAATAGTGGATAAATATGTTATTATTATTATTATTATTATTATTATTATTATTATTATTATTATTATTATTAGAGAAAGAAGAAGAAGGAGCAGGCTGCAGCAGTGGAGTAGTTATTGTTACAGTAGTACACTGTAGTGTTGTCATTGATAAATTAAATGTTAATAACCATCTACATGACTTGTACTATTTACTCTTGTTTTAGGAGTTATGAATCCTCCCATACTTGTAGATATAAATGGAGACAGCACTGTCGACATCGTCATGGCAATGTTTAACACCACAGTTGCTGCTTTTGATGGTGAAACTTATGAAAGAGAGTGGGATTTTGTCTTCCCAGAAAGTGAATCTTACTCGTAAGTTATTGTTCATTGCTGTTTTTGCAAATTTATTTGTACTTGTTAGAGCGGTTTTCAATTGAGTGTCGAAAGTAATTAGATAATTACTTTGGTTTATGATTACTTCACTCAGTGATTGGTTCAAAATTCTCGCGCCATTTTTTCATCCAATCAGAAGTGAAACCAAAACCAATCGTGGCTCACGCGTGCACATTTTCCCGCGCTTTGTGTCAGCTACGTGTAATTACTTCGAGTTTTGATTGGTTTGCCAGATTGTCTCAGTCCGTTTTGATTGGCCAAAGTAATTACTTTGGTTTTGGTTTTAAGACACTCAATTGAAACTCGCTCTAAGTACTGTTCTATCTTATTTCATGAAATCCTTGGCTATTCCACATTAACCCATTCCATTTTATTTCATGTTCCCATTTTTTCTCAAGATCCTTTGTACCACCTATTTCCATTCTGTTCTATTTTATTTTTTTCAGTTCCATTTTGTTCCCTTCCTTCCTATTCTGTGCTAACTCATACTTGATTATTGTAATTCCATACATTTTTCACAGAATACCAGCTGCTGGCTTCTTTAATGAAGACAATGTTCCTGACTTTCTTGTCAGGTACAACACAGGAAGAGGATTTCCAGTGTATTTCTATGCAAATGTAAGACATTTGTGTATTCTTATTCACTTGCATTGTAAAAAGAAAGAGCGTATGTTGAGGTACTAAGCACCAAGGTAAAAAGGCCTCCAGATGATCCCTGAAAAATCCTCAAATATAGGATAATTATTATCCACGGCAGACAGTGTAACCTGTATTTCACTAAGGATGGTACATGTACAGGTGTATCTAAAAACATTATTAAATCTGACCAATTCCCGAAAGGATTTGTTTTAAATATATCCATTTCTTTTATTCGATGTATCTCATTTACGCCATTCCACTTAAGTTTTCATTAAGGTTTGTTAAACATTGGTTTTTATTGCAGGTAACAGTCCTTGATGGTAAAACAGGAGAGCCTTTGGTCAGGCCTTTTTTCAGGTCGTCTTCAATGGCTAACACATCACCCTTAACAGTCAGCATGGAGGGACTTGGAAATGACTTGTTCATATACTGGGTATCAGACTGCATGGGCCATGAAGGAGAGGGCGGAAAATTTGACTTTGTTGAAGGTACAAATGTCCATGAACAGAGTCGTGCTGATACTTGTAGGCTCAGGTACAACACCAAGAGCTTCAGCAAGCTGTGTGCAATGAACAAGAACTTGGGCTTCCCTGGACAGGAAATCTATTATTCAGGTGAGAGCATTAAGATCTGGACTTCTTGCCTTCCACAGTAATGTATCTTGTAAAATTCTGTGACCAATGAAAGGGATTTAGACAGTTCAAACATTTGTTTCAGAGGACTTTTATGACATTGAACATGAAGGAGAATCAGTGGACAAGAAAGATAGCAGTCAAAACTCCAGTGCAAAATCACAATTTAAGCGTCATGTTGGCGCACCAGATCATGGAGGATACCAGAGGCTGATGGCTACAGGAAGTATAGTGACGACACTTGGAGAAGAGAATAACACAGGACCGGCAGATTCTATTGACATTGTGTTCACTACTTACTGGCAGTACCCAGCCAAAGTCAGGATTATATTACCCGAGGATAAAGCTTGCATTGAGAAGTACAGGAAACTTCATTCAGGGGAACCAGGTGAACTTAGATGAAATTTGATGCTTCATTCAAGAGTTGGGCAATGGTCTTGAAGTGTAAAGGGCAACAAAAACAATGTTTACAAACTGGGAATTAAGTGATACCGTAGATACATGTACAATACGCATGTCAGTGTTGTACATGTGTGATTCATTGATTTATTAGGAGACGTCTTAAAATTATTGATTGTTAGCAGTTCATGTAACTTTACTGGCTATTGTTTTTTGCAATACAAGGTATTTCAACTTGGCCCCAGTTGCTGGAGGGGTAGATAGTGCTACCCACTGGATAACTCAATTGGTTTTGCTACTGTTTATCCGCTGGATAGTGATTTATCTGTTGGATAGCGTTATCCAACTTTTGAACAACTGGGGCCAGGAATATTGAAATCATAGTACTGTTTACCATTTTACTCGTCAATGTGGTTGCTTTAGACATAACTGTAACCCGAATTATATCATTCTAACATGCTTTAAGCTAAATGTGCCCTGTAATTAGTATTACATGACTGTATACTTTGAAAAATACATGTATATATTTAAGCACAACAATGGTTTAAAAAAAAAACAACATAATTTTGTATTTTCACTTTCCAGGGGAAGACTTTGATGCCAATGTAATGAAGAATGAAGAGGCTGGAATATTTGATGCTGGAGATGAGGCTGTGAATGAATGCCTCAAGGACAAGCAGAAGGAGAACAAGAACAACATATACATAAGTCAATCAGACTATGATATATACAAAATACATTTTGGAAGTTTAAGTGTGTATCGCTTTACCTTAAAGTGTAAGTGTAAGAATCTGTCAGGCTCTCAACACTGTGCCAGATTCTTGCCATACTCCCAGCAAGGGTGGGGTGGGTACATGGGTTCCCTGACAAATAGCTATTTTGTTCCCAGAAAAAGACCATTTTAGGGTGGAGAGGGTAATTCTACAGTTGTTATATAATTGGATGAGGAATAGTATGATCTGTTGGATTATGGAGATCAAGGAGGGTGTTATTCCGCAAACACGCTCTGAAGGGTCTACTTAATTGTCCATGACATAAGAAATCTTACTGATTGAAAAGCTTATTTTAAGAGACTGAAAAAGCAATGTGTGAGCACTTATTGCATTCTGAAGTTTGGCATGGTCTGCATGACTGTATACAGTAGACCATTAAATGTAAGATCTTGACAGTCAAAAAGATAGGACAATATTTTAAAGGAATGATAGGAGTTATAATTAAATTTTCAATCTTCGATATTGCATTTGTAGCATTCTGATTGGCTCGCTAAAAAAATTAATATCAGTTTCATCTTACACAAGAAAGATGTCTGTCTGAAAACATTTGTTATTCAAAATTAATGTGGCAATCACTGGAACAAAATAACCCTCCCTCTGGTTGGAGCATCAATAACGATAACGTGGCCTCAGCAATAATTATCTTTGCTATTTGCCGTAATGATTACGCTGTGTCACCAAGCTTAGAAATTTGGGTGGAATGAATATGCAATTCCTAAGTATCCAAACATTCAAACAAGTTTTATAAGAATTTAAGTTATGTTAAAAAAAAGAGCCACGGTGTTTTATCGTGTCTCTCGGGAGTCTGACCAAAGGTTCAAATTGTGAGGGGAAGATATTAGCATACAAGAAAAACAAGTGGACCTTATAAGCAGTATGGTAATCTTACATGTAAAAGCAAGTTTTTTTTTCCTTCAGTCCTTTCTTTGTTGCAGTCGTTGGTTAAAGAAGGTTGGTTAAAAATGCTGCATAAGAGAAAGTTCAAAGATTGAAAACTTCCGATGAGGAAAAAGACTTGTTGGAACAATCCTTTCCAAAATCAACACGAAGGTCACAAATAATTTGGTCTTTCAATATTTTTGCACAGTAGCAAAATGCAAGGCTGAGCAAACAAACAGCTAATGAAGAAGCAGGATTCAATGTGGAACAGGACAAAATCCAAAGTTTAGATACGAACATTGTTAACATAACGGCAGAATCGTTGAATTTTTTGGTTGACAAAATTCGTTAAAGAAGTTTGGAAGGGGGATGGGTTAAAGTATCCGTCCAGGGCCCAGTTGTTCGAAAGCCGATTACCAGTAACTTAATCCAGGATTAGCGGAAACGTTTATTTCATGTTTTCAACTTTTTGGTGAAAGTTTCTTTTGCTTATTTCTGTTTTGCAAGATAGACTTCTTCTAATGTAACGTTTTCCCGAATGTCAGCGTTGAACAAAATTTGGAAGTAGAGAAATAGACTCGTTGGCTAATTTTTAATCTGGGATTAGCGTTAATCGGCTTTTGAACAACAGGGCTCAGAAGTTTGTAATGGCTGAAATTTCAATGGAAATGATTAGGACTATTTCATAAAGATCACAAGTGATCTTTACATAAAGAAGATCGTTTCATTTAACAATAAGCGATAATTACGTTGTTTGCACATTCAGCCTTGCACTTCCCTGGGACTGAAATCAAAACCGCCGGCGGGCTTTTCAGATTGCTCATAGATTACCAGGTACATTCTGATAAGCTGATAGGTGCATGAATTAAAAGCAGTAATTTTAATAATTTGCACTCATTGTACATTGTATAATAATTATTCATTTATTGACATTTTGATGCCGTGCACCTCATTTCCTATTTACTATGTCATGTCCAATGCACATGCATGGAATAGTGTTGTTAATTAATAAAATCTAATGAAAAGAGAAAAAAGAAAAATGAATCAGGTTCTCAGCACCTAAAGGAAGTTGAAAATTAACATGTACAGAAGATGCTTGCCAAATTTTATGTGAATAGTGATCATTAGCTGTATCATTAAAATACAGTTAGTGTTAATGGAGGGTAACACCTTATAGGAGCCATACACACTGAAAAGAATAAATTTAACTTAATGAGGTTCCTTTTGTAGTTTAAAAAATGTGTTAATAATTATTTAAAATAAAATGAGTTGTCTTACAATAATATTGAAAATAATGTCTATTTTGTGGTCAGCACAATAAATTGACAGGTTATACAGTTTTGAGGGTCCATTTTAGTGTTATTTCAAAAACTGAAGTCTTATAAAATAGTATTAATTTTGTTTGACGTTAGTACGTAGCAAGGGCTGAACGATAGACTACAGTGCAGTAGCAAAAAGGGTTGTCTGGAAAAGCTATAGGCACTATAGAAACAGTATTTGTAGAGGACTTTATACCGTGATATCCAGGATAGTGGTTTGATTTGTTGCAGGTAATTAAACTGGCACAAAAACCCAGTGGGGTTTTTCCAGTTGGTGTTACTTCCTAAAGGCTTGTTTAAGTGATCTCCAGTTTCTTTCATGAGGGCACCAAATTTATGAAGATAAGACGTCTGACTGAAATCCATGGGAGTTTTCCATCATTATGTCAAGTCTGGCCCGGGTTGCTAGAAGCATGGTTTGCACTAACCAGCATTAAAGACCATGGAAATCTAAAGGTTTTGATATCTTCTTAAACCAGGCTTTGAGCAACTGGCCCCTGAGTGATTTGAATCAGACACACTGTGCTTGAAAACCCAAAATTACTGGAGACAACCACTGCGCGACATATTTTCAAATCTCAGAGGGATTATATTCCTTGATTACAAAACCAAAAAAATCCTGTATCTTCACGCAACTCTCTTTAACACGAAGGTACAGTGTAACTGGTATAGATCTTCATATATTGCCACAGGCAAAAAATATACTGGACAGAGGTAATAAAATGTGAACAAGAACACTGAGCTCCAAGCAGAATCAAAATGTTAAATGCATTAATTTTATTCTTTGTCATTGTAGAAAACTGTATTTGTCCCATTCTCAACACATTTAATCTCATGAGATTCAGCATTGGGATTCAGCATTGTGTTTATGTGAAATGGCAGGCTGCTGCTTGAAAATAAAAGCATGAAAATTCCCTCATTCTTTTAAAAAGTTACTTCTGTTAGCTACAGATATAAAGCAACTTGATATGTATAGCAGCATACAGAGAAGAAACAAGTTGAAATCTGGCATTATTCAGGGGCACCCAACGTCAATTTTCGGAAAATATGTATGTATAATTTCTTTCTTGCCTGCCTGTCCTAGGATTTTTGAACATCTAAAAAATATGGTTTAATTGCCCATTTTTAACTGATATCTAACCTAAAAAGGTCACCTAGAATATTCGGGAGCCTTTTTTCTGGCTGAAATTTTCAAAAAGAAGTTTTGATCCCTATAATCTTCGGATCACTAGACTTTCAGCTAGGAAATCCGAACAGATGAAAAATATTTAGGGGATAAAAATATGCCTATATCTACAGTTTAAATACCAAAATACGTTTGACAATGCTATGTTTAAGTGGTTTTGAACTATATTCCTGTTGGGTGCTCCTGATTATTGGAAGTATGAATTTCATCCTGATGTTTGCTGTAAGTGCAATGCTAAATCTCTCTAATAATAATTATGTCAGGCAAAAAATGAGTTAAATAGATTAATTTATTTACAAGTCAAAGTTAAATTTGAATTCCAAACGTTAAGCTCATTAAATATTAAGCAGCTTAAGCACGCAACGTTTGCCACTGTTGGTAACCGGAAGTGAGCTGCTTTTTCTTTAGATTACCAGACTGAGTACAAAGTATCTTTTCACTATTATAGACCATGGCGTGCAGAGAGCACTTTCTTCCCACCAACGTGATGGGGGTTGAATTCCCAGACATGGTGTCATGTGGATTGAGTTTGTTGGTTTTCTAGGTACTCCAATTTCCCTCTCCTCAAGAAACGAAGATTTAATTTGACTTGCATCAATTTGTTGATTTTAGTTTAAAGTGTCCCCAATTAGTGCTCCGACGCTAGAACAACTAGACACAAAGTTCCTTTCCTTTTTCTTCCTTTTTTTACCATTAGTATAACAGCAACAACAACTTAATTCAATCACAGGAAACTTGAAGACAACTTGAGACCTGTATGTAGTTAACAAACCAATCAAGGGAGTTTCAAGGAAAACAAAGAAATAAAAAGGAAAGGACACAATAATATTATATACATCCTAAAACATCTAAATGTAGACACTCTTGTATTTAGTATTATTACCAATCACTGTTTACATGTAAGAAATGAAGAAAGGGAAATGGAAAGTGGTGTTATTTTAACACTTTAATTTCATTATTTGAGAGATAAAACATATGGGAGACACTTACGTCCTGGCAAGGGAAATGTTCACTTCCGGTTTCTGGCCGTGGCTGAAAAAACGTCACACGCTTAAGCTTGATTCCCTCAGTCTCCTCTTACAGGAGCACTCTGGGTCGTTAATCAAGCCTTTGATCAACTAGACTACAAGAAGTCCCTCTTTTGCCACATATAGTTAAGTGAGAGCAAGGAAATAAGGCACAAGAAAATCTGGAATCTGGATTTGAGGAGAAATGAGGCCAGATTTCACATGGTTATTTTTTTAGTGCAGTGCCAATCTTCTCCTCGCATTCGACAAACTAAGCTGCGCAAGAGGGGCTGCTTGTAGTCTATTCATCAACATGTGGACTCATGATCAATGGTTTTGAATTTCATGGCTGTCAGTCATTCTACTGTACTGGGTATATGTAGATGGGTCATATTGAAAAATTGTGATTGGGGGATTTTTAAGTACTTATTTTAAAAATATTTTTTACTACAGCTTAACTGTGGCCCCAAATATGATTATCGGTTCCAAGTGAAAAGCGTATCTTTTGGTCTTAATTGAAATTCAGTGACAAAATTAAGTAGATTTTGACTTGGCAATTTTTGGATCTCTTTGCTTAGCTGTCCTCACTCAATGAAAACAGTTTCCAAAATAATCTCCAACACTTCAGCCAACATGAATTTTACCTTCCATTCACATCACCCTTTGGTTAAATTATCATTAGTTAGCCCTGTTCTTTTTAATCAAAATACAGGGATGCTGTGTCTTGGCGTTCTAAGGAGATCATCATCCAGAGTTAACAAGCCCTGAAAAAAAGGAAAAACATTGCTTAGTCCTTTCAGGGTAGGAGTGGTAGCCTTGTGGTTACTAGGAGTTCAAGAAACGACCAAGACAACAACAACGGCAAAAAGCAGTAATATTATTGGTTAAAAGAAGATAAATGCTACATGTGCCGCAAGCATTTTTGTACATTTCTTTCTAAACCCTAACCCTAACCTCAAAACAACAACTTGAAAAGACCAAATTTAATGATTTTATGACAACATGGGCATTCATAAGTAAAATTTTCATTATCACTCTTTACTTCAAATCCGTCCATACCAATTTAGTTATAGGATACTTCGCTCATAATGCCCAACATAAACAAGAGGAAATAATGACAAAATACTTAAGATGGCTCAAAGCTATATTTTCAAGCGATGCTTTCCTTTACTCCCTATTAATTAAGATTCACAACCTGGTTTTGCCACCAAATTGTTTCTCTTTAGACAAGAAAGAATTGTCACCCCACAGCTTCTTAAAACACAAAAAATGTGGCTGCCACAGCAGGGTTGTCAGAATGTTTTGCAGTGTTTATTTAGCAAATACATTTGAATAGTAAGTGACAATGAAAGTAAGACCAAAGGCATTGAAAATAAATAATGGTGCTACTGACTAGCGGGTGGAAACAATAGGGTAGGTGGAGATATCAAGTGCGACCCCTCTGCTTTTCAAATATCCTATCCTGTGTAGACAAAAATAAGGGGGAGGTGGAGGAAACCCATATCCTTCCTCCCTCCCTCCCCCCCCCCCCCCTTCCCCCTCCACCCTTTTTATCTTGCCCCACTTTTTATGCAGCCAGAACATTGAAAACCTTGCATGTTCCCCACAGAAACACTTGCCACACAGGCTTGGAATTTCCTGGCAAAGTCAGTACAGTACACCTGTTTTTAGATACAAAACGTTTTGATAACTCACCAAAAATGAAAAGAATAAAGCACAAGCAGACAGGAAGTGCCAAATATCATGGTAATCATAGAATTCAAGAAAAACACATTCTTTGTTTCCTTCCCTTGAACGAGCTGGACTTTTCTGCATATCAAGAACAGTGAAATCCTTTTTCATGAGTCACAAAAATAGCCAATGAATAAGCTAGCTACACAAGAAAAAAGCTGACAGAGATAAAATAGACAAAACAGTCAAGGTCATGGCAATATCATACTTTGGATTGGCAGTAGATACGTCATGCAATAATTAAGTTTATATTCTCCTTAAGGTTTCTGTGAACTCCTTGCCAAGAAGTCACACTTTTCTCTCGTACACCATGCCTAGGTTTTTCAAAAGATGGATGGCAACATCTGTTAGATAAGCCACTATCCAGGAGAGCAATTAAGACCAATTAAGAATTCTGTAATTTATTGAGTAACGTAACAACAATCATTATTACTGAAATCTCTACTATAGGGCTAGTCATGTTAATAATTATAAAAGATATTGAATTATCAAGTTCCAGTAACTTATAAATAACGAAACACTATTACAGCAACTGTACCTGCCATGATGTTAGATTGCTGAAGAAGAAAATCAGAGCAAGAATCCAACAAATGAGAGTGCAAACAAGAAGATAACGAGGAAGAGGAAGAATCCGCTCTTTGTTTCTTAGCTGAAGAAAAAAGTGCACAAAAATATTTTGATTTACTTACTGTAGTCATAAGATGACTAACTTTGTTCCTAACTTCAACAATGTTCCCAATGCAGATCAATTATTGAATGTCCTAACTGTTGTTAGTCATGCACAGGTATAACATGTTGTATAATTATCACTTCCTCCATTCTTATTTCGCAGTAGACTTTGATGGGACCTTGAAGAGTCTGTATGTTTGTCCCTCATCTAATCTTATTGTGTTGTAATTTCACTGTTTGTAGTCTCAAATTAAATCAACGTGATCCTCTTTGTTAGAATAAGGGCTGACTGGTTTTGAACAAGGAAGATCATTTTTATCATGATTCCGTTTTTATGAAACAACTGTGGATGCCTGTGTGTCAAGTCTCATGAGTGGACCTTCACTAAAGCTATTCTTATTTCACATGGTGAGAGTTCATAATTCGTTGGTGCTGACCAAAAATTATTGTCTCTTGTGACAAGGAAGTTATGATGCCTGCTTTTGAGATGGGCTGGGAATAGATCCTGAGCCCTGACCAACTGTGACCATTGCTGTTACATTTTTGTAACATTTTTGGACTGTTTGTAAAGAAAGTATTGGGGATTGTAATCTGGTTTTCTTCAGAGCAAATTAAAGAAATAATTTTATTGTAGAAGGATTGGTGAACAAGAAAAAAGTGGGGGGGGGGACTTTTCTGAACACGGGAAACAGCATAAAACACAACTTTTTTTAATGTTGAGAGGCCAAATACCTGCCTTGCCAGCAGTCAGGCAACCAAACAGTGCCTCAGATTACGTACCTCCACAGACTGTAAACTGAACCCTTCTTACATTACGAGTGCAAGATAACAAGGAAGTACTTCATTTAAGGTAACAATCTTTGCTTACCTTCATTATCACATAAAATGCCAAATAGAGTAACCCATTGACAATCAAAATTGCCAGTAGATAAGTTGCAAAATCACTGGGTGTGGTTGCAACGCCATAGATGGCACTATGAATAAACAGAAAATGTACAGTATGTCAGTTCATCTGTGAGCAAAATTATATTTCTATGTAACGATAGCAATGGTTGCAAACTGTAGACTGATTCTTCCTCGTTTGAAAGATGGATAAAGGTGGAAATGAAATCTGTAAGTGTCTCTCTTAGGTTGGAAAGGGTAAAGGGAACATAGTTGTTGAGTGGAAGCTTACATGGTGTATGTTATTATGGAGTGGGGGGGGGGGGGGGCAATTTGCTTGGGGCTGGACAATCTGCAAGCCGGCGAGCCATGTACATTTGGCTATTAAAGCACCCATTTCATATAGCGCTCATAAACAGTGATTAAGTCTAAGCACCCATTTTAAAACGGTTAGCTTTCAATAAGTGTGTGACTTGCATGTTGACTCGCATGGCTCGCCACGTTGGCTTGCATGACTCACAGTCATGGCTCGCACATTGTCCGCACTCATTTTCCTTTCTATCTTAAAAGGCAATTTTGCTATTTCCTCTCTCAAACAAACATGCGGCATAACAACCAAGGCCACACATTTTTTTGTGTGTTTGGATTTTGGAGATTACACATTGTACATGTTGACTGTCTTAAAACCAGACACTTAGATTTGTTTATCTGAAAACAAGTATAAATAATAGCTTACAAAAACCAATTCACCATATTGGCAATCAGCAACAGAAACATGCGATCCTGAAAAAACAGAAAGGGAAAAAAAAGATTGCACAATAATTGTGCAATATACAAGTATTATAATAATTATTATATTGAGCTATACGTACATGTACAATAACACTATTAAATTTGATATAAACTAAAGTGAAGTCAAAAACGGAGATGTTATCAGTGAAAACTGGAATGTAAAAGAACAAAATTACTCGGGATTTTATCTACCTTGTAGGTTGGACATGAACAGCAGTCATATCTTAACAAGATGAAGAGTCTTGACAATATACCAGCATCTGGTGATCACAAGGAAATGGCATGGGACCATAAAGAAATGGCTTTAGATGGCCAAAAGCCACTTTTTGTAGGTACAACTGCTAAAAAATATGTCATTCACCAGCTCAGAGCTGGACTGTATTTGTAAAAAAATTGTGCCCAAATGTGCAGCCAGGGAACATATTCATGATGAGATGCAGATCAATACATTATAATAATTTTTTTTGAATGCTTAACGTATAAAGCAAGAATACCTTTTTACCGGTAAGTACTCAAAATGTAAACATAATAACACCTAGCCCTGCAAAGGAATGATCGTTAGACATGCAGTGATTCATCACATACTCATTCCCCGTGACTTTGAAGGCAAGTAGAAGAATTCTGCATGTTCCCAATACCAATCAGATTAAAAGATATTTGGAATTCCATCCCCTTGCACTCTGACAAAAAGTCATTATTTCCATATTTTCTAATAGTTTAACACTACAATACTATTAAAATATGTTTGCTGTATCACATCAAGGCCATAATTACATTTGTTTTGGCTTTGTATATTTTGTATATAGACAATATTAAAAGGGCATGTTGTTATTAGTCTACCTATAGATATTTTTGCCCTTCTCCATTTATCTTGTGCTTGGCATGACGTTACACAATAATTTGATGTATTTTAAAGTAAATAAAGGAAATAAAAATACAATACAAATACAATACCAAGGCCATAAATTAAATCAAAACAATGACAAAAACGAAACAGGAGCTGTAACATACTGCATTGCATAAGAGAACGAGCTTAGTAAGATATTTGCTGTTACAGTATCTTTATTATCCTAAAGCAAGGAAAAGAGTTAAAGCCATACTATGAAATATGGCATTACTGAACTGGTGGTACCTGAGAAATGTTAAAAATTTCCACATCATAAGAATGAGATGTACCCCGGTATGTGATACACGACACAAAATTTTAATGTTAAATATTGTCACCTTCAACATGACAAAAAATATTATTATTTCATTACCATTTGTTAAGGGTTCTGATAAGGATATTATAATAATTATGATAATTATTTAATAATAATAATAATAATAATAATAATAATAATAATAATAATAATATTACATGTAATTATTAGCAATATATTAATATCATGATCATGAAAAGGTGGCAACTACAAAATGTAGCCTAAATATATAAAATATTATGGCCACAATGTACAACCATCATCTTGTTCTTGGGTCAGTTTTCCATACATTATGTCCATGTACAGTACACAATACACATGTACATACCCATTTCTTTGAAAGGAATTACCGGTGTTCTTCAATACACACTCACCAAATTTGATCCTTCCCATGTAGTAAATCTGAGAACTGAGGTACAAGCAGCCAAAGATGTGAATAATAGCAAAGGTAGTCCAGAAAGCAAATGTGTCGTAAACCTGGAAGAACAGATGGATTATTTGAAGGAAATAAAAGAGATGGAGAGTTTGGAAACGTTGATATGAAGGAGTTCCCCTGTAAGCATGCCTTACTATTTTCTACTTTTCAAGTTTTATAGGCACTTTTCTAGATGCCATTTCTGTGCCTTGAAACTGGATGTACCAATGATATTAAACCCTCCCACTACCCTGAAACACACCATCAACTTAATTATTAAGTATATTGTGCCTTTGAGGGTAGCAAAACCATTTTTTACAATGACTGCAAAATTCTCGCGTGCTCATTGGCTAATTTTTATCATAAATAAGCAGACAGACACATAAATTTATAAGTTATGCGATATTGATGCAACATTGCTCGCATTTTTGTCTCGCGTTCTTATTGTGTTTTGACTTAATGTCCGTCCTGAAGGCCTTAGAAAATGGTGTCCCTTCGGATGACCCATTCAAGCAAGTTTAACGTGACCTTTTGATTGACTGCTTTTAGTTTGTTTCTTGTGCCTCAGATATGTTTTGTTTGTACAGGTAGCAAGCTCTGATTACTTTTTCTCAGAGCAAGTATCGAAATAAACGATCTTTTTTAACCCCAGTATGATATAGTACCGGTAACACAAGTGCATTGAAAGCCATTTTAATTATATTAACAGGAGTAAATTTTTGCTGTCTTTAATTTTGCAGGTTTTTTTCAGCTGGAACTTATTTTTGTGGATCAAGTACTATCCGCAAAATCTGCAAAAATTCAACCCTGCAAAATAGAAGTGCTACACCGTATGTAAATATGAATTAAATTACTTCTAGAGAATAGGCCATTTTGGAATAAGGTGTATTATATGTTTCCAGGTCCATGCACGATGGCAGAGGGCTTGCTCGTTCAAAAGAAATTTAAGTTGCTATGTCGTCACCCTCTTGCAAATTAAACTCATATGGGGATGTTAAGAGTAACAAACCTGTGCCTCCTTAAAATTACTTTAAATAATATCAAGGCCCCATCTCCCACATTCCTTATTGTCTCTCTTGTTTTTTCACACTAAAAAATAAAATAATGTACTAAGTAAAGTGTAATGATGCAAACTTCTACTGACCACTCCCATGACAGCAATAAGGATGATCGCAGCAAATCCGGTATAGACCGTGTGAGCATTAGCAGCAATGTCAGGATGGCGATTCTGATAGAGCTTCACTATACCCAGACAAGTGATAATGTACATGAATGAGGTGTCTGCAAGGGAAATTCATCTAGTGAGGGACCTCAGTCAAAAGTGAAAATCATAAAAATTACGTGATTTTACTATATGATCCATTGGAAGGCACACAAAAAAGTCAAAGGACCTTATCAGGCCAACTAGTGAAGACAAACTTAATGATACAGTATGTTGGAGGATATAAAATTAATGGCCTTGAGATGACAGACTTGATTGGAAGTTGCCCAAATATGGTATGGCTTTTCTTTCTTAAAATTAAAATCACAAGTATTTTCCAAAAACCTTTTTTTTATGCACGCCACTTTAGTAAATGAATTTTTGTCTTGAAATTCACTGGTTGACATTTAAGCATATGGGTTCCCTGGATTCATTGAATAACCTCGGCCCCCTGCTAACTTATATACCTATTTCATTGCACTTCACACGCATTCATTGCCCTTCATGAAAGTTACATGTAATGATCATCACAATTGCTTCTAAAGATTTGCCATGTGAGTTCAAGGATCATTTCCTTGTTTCATTTATAGTCCTTCCTCAAAATCTATTCACTTTATTTTCATTCCCCCCACATGAACACATGATCCCAACAAAATAAAGTGCCACTTCTAGGATATTCTACGATGAGATGGGCTTGAAACTTCTAAGAGTCAGGCAAGCATACCACTTACCAAACTGGAAATTAGAGTTATTTGGACACACATGATAACATCCTGATAGGACACCTTCCATGATCAAGGCTAGTGCTATAAAACAAACCGTAACCCAATGCATGTTGTTGTGGTCAAGTTAGGGTTTATTCTTACAGTACTTGGACATTAAGTAAGCATTAGTTCTTTGTTTGCTTTTGAGTCTGAGAAGTATCTGGATTAAATATTTCTTGTACATGCACTTTTATGTGTCACAGTGACTCTTAACTTCAAGGAAAATTTGAAGAGTTTGTTTATCATCTTTTTCATGATATGCCCATCAAAGGCCATTTGTTTACTGGAATCAATAACCTTAATTTCAATGTAGTGTTTTAGTTAATTGCTTGTTTTAGTGTAATTCCTCGTATTTTCATACAATTCATCTTTGGTCTCCTCCTCAAGGCACACCACGCTCCTCAACAAATTACCTTGAGACAGCCTCATATGTCACCATTTTCTGAGCACCACATACCTTTGCCTCTCCCCTTCCCTCCCCAATCAGTGTTGACCCAACCAACAGGACGACACCCAATATCATGAATGCTTGACGGTTCAACTTTGAATAAGTGGGGAGGGTGAGGGCAAGGAAATAATAGCCCATTTTCACATACAACATAATATCTTAGATAATCATTATTATTGCTTAAAAAAAGTTAATTGTGTGCATGTCCTGACAATTATTTTGTCTAGGATTGTATCTTCATATCTTTAGTATGTGTACAAATAATCAACTTTACTTTTACTTTTCCCGTTAAATCTTGAAGCTAGGGAAGTTTCCGCTTGCTATTAACCTATTGACCCCTAGGAGTGGGATTTAACAGATTTTACTCTGTCCAATGCCAGACCATTTAACTCATCAACTTGGGGCCCGTGTCCTGCTGTGCCTGAGGACTCAATGGGTTAATATCATGAAGTAGATCAAAGTTGAACTTACCCATAGCATAGAATATAGCAAAATGCTGAGGAATTCCATAGTGCTGTGATAAAAAATAACATTAATGTCTCTGTTTCTTATGTTTGTGTGCTAACTACTAGTTATGAGCAAACATGGACTCCAGTTGGCGTTAATGGGGGAGCCCTGCCTTGCGTTAGGGTAGCCTATGCGACTTCCAGTGATTGTGAGACAAAGGAACCTCATCCCCAGCACTACGAGCTGAATGCAAAACAGCACGTGCTGGGTCGCACAAGGGTACATCGGTTAACAGGCGATATTCAAAAGGCAACGCAGCAAACAATCTTTTACACATTTTACTTGCGTGACAGTAAAATTGCCTATAATTATGGGTACTCATAAGAACAGGCCTCTGTGTGTCGCACACTGATTACAGCTGTAGCTCAGTTGGTTGAGAATTGGTCGGACTATAGCGTGGGAGGTTACAGGTTCAAACTCTAGCCAGACCAGCACTTGCTGTCTTAAAATAACTGAGGAGAAAGGGCTTCTATTGTAATCTGCAAAGTGGATAGATTTTCAAGTCCTCTTCAATAAGGACTATAATCTGTAGGCCCCATCTCACAAATCCCCCTGTTACAATCTAACAATGTGAGACAATAAAATATTTTAAATAAAAACAACCCTGGGATTTTAGGTTACCTTCTCTAGATCTTTGTTTTCCAACAGGTCATGCTTGTGTTGTCTATCACTATAGAAAAAACAGAAAAACAAAAATAAGAAATAGTATTGAGCAATGATTGTACAAGTGAATGACTGATTTTTCCCTTGGAAGGTAGAAGAATAAAACAAAAAAGTCTTTCAAAAGACATTTGCACTCTAAGAAACAAAAAATTATCTTGTACATATCCAAAACATCTGTGAGAAACAAACATTCATATACATGTTCTAGCCAGGTTTAATATCGATAAAATTCATGCTTACCGGCGCAAGACAAGCAGAAAGAAAAGAAATCCCAGAAGGATGTAACCAACATTACTCCAGACATTGTTAAAGGCACTGTCAATAATTAAACAAATCACATGAAATGTTTAAAACAAATTTTTTACACTGCCTTGGGCAACCGATAAGTGAAATTAGTCAAGCCAATAACGTCAAGGTGAAGCTAAAACAAAAAAGTCTTTCAAAAGACGTTTCCACTGTAAGAAACAACTAATTATCATGTACACTTCCAAAACATCTGTGACAACAAATATTCACCATATACAGCTGTACATGTTCTAGCCAGGTTTTATATTGATGAAATTCCTGCTTTCCGGCGCAAGACAAATTATTGTGTAGTTTCATCAGCTCTAACACCAAAGCTACACAGATCCATCACCAGAGAAAGTAAAAATAATAAAATGTTGACGCCACAGAGGGTTGAACTGGAGTTTTCTTTCTTACCTCATAAAATTATTCAGCTTATATATACCTTAATTCTCCCAAGGGATGGGCACAAAAAAAGTTGTAGTAACATATATCCTCATCTCCACTAGCATTCAGAACCTGAACATTCAAAATGAAATTTATGAGCATTATTTTAATTCAACAGATCCTAACATATTCATGACTTTACATATTTTAACAACCACATCATCAAGGTTCAAGGATATCTATTAGCAGGGAACATCTCAAGGCCAATGCAAAAAAGTTGAATAATTCAGACCCTTCTCTAAATAAAATATTGTTGGTGAAGGAATGCCCAGATTACTTGGGGGTGTGTGCCTCTGATGCTTTTTATTCCAATTTGAGAAAATGCAGGAAAGTCTCATGTCCATCTCATTTTTTTTACCTCAATAAATACTGAAGACCACTTTCTGTTTATGTGTTTTGTTGATTTAAACATTCTTATGTTTTTCAGCAATCCTACATCTCTCTCCACTGGTAACCACCTCAGTTAAAAACTTAATATCTGCCACTGTCTCTTTCTTATCATAGATAAGAATGAAGAAATTTTCAGTACCTTTTGGTATGTAATAACAAGTTGAACAACTGGAAGGGCATAAAATACAGCAATCATGGCAAGGTTCCTGCAAAGGCAACGTGTTTAAAAATAATTTTCATTCAAATTTAATAGGGAAGGGGTATTTTATCACCACTGTAACAAATTCCATAGCTTAAGTACTATCAACAGCTGTGTGTTATGTTTTGGACAGTGAAAACAAAAGAATGGAAATGCAAAGTTCTATAGGTGTTTAAGTAAGTAAAGCACCCCTGGGAAGGATGGAAGTAGTACAAAGCTCAATAGCTTGAGGATCTGACCAGTGCTACATAGGTCATAGGTTCGAATCCTGCCTTGCAATCTGATTTTCAGTTGTCCTTTTGCTGTTGCCAAGCAACTAGTTTCCCATCATGACATGATTTCCAAGAAGATGACTGTTTTTATTTTAGTATTACCGAACTAGTGGACTAATGCAAATCCTGCATTTTTATTGGCTACGCTACTTAAGGACTATTGGTAATAATATACCTCGAGTAGCGAAAAGCGTGACCCAAATAAATATTTCTTCAACTTGTATTTGCTAAGTTTATTATTGCCTTTTCTGTCCGACTAGTTGGGTGATACTAAAACAATTAGACCCTTCGAATCGCACTCAGGGGCCACGGGTCAATAGCCCATCCAGCTTCGCCTCATGGGCTATTGACCCGTAGCCCTCAAGGGCTACAGGTCTAATTGTTAATTACATGCACACACTAGAATACACACTGTTCTTCTTATCACTGTACAATATACTGCAGTTGTTTCCTCTCAATGATCGCAATCCTGTTGTTGTTAAGTCAAGTAAATATAGTGGGTGGGTTCTTGAACATCCTACATCTTGTGCATCTTGTAAATATTTTGTGAACAAGTGTTGCGATAAATGTATGTACAGGAACCGTGGCTTTAAAGCCCTTATCAAACAAAAATTGTAGCAATCACATTCTCTATCTTTTACTACTTACCAGTGATAGAGTCTGAATTTCTTTGATAGATATCTTTTCTCTTTTTTTGCCAAATCTGTTAGCATCAGGCTGGTCTGGGGGTAATGAGGAAATGACACAAACTATGTCTTCAGTCAGATACCATGCTGCACTTTGTTGCCGCTTAATGTGTCAAAACTGCTGACAATTACAATGTACGGTAGCTGTTAACCTCCCTTGATCTTAGGATGCAGGGTGCACCAAAAAAAGGATGTTTTGCAATAATAATACTTTGCAAACCTATTCACTGACCCATTTAAGAAAAATTACTTTCAAAAATGAAATATAATTTTCAGAGAAATAGTGCATCAAAAGCCACTTCCTGATGCAACTCGGTAGGTTAGCAAAAGAGAATTATATGGTGTTAATTATTCAATGATAATCCCCTATCTCTGGTTTTACTGTTCAGTGCACGTCACTTTCAGTGGGTTGTCCCTCCTAGTTTGCAACTGCATGTTACTCTGATTTTAATTGATCTGCATTGGCTTTCCATTAGGCATCGTATTGTTTTTAAGATTCTTCTTTTAGTTTATAAATCTCTTAATGATAAGGCCCCGTCGTATTTGTCTGATCTTTTAACTTATCATAGGAGCTTGTATTCTTTGCGTTCTGTTAGTAATGGCGACCTTGTAGAGCCATCTTCAAAAATGCGAACTTATGGAGATCGATCATTTGCAGTATGTGTTCTTCTGTTGACATTTTTAAAAGAGTTTTGAAAACTTATCTTTTTAAAATGTTTGTCAGTGAATGTCAGTAAACGTAGTTTGTTTATAATTCATTTTTATTTGTTGTAAAGCACCACGGACAATTTATTGGAGTTGTGCGCTATAGAAATACTCTTTATTATTATTATTATTTTGCTGAAATAACAATCCTGCAAATCTTTGTGAATTCATTGAGGCCTGTCCCACCCCCCACCCCCCCCCCCCCTCCCCTTACCTGGAGGTAAGTATGAAGTATGGGTAAGGTAAGTTTTTCTACTGGGCTACCTTCCAGAGTGACAGTGCCCACTGTTACAAAAACTTAAGGGTTATAGTAGGGAGGAATTAAATCCCCATATAAACTATACCCCAAGGTACATGTCTAGGTAGTTTAAGGTAGTTCCACTCAAGAGTTGCTGTGGATACCCTCCTTGCCATGCCTGAATTGAAACAGGCCCCTATTTGTTAATTCTTGAGTCACCATCTTCCAAGCTCAACAATTGCCCAAAATCCCCAAAAGGTTAGAATGATAATTATCATACATTGTTCCCTTTGGTAGTAGTAGTAGCAATAATAATGATAAAAAAATAATAATAATAACAATAACAATAACAATAATAATAATAATAATAATAATAATAATAGTAATAATAATAAATGTTGTGCAAGTGGATCATATCAGCGAAAAACTGGCAGGTGAAGTTTTGTGATAAAACATACCCTCAACCTGTAAATATCTTTCTCTTTATCAATATCATACAACATGTCATAATGTTGTTCAAACTCCTTTGACGTTGGCTCTTTTGACCCATCGGTTGCCAAAGAATGGTCATGTTCCTGGTGGTCTACACCTTCAAAGTCATGAACATCTAATGGCTCATTTTCTGAAAGTAGTCAACAGGAAACTCAGAATTATGGTCATCACCTTATTTTTACCGCTCACTAACAACTCATCTCCTTTCTGTTGTAATGAACAAAAAGAACAAAACAACTTCATGAACCCAACAAAATTAATGACAAAAAGCCAGCATTCACTCACATGTACATAAAAGTCTCCTACCCTAAATTCCACACCCTACATCATTACTACATTGTAATTAAAGTATGAAATAATAATTAAGATTTTAGAGCATTGCCGTTGTAAAATTAATGGTACTTATCAATACCCCTTTCCCTCCTGAGATTGAAGGCGCGTTTACACGACAGAGTAAAAATGGCACAGGTCCGATAAAAAGTGGAACAGTTCCATTCATTTTTGTAAAGAAACAGTGAACTTTTATCCGTTCCGCTACGGGACCATAGGCGGGGACCGGTTAACAACATCTACTGCTCCACTCAAAAACCCCTTTAACCACATCAATTCTCAGAGTGATACTTATACAGTAGATGTCTAACACCAGACCATTTACTCGGGGGGCCACTTCAGGGATGAATTACGTAGTCTCCTTCGCAGCCGTCTTTCGGGATGTCACTTAACACTCCTCCGAAAGGAATAGCTGCTCACATTGGAACCACATTCCTTTCTCGGATTGAGCCAATGACAGCTACAGTTCCATTTTCTGGAACTGTATCGTGCAACTCAACCAATAATACCTCTCATTTTATCAACGCGTTGCATTGATCCTGAGCGCAAGACTAAGTGCATGGAGAACTGAAAGAATGAAAGGATGTAAATATAATCACATCATTCAATATTTTTATTGACTTTAAAATTAAGTCTCCCTGTACGTGTAATTTTTATAAATTTCACATATTCTCAACTGCACGGAAATAGAGCTTATACCAAAGCAAACCAAAGTCTAGCCAAAATCTGACCGCGTCTGTAAAAAACCTATGCAATAGCAAGGCTTTTTGTTATGGTAGTAACTTTAGAGCTCAGATTCGATCTGAGGCTGGAAACCAGTTTCCAGTACTGTATACTGTTGCAAAATTATGAGTACTATTGCCGCAGAAAATAAGTTTATACTCTTTCTAGGTCAGTCAAGATTTTTTCGGCATTTCAATCCAAATACCTACACATGGGGCTGCCAGAAATCGCAATGAATGATTTTCGTCACAATCAATTGGCTTACCTTTTGGTTGTTTCAATAGACCGTGAAAACAATGGGAAAGGAATGTGGTTCCAATGTGAGCAGCCGTTTCTTTTGGGGGGAGCATTGTGTGACATCCTGACAGACAGCTGCAGAGGAGACTAGGGATGAATGGGTTACATTAAGCAACAACAGAAACCTATTTAACAATCCAGGGTTGAGCAGGATTTGAACGCATGACTCATGTGATACCAGTGCAGTAATGAACCAATTGAGCTAGAAGGGAGAAGTCAATTTTCAAGTTTGTAAGATGTGGATATGAAAAACTATTATAACTATGACATAATTATTACACTTCTTGTTGCATTTCAATTAGATGTCTTCCATTTGTAGCTCTTCATTTCCAGTAATCTAAAATATTACGAATTCATTTGATAAGCAAGATGCGGCATTAGGTAGCTTTAGGGTTCAGATCAGCATAGGAAGGAAACAATGTCCCGTAATTTGTAATTAGATTGACGTATATCAGACTATTACTGCAT
Source organism: Montipora capricornis (assembly GCF_036669925.1). Lineage (NCBI taxonomy): Eukaryota > Metazoa > Cnidaria > Anthozoa > Scleractinia > Acroporidae > Montipora > Montipora capricornis. The sequence goes on along the minus strand of NC_090895.1, from coordinate 36,624,572 downwards.
CTAACGTAAGACTGTAAGTTGAAATTCACATTGTAACCACTTGCAAATGAAGTTGATTGATGCTCAATCCAAAGTTGTATTTGCAGAATCAAAGTTGTTGTCAATTTTTAAAGACATAATGTACCCATGAAGATCTGCTGCTCATTTCATTTCTATTGAACACGTGTACAGCAACGGGTTAGAAGAGGTTTAGGAAATACCTCTTGAGGTTGATCCATAATGATCCTTGAATCTTCTAGAAGACGTTCGTAACGGCGCACTTAATGGAGGATCTGCGACAAAATAATTTTATTGCTTCAAGGTGACTATAGTTTAACAACTTTCACTTTATACAAGGTATTACTACATTTAGTGCACAGGTAACAACTTTCTGTACCCTGGCCAGTGACGCATGGTCTGGCTTAGTAGTGTGGTTACATTGGTCCACAGTATATCATACAGGGTAGGAAAATAAAATTCCATAACACTCGCCATCTGCAGCTGGGCAAGTGATTTTCGAATCGCACTCACCCAGATCAGTTTAATCACTTAACCAGTCTAGTCCATTACAAAAAAACTGCCCCTTCCCTCCCCCACGAAGAATAAAAATTAATATACAATTATTTGTGTTTATTCTTTAAGCTTGGCTAATTTAATGAAATTCCAGTGTAGTTTTATCTGCTGTATCTGTGTCAGGTTTCTCTATGCAGTTCATTTTCTAGGTACAGACGTACTGTACTTTAGCATAGATTCTTCGGACATCACAGGCTCTGACTCACAATCTGACACCATCCCCTCATCATCTATGTCTGCTTCATTGTCACCCTTATCATTGAACTGAACTTCTCCCTCAGCCAGGTCTTGTTGCACCTCTTCTTCTCGTTCACTGACTACTTGCTGGGCTGGCTCAGCAGTAGCAGTGGCATCTTCAAGAACTTCAACAACATCAATTTCGGCTTGAAGATGCTTCTCAAGTCTTGTGCGCTTCTTGAACTTCGTTCTTTAAATGCTGGTCGCCTAGGTCTATTTGAACTGTGAACCCATTCGTGTATCGGTGAAAGCAGCAGGAAATGTTCCTTTTCCCACGTTTCGCAGCTCCCTGCACAAGTTAGTGTATTTTATGGCCAGAGGTATTATTTTCTAACACTCATCCAAATGGAAGTCATTTTAGTCTGCTTTATATAAATAAAGTTCAATGGAGCTACATGTATTGCTTGTAGACAACGTACTTATCTTAAAGCAGAAAGTAAGAAGTTACTGTTAGTTTGAAAAATTATACTGGAGCAATTTCTTTCCTGTATATGAAAATTGTACTTGCCAAACTGGACGAGTGATCCTTAATTAGCTTTCACCTTGAAACACTTCTGAAACATCCTGGGTGAGTGGGCAAGCATTAATTTCTAACCCCGTTCATAGATTACATGTACCTAAAAACCCTTTGCAGATTTAAGTATTTTGTTTATGTTTCCTCTTCATTGGCACACAATGTAGAAGTCACTGCTCCTTGTCACTGCTCTCCCATAGGCAAGAGTACAAAATGGCAAGGCAAAGACAAGTTCCAATGTGATGTTTAACTTAAAAATTTTAATGAAACCATTGTTCTACACTATTCTTTAATTTAAAACCTCTTGTTTTCTTAAACAACATTGCATTCATCTTCAGATAGCATACATGTACCTTGAATAGTTGTTTCTTGTGGCATCAGAACTGATCGAAAACTCTTTCCTCTGCTTCCTCCTCTTTGTCTGCAAAATTAAAAAATAAAAGATAATGGGACAATATTATCTACAATAATAATAATAATAATATAGAAGGAAGACACTTCATGTATGTCTATGCCCTTTCAGGTGTAAACTGGGACACTGCAGGGTATAGTGTAATGTGCTCCCATACAGGGAATATAAAACTTATTTGTGTATATATATAAATGTCAACCATCAACATTGAAATGAAGTTATAAAACTGATGGCAAGCTAACAAAAGATATTGAAAACTTACCTATACCAGCTGACTAGAAGGGCAATGAATGCAATAACATAAAATGATAAGAAGATAGCCACAGGAACTGCAATGGCCTTCACATAGCTTCTAGCTGTATACAGAAATTTTATGATGATCAGAACAGATGTGATTTACATTTTATTATTTTTAAAACAGAAACACCATTGACAATAAGACCAATGTTTACGGAAATGTAAAATCCACTGCTCTAAAGTTACTGCAAACAATACTTATTACATTATTGAACTGCTTGCAAGTCTAACCTGATAAAGTGGGCTGTACAGTTATCGTCACAGTTTTTAGTCTTTCTGAGAGAGGACCTGAAATGAGTAGCCAATGAATGACTGTGTCATTGAAAACTCCCAAGTTTAGATGTACATACATATGAGATAACTTAAGTGTTTAAGACTCAAACCTGCATGGTGGTGGGTTTCCTGGGTTTGAGGATTATCAAAACGTTTACCAGAGATGCACTCTTCATCAGAGGGTTTCACAACCAAGACAATGTAGATCTCACCTTGCTTGAATGTGGAACGCTGAGAATGGTAGCAAATCAAATACAAGAATCAGAGACGAGCCACTAAACAAGTGCCCTCTTAATTATTTAAGGGTTAGTTAACCAATTGACTCCCAGGGGTTCCCCATCGACGAGTAAAATTGTCTGGCATTAGACAGAGTGAAATACTAAGTGTGACCGGTTTAGGCCGGTTTGGACATCAAAGGGTTAATTAATACAGCCATATCAATAAGTCAAGTAATTAGTATATTAATTTTAGTACCTCTATTGTTATGGCTGCTTTGGTGGTCATTGATTGAAAGAAGCCAGTGAATTCTACATTTCTTGCTGAGTAATAAACTGGGCACTGAAAGAATAGAAAATTGTTAAACATAACATTATTTTACAAGTTAATAAAAAGACAACAAGGCAAATAGCACCAAGTTGTACATGTATGTTAATAGTCTTATATCAAACAGGGGTGGATGGAATAATAATTATTATTACTATTTTCTTTTTAATATGAATAAAATCTGAACATTTGGGTATTTGTAAATTTCACTTGTGATCACATGGGATCATACAGCTCTGTATAACATTGTAGTTCAGTATGTAGCTCAGTTCCTCAGTTCGATCCTCGGTGACTTCAACGTCTGTTTCGAATTTCCTCTGACCTGTGTAGCTATAGCTTTAAATACCTGTACAACGGAGCACTGACAGAGGGAGTGACTTTACCTTCACAGTATGTGAGCTGACAACCAAGATTCAGTGAGCGAATTATTAGAAAACTAGAAATTTTGATAAAAAACTATACATAGTAATGTATACTCCTTCAAATGCTTATGTGATTTGAACAAATTGGTTATTTTAAATACAAAACTGCTCTTTAATAATTAAACTATTAATTCACGAGATGAGAGGTTAAATGAACGTTTTTGGTCAGACACTCTATAAATCATTAATAATTAAACTTGGAATTGACAGAGCTGTACCTGCATTGCTTGAATTGAAAGAATCGCACACACAGAATCTTCAGACTCAGCCTTAACCATGACAGTATCTCTGTCATCTGGAAACTTCCACAAGAAATACTGTATAATAAACAAAATAATAGTATAACTTCACTGAATGCAATTAAGTGTGATATAAAAAAATAGCCCACCAAAACAGGTAAAAGCCCTTAACCCTTTCACCCCAGTGGGGTTCCCCATTGACGAGTAAAATGGTCTGGCGTTAGACAGAGTAAAATCTATAAGTGGCACTCTTGGGAGTCAAAGGGTTAAAAGAAGTTATTACATTTATTTTTTTTCTGAACTACATGTATTACTAGATTCATTTCTTCCATACACATGTAGGTACCATTGCATTTGTATGGGAAATCACAAATACCGTAGAATTAGCAGATGGACCCCTTGGAAACAGCTCCTGACTGGGTGAGAGTGAAAAATATCAAGGACGTTTTAGTTTTCTTCTAAAAAGTAAGGATCATACCACTGGTTGTGCTGGATCTACTGTCACAGGTAAACGCTCATTGAACCTGTAAAATGCAAGTTAAATGTCGAGTCAGTATTATTTTTCTTGGAAGAGAATAAAAGAACACATTTTGGTGCACCACTCAGGCAGAGAATGTACTTGCAAGCTCAGATTGAACTCAGCAATATAAAAAAAACACAATAAGGGGCCTCGGCACATGTTGCCATTCCAAGTGAGTGTTCAATGTGGGCATGGCAGCTGGCATAATCTTCTCAGTGGGGCCAAGTTAGTCCACCTCAAGTCAGTCAAGCCACTCACTTTGGAAACACAAGCGAGCCGCAGAGCAGAGGGGAGAGAGGGGAGAGTGGGGAGAGAGAGAGAGCGATTTCCTCATTCTCCCATAGGCTCTTCAGCTCGCTTGTGTGACTAAAGCTGGTGGCTCAACTGACTTAGAAGGGACCGCTAACAGTCTATAGAATGATAAGACCCATTCCTAAAATTTGGATTGTTTATGGTGCAAAATGTGCTCAAAATGACAAAGGCAATTTTACTGTCACGCAAGTAAAATGTAGTTAATACTACATTGTAACTGTAACCCTTTCATGGTGGCTCTGTTTTCAATGTAGCGTTTGTGCCGTCTAGTTGCCAAGGTCAGCAAACCCTAAGGATTTATTGTATTCTTGCTTCGAACTTTGCAGCTTTGTTGTCACTAGCAGGCTAGTACGATCCACGGCATTGGCGCTTTTTTCAAAGCTCTAATGGCTAAGAGGTGGCACGTGTAACACTAAGTTCTCTCGTAGTACAGCTCCTCTGACTGGCTATGCCAGCAGACCTTTGTCTAGCTATAAAAGCATATGAAAACTATTTAGAGATCACTTATGTTCTGTTGTTCAGTGCAGTTAGCTCTCAATATATTAGTGTAGTTACGATTTGGTTTTTTCTCTTCCTCCCTCCCTCCCTCCCTTTGGAGTCGAGATTGGGCCTCGTTGTCTGTCAATAAACTAGGGACACTCCTGTGTGGTGCCGTTAAGTCTGCACAGCGACTTCCCCCAAGCTTGTTGGCTGCGTTGCCTTTTGAATATCGCCTGCTAACCGATACTCTTGTCTGATCCAGCACATGCTGTTTTGCATTCAGCTTGTAGTGTTGGGGAGATAAGTGAGGTTCCTTGTCACACAATTGCCGGAAGTCGCACAGGCTAACCTAACGCAAGGCAGTGCTCCCCCATTAACACCAAATGGAGTCAATGTTTGATCATAACTAGTAGTTAGCACACAAACATAAGGAACAGAGACATGAAATAGTGCATTTAAACTCAATTCAGGGTTTGCACATGCATTACACCTGATGAGAGGACTACACCTATTCCGGGATAAAATTAATTCATGATGGTCCAAAACAGATTGCTTCTTTCCCCCGCTCTACTATATCATTCTAATCAGAAACAGATTACCCTGGATGGGCAGGGATAGTGGAAAAAAGTTATTATCAACTGTCCAACCACTACATCTATAAAGATAACCCACCTGATCTCAAAATTGTGAACAAACTCTGCTTTAAGAGTATAATTGACAGGTTGTGGTGATGAGGTAGAAACATCAACAGAAAATGAATCAGTACCAGAGCCATTGATTTTGACATAGCTGTGCAGAAAGGGACAAAGGGTGCGGCTGGCTGTGTGGTAATTATACCTAGAACAGATAAAAATCATGGTTCTTCCAAGCATGCCAACAGCCATTTAACTCATCGATAAGATGAGCTTGGGTGCTGGTGCCTAGAAGGTGGAAGGGCCTAGAGCACAACTGGCAGCAAATACACTGAAGGTAACCATTTCGTGTACCACACTGGTGCATCCTCCACTAGAATGTTCTTATACAGACTGGGACCATTACAAACAGAATAACAGTAACAGTAATGGACTTATGCATATGGTCTCCCCCTTGCCATTGAATCTTACATCCCTTTTATTCTTAGTATGAATTAGGAGTCATTGTCCATTATCATATAATAAGCTCAATAGTGCACACATTTTGATTGATTCTCACCTATTATCCAACAGAGGACAGACAAATACATGTAGCTGATGTAATCATCAAGAAATATCAATTCTTTATTTTATAATACAAAAACAGTAGATTCCACGCTGCTGTGCGTCTGTTCAGTAATAGATCACAGAAGACGTCAAAATGTGGTATCAATGACATCAGTGACACACAAGGCAAAACCACATCAACAACAATGCCTTCCACCTCTGCAACCCGGGTTCAACTCTTGGCCCCAAGATCGTATGTGAGCTAAGTTTCAGTCAATCTCGACTCTGAGGGTTTTTCTCCGGGTATTCTGGTTTTCTCTCCTCAGCAACATTGACTCCCAGCCTATTCCATCTGGCCGTGGTGTTATGCTCCGAGGTCATACATGGGTTGTGTTCACGGGCTGAGCGCCTAGCCGGCAGCACAGATCCTTCGGTACGATCTCGCCGAGCTGTGCCCAGGTCACGTATTATTATTATTATTATTTTGATGTCATCTGAGATCTAATACTGAACACCCAACAGATGCATGCCAACATGAAATTTATTTGTTAAGTTTTTGCTTATGTCTAGACACTCCAGACATGCACTACATGCACTCAACACCAGTGGTACTACCCAGTCATAAAATGGAAAGTCTCTGGTCACTGACAGTATCTTTGATCTTCACTTACTTTTCTTCTGGTATTGTCCAGGACGTTAATCCACGCTGTAAACGCGCCACAAATAACAATGGATAAATTTGATGTGCTGAATCACTTTGAACACCAACTCTCACTGCATAAGGCTATTATAGTAAAAGGACGTACTAAGTCAGTTTAAATTGAGAACTTGGACGGTGTCGGAAGACTGCAATCGAGGAAACGCTGATAAGCTTATGGTTACCTTAAGCTTGTCTTTCCACGAAAACTCGTATAACCAGACCTCCTCTCGGTTCCTGGATACAATCCCTAGGACTTGATTTCCCAGGGAGGCATTTTTGTAAACGAGGTAATTCTTTGAGCCCGCATTTAAGACTAACAAACCTCTAGAGGCAGGAAAGAAAACTAGAGAAATGAAGATAATGTAAACCATAACCCAAAGAATGTTGTTAGTGAACACTTCACCAATCGATGGAAAACATAAGATTAGCAGAGATTAGCATAAAAATCTCTTTTTCTTTTGCTGGTCTCGTCGTCAGCGTCGTCACTTCCGTTGAACCCGCAGAGCATCATGGACACGTGACCCGTGTAACAGTTACCAGGCGCCACACAAAAAAGGAGAAAAGATACTGTCGGAAGTGAAAGGCGAAATCCCAGTGAGTTGAAAATCTTCTCCCATGGAGTATATAGCGCTATTTTCCCGTGCATGTATTTCCGTGCCAAATGGAAGCAATTATTATCGATTATTATTTGTTATCAGTTCTCATGAAAGCTGAGGAAAAGGGTAAACCAAAAGGGCCAACTGGAAAACATGGACTGGACTCTGGACTGGACTTTGGACTAGACTCTGGACTGGACCCTGGACTGGACCCTGGACTGGACTTTATTAAACGAAGTTAATATTTAACCAATCATATAACGATTAACCGCTTCTATTTAATTATTAACCAGCGAGAATGAGAATGGATGTTTTTTTCAAAGGGAACATAAACGAAAAATCGAACGATGCTGCCCAGAAAATTTAAATCAAGTCAAGTTACCATTACGTGAATGTGACGACGATATATCTCATCCGTGCGCTGTCTAAAGAATGTTAGGAATGTAGTCCAATTCAATATATTCGATATGTTAAGCGCAATCTCTTTGCGCACTATTTCTCCAATTGAACCAGCCAGGAAACTGCAAAGTAAGCACTTCAGTTGTTTACAGCGGTAAATTAACGTTACAAACCCCGCCACTTATACGCTTTGCTATGATTGCGTGAACGCTGTGAAAGTTTGAAGTCATCAGGTGACAATGTAATGTCGTCACGCGATCCTATCTCGTGCGTGTGCTATTTTAGGAATGTAGTGGACCACCCCTATAGTGAACATTTTTATCACGTTCCAGTTCTTATCACACAAATGTTCATTTCACACGAAACCACGCTGATGTAATTGTACCGATAACACTAAAAAGGTTGATGACAGTTCGTTTTTTTCGGCGTATGTTAGCTTGGGTAATTTGTGAAAGACGTAACTGCAAAAATATTCGAAAAAGAAAAGAAAGTGACGAAGGAACTATACATTCTTGTGCAGTTAATTTGTGCATTGTATGGAATGGGAATAAAGTAGCGTGCGAAAAAGGACGATTGTCTAATAAAGGCTAAAGGATTGCCTAACAAAGGCTACTTATTCCGAAACGAAAAGATATTCCTGATAAGTAATTTCAAAGCAAGATAATTTTAAGGCGTTGTGGCTCCCTCCCTGTTACATAGTTTTAGTTCATGTTAAGCGCGACCGCAAAGCGATCGCGCTTAACTTATCGAATATATTGAATTGGACTACATTCCTTATATTCTTTAGACAGCGCACGCATGAGATATATCGTCGCCACAGTATTCACTTAATAGTAGCTTGACTTGATTGAAAGTTAGTGGGCAGCATTGTTAGATTTTTCGTTTATGTTCCCTTTGAAAAAAAAACATCCATTCTCATTCTCATTCTCGCTGGTTAATAATTAAATAGAAGCGGTTAATCGTTATATTATTGGTTAAATATTAGCTTCGTTTAATTAACTTCGTTTAATAAAGTCCAGTCCAGGGTCCAGTCCAGAGTCCAGTCCAGAGTCCAGTCCATGTTTTCCAGTTGGCCAACCAAAAGGAAGGAAAGTTGTTTTTGTATGCGTGTGTGTATGTATCTGAGATAATCAGTTGTAATTAAAAGTACCGCGTTATCTCATGTTTTTTTTCCAATTTCCGGTCTAGACAAGGCCCCGATCTCATCAACTTTTAGCCAAGGGCCACGCAAAAGAGGCGCGGGTAGAATTTTAGTGGTTTTGATTTATTGGCTTATGGGTAAACAAAAGATCTGCGGTCAGCCCCCATATGAAAAAAGAATATTTTTACGGTCTCGAAGGGCGATAGGGCAATAGATGTCCTTAAAGTGTTAATATTTTAGTCCCGTTGGCTAAAACGGGGAGGGGGCTAGAGCTTGTTATCTTTGGGTTTTTCAAATAGTCAGGAAGTCTTTAACGAGGAAAAATGATTATGTATTAATGAAACAAAACCCCTTGCAAATTTTTGGCGGAGACACGAAAAATGCAGCAAGTTCCTTTCGAATTTTTTTTGGCCACGCCCATATTTGCGGTATAAGAAACATTACCAAGTTTTTCTCAGTCCAAGAAAAAGCATTTCGAGGTGGTATCGAAAGAAAACAGATTGTACCTATCTTCAAATAAAAATCGCTGCAGATTTCATCAAGATTTTTCAACCGAAATTGCCCTTTTTTAGCGGGAAATTTCAAAGAAGGTAAGCTAATTTTTGGCTATTTACCATACGCTTACCCAAAATACTTGAAATTCTCAATTTCAAAATCGGTTTTAAAAGGTTGTGAAGAAGTCAAGCAAAAGGATAAACACATTGATTTGACAAAGTTTAATATCTATTGTCTTAATAATAACGTACCCAAAAAACAAAAGAGCTTTATTTCCTAAATGATTGACATGTGTCATGAGTCGCCGAGAAAAGTGGGATGAAATTTCACATGGGCAGTTTGCGTTGTGGAGTTGTGGAGTTCTCGAGAGGTCATAAATTTCTCACGCGCGTTTGGTGAATTACAAAACAGTTTTCAAGCTTATGTCATCTGTAGAGGAGGACTGAAGCGCCATCTTAGATAAAGACGTTATTTTTGGGTATGTATCCAATCAACAATGAACATGAACAACTGACACAAGTGACTCGCATTTCGTAGGCATTCTGACAACAGTACTTGTTATTTGTGTTCAGCTTTTGTGTTCGCTGTTTGTCAAGCTTTTTACGGTTTTCAGTGTAGTTTTCCTTAATGATTTCTTAAGATTTAGTTTTGGGTTTATTTCACGTTAACTTCTTTGACCGCCAGTGATCTTTGTAGAACCGCCATTTTTAACTTTGTCAGTGCGTACACTGAAAGTATGTCGACGGAAAAATGAAGTCATTTAACCTGATTTTGCTCCAGAATCGGTAGAATAGACTCGATTCCTAATTTACTTGTGCGGTATTTTTTAAGAGAAAGAATGAAAACGTGCTTGGCTTACAAAATGAGGATTACGTATTTATTTGTGGCGACGGAAACTCTAAGTGCGTCGGGATTGCAAAGGAGATTTCATCTGCAGTCGGTTTTGCCTATCTTGAATTATTTTTTATTAATATGTAGAAGGTTAAATCTTAGAACCTTACAGTCCCTAAATTACACTAACTTACGTATCAAACAAACTGTTTTTACTGATCATATTCGCTGTGTAAGCTCTCATGCGAAGGCCTTCATGAAGAGAAAAACCACAATCTATAAACTTGCTTAAGATATTCCCTGTACGAAATTTGAGCTGTTGAGTATAAGTGATCATCTTAAAGTTAAATTTAAATAACAGACTTGCTAATAGGTTCTCTCTTAACATTTTGTGGCTCTTTAAAAGAGATGCGAACGCCTGCTGCACCGAGTCAACTGGAAACTCTACTCACTTCGTCTGTACATTTGTGCAAGTGAATTGTATGTTGACAAGTTTTCAATCCAGCTGTTTAGTAATCATGATTCAATTTCAATTTTCTTCAACAAAGGGAATTTAGATGCAAGTATAAATCGAAATTTTAGTTTATCGACAAGTCGTCTACAAGATATAACCTAAAGCGATAAAAAAACAAGTCTTTGTGGTCGTTGTTTGGCGGAGCATGTGTGTGTCTTCTAAGAAACGTAATATGGTTGTTGATATTTAATTTGCGCCTTGAGTGTCTTTTCAAAGCAACTTTACTGGAACCGCCAAGAAAGAAAATATTTCGTTTTTTTAGTGGCTTTATGCCATGTGATCATTCGAATGAAGCAGCTTGCTGATTGATGTTGTTAAAGCCCATTGTGTTGATCAACTCAGACATTATAATTTCTGTATCAAAAAGTACAATGATTATAATTATTATTCCTTGACAAGGAAAATTGTGCAATGATTGGGCTTCACATTTGGTAGGTTTGCTGGTAATCACTGAAAATAGCGTGTAAATCCCAGGCTGTTTTTTTGCTGTCATCCAGTTTGTGCTTTGGCAGGGAACTCCCAGTCACATTGTGAAATTGAAGTAGAGTTCCAATATCTGTTTGAATTTGTTGTTTTTGGTTCAAAGGGGGCAACATTTTAGCTGTGTAATTTTGAGATGTTGCAGTGTGTAATTTTTCTCTTTTGGTTAGCTTCTGCAACCTTTGATAAAGGCGATAAGGAGAGCAATAATCTTATCCTTGTTTAGAATATGGTTCCTATCAGGAAGTTTCAAATGTCAGTGTCTTAGTCATGTTCAGACAGGAGTGCCTTTGGCATTATTTTAGGCTCTCTTCTACTGGCTTGTATACCAGAATGAGCAGGTTATTCTGCCAAGAGAGACCCTTCTTTTGGAGATTGGATGGCCTCGTCTAGCTCAGGATAATCCTATGCAGACCAATGACCAAAATGTAACAGGTAGTCATAAAAGTATTATAAGGGCCACACAGGTCAGATTGCGGTAAGAGCCCCACTTATTATCAGAAAGGACCAGATGGAGACACCCAGTTAATGATGTCATGAATGAGCCCAAAGATCAATTATCGATTTCAGAAGAATGCACCATTTATTCTTGATATGGAACAATATGCATTAATTAAATGGTGCAAGATTCATTTAATTAATACATGGAAGAAACAGAGAAATCCATTGGCATTGTTAAACTGTCTGTCTGTTCAATGAATAACCAATGTTTTGCTTGATTAACAATGTTTTGCTTCAAAACTTGGATCTGTCGCTCACAACAGCCAAACCAACCAGTACGCAGCTGACGAGGAAAGCATTTTAGTTATTTGTGCTGGGAGATCTACACAGTTGTTTGAATTGGTTTATAGTTACGTGTAAAATGAAGGACATGTGGGTAACTCTTGAATTTCTCAGTAGGGAACTAATGATAATTTATCCAACATGACTTGTGGATTATTCGGGTTATTAATAGTAATGTGTGTAAACATGTATTTAAGGCCCTTTCTTTAGCTGGGGAAAAAACACAGACTTGAACAAAACCAGCGACATAAGAATTCCACCATCAACGGTTGAGCATCAACTTCCAGATATCATGTGTTCATAACCTGGTCATACATGTACTCTCAAGGTCTTAAAAGTAACTGAGAAGAAAGTGCTGCCTTTTTAATTTCATCTGGAAATGGTTAGACTTCAAGTCTTCTCAGATTAGGAATATGTAAAATTGATGGTTGGTCCTGTCTCACAACCCTTCCAGTTAATCAACCCATGCACTTTTTGTTGTTTTTTTTGTTGGTGGTCTATCTCTCAGATAATTATTATTAACTGCTGTGAGACTAATGTGATATGTGTGGTATATAAATGCATTACGAGAAGAAATTTGTGACCATTATTATTAGTACCCTTTTGGCATTGACCCAAGAGAAAAATTTAATAAAAATCCTCATCAAGAATAATGCAAGTTGTTTTTGCAATAATTAATTTTATTGTAATTGGCAAACTGTTTAACAGTGCCTATTTGAGCTGTAAGTCCTCTAAGGTGAGAAAAACCATGCTAGGAAGATTGGCCCAAATTAGCAGGATCAGAATAGAATAGAATAGAACTTTAATAGGATCATCCTGGAAAGGTTTTTCAGACACTATTTACAATGACTTGAATATGTTAAATACTAAACTACTTAAGTTATAAATAATGAATAAAAGAATTCATGATAACATTATAAAAAGGCCTGCTCTGTAAGTTGCCCTTTTATAACTTACCCTTTTATAACTTGCTTGAAAGACTGCAAGGAAACACATTGCTTTATGTCATCATCTATTAAGTTGTTCCAAATACTAGTTCCTCTACACTGTATATGCAAATGTGTGTTGGCCAGTAGCAGTTCTATACAAAGGTATATGTAATAAATCACGATTGCGGGTGTGGCAGGCATGGATATACTAGAGCATTTAGTGAATTTATCTTCCAGATATTTAGGTGCGAGACCATTAACACATTTGTAAGTTTAAACAGAGTCCCTATAATACAATAATTGTTTAACAGGAAGCCAGTGAAGCTGGCAGAGTAAAGGAGTCACGTGATCAAATTTTCTAGAATTCTTACAATTTTACTCGCAAAGTTCTGAATTTACTGTAATTTGATTATGTTCTGAGTTGAAGTATTAGACCAGACGGTTGCGCAATAAAGCACTTTACTAAAAACTAATGATATGATTAATAACCTAAGTGTCTCTTTGTCAGAGCTTTCTTTAACTCTATTTATTTGATATAGCTTAGAAAAACAGGAAGAGACTGTTTTTGAAATATGATAGTCAAAAGTCAAGTGAGGATCTAGAATGTCTCCCAAGTCCTTGGCGTAGACAGCAGGTTTTAATATCATACTGAGAAATGACATACTGAGGTTTTGTGGTAACTTATTTAACATCTGTCTAGTTCCAAGGAAGAGGAGTTTGGTTTTATCTGGGTTTATGAGTAAGTGGTTCTCGCAGCACCATTGGGCTACGCTGAGGAGATCTTGTTCCAGCTTTCCAATAGCCACATCCAGCACTGACAGCGGAAAAAACAAGAATAACTTCAAATCATCAATGTATAATTCCAGGTTACAAGAGCTGGGTGCTAAGGGTAAATCATTCAGATAAATGTACAGAAAAGCAGTGGTGATAAAATCGCTCCTTGAGGAAGGCCGTGGGTGATTGGCAGGGTGTCCCAGTAGGTAGATCCAACTCTCACTTATTGATATTGACTGGATAAATAGCTCTTGAACCAATTGACAGTCAAAGGTGAGGCTCCTTCAATGGACAGTTTGCGAAGCAGCCTTGCATGGTCAATGCTGTCAAAAGCTTTGAGAGGTCTAGTAAAACTAGAGCAGTAATCTGCTTTTTATCCATTGCTTCAAGTACACTATCCGTGAGATGGATCATGCCAAGTGTAGGCTCACAGTATGCAACAAAGGTGATGCAGTTTGGCAACTCCTATTACAACCTTCAAGTCCATTTAACAGGTGTGAAAGCCTGTCTTATCATATCAGTTACTTCTGTCTTCCTGAAGATAAATAGATCATTTGGATAATTAAGAGCCAGTTTGAGTTTTCCGTATCAGAACATGACTGTTTTGATGTTACAAAAATCATCATCAGTCATAGTGATTATTACATTTCAAATTGATTTTACAAGATGATCAGTATGCATAACTTTCAGTACAGTGCCTGTCTGTAAATTCAAATAGATGTACAAAGCAAGCACATTTAAACTTACCAATAACCTTTTAAGCAACAAAATGGTGTAATGCTAAACTGACATTATCAGGGTCCAGCTTTTGGTTTGTAGTATCGCTAACTATTTTTACGAGTTGTGCTCTATTTTGACGAGCACAAAATACAAACAACGAATTGAAATCCTGAGTGGTACCATGCACCAAAACATCTAATAAGCTATTTATAATCCAACTTTTTTGCACTAAATTTTTAGCAAAAGAATTGTAAACAACATAGAACGTGTGACAAATTTTATGCTCGCCGGACAACCTCAGCAACTAAACTGGACAAAGTGGTTCGCTACTGTACAATAACCTAGTTTACAAATAGCTAACTGTACAATATTGTGGAATATTTGTACTTGTTTCGTTTTTTGTACTGCTCTGAGTCCAAACTTTCACTATGGCTTACTGGTAACCAAAATTTTGATTGCACAAGTAGGCCATATACTTGCACAGTTGAGTTTTATGAAAAGTTAATATGGATCCCAGCTTCTGTCTCAAATCATTACCCTGTTTATTGTTTTTTTTGTATGTATTCATGCAGAGCAAGAGAAACTTGCAGAATTGTGATGAAATTATTATTATAATGGTTTAGTTTTGCTAATGCAGTTAACTCTCTTGTAAGCGGACACCATCGGGAATCGGAAAAAGCGTCCGTTATCACAGCTGTCCGCTTATGAGAATTATTCCCATAATGTGACATTACAAATACATGTTGGACTCTTATTCATGTCAAACAAAGAGACAGCTTGCTTTTCGGTGGACAAATGGAGATAGGACCAAACTGACCCCATTGTTCTTTTGCTCTGTCAAAGGTCATAGGTAGTTTTGTTTGAATTGCAAATTAAGGACAAACTTATTTCATTGCCAAGAGTCAATTATTATACATGGGGTGTCTGCTTAAAAGAGAGTGTAAACAAAAGAAAAATCAAATTTTAATTTTCAAAAGTGTCAGTGTCCGTTTACAAGAGAGTGTCTGCTTACAGGAATGTGTACATAAATACAGAGTTTGACTGGAAGGTAAAATTGCGTAATTACAAAAGTGTCTATTAGTAGAGCTGTCTGCTTACGAGTGTCCATTAGTGGAGAGTTAACTGTAGTAAAACCAAGTACTCTTTTCTAAACAACACTTGGTCAAACACTTCCTTTGTATTTCTAATGGCAACCAAGGAGAGCTTGCTTGATAGGGCTTCAACCAAATGATCATGCCAAATAATTTTATCCATAGGTGTTAACTGCTGACCAATAGACCAATAGGACATTTATCATAAAGTGTTTTGTAGTTTTTTTGTGTGAAAGGTCATACTCTGCAGTAAGTAGCTCTCCAGGGAGGTATGACGTTTGCTGTCCATTGGTAGCTTTCATGTGAGTGTTAGAAGGTAAAAGGTGTGGTTTACAGTACCAAAGGAAATATTGATCTGTACCATCAATAGTTTCCATCAGAATGTTCAGTAATAAGTGTTTTTCAAATTGTAGACTCATAATGACAATATTAATTTTATGTTGCAAATTATAGGCTTGTGGTTTTAGAATCAGAAATAGTTTTCCGTAACCTGCTGTGCATGTAAAAGAACAAAATTTGATTTTTGTGAATTTAAATAATAAATGAAAATCCAATGATAGCAATCAGCAGAAGTGTTTATCATGGCACTAGATTACTGTGCAGTCGGTTTGTTTTATTTGGGCCAACACCCAATGGCAGCTGAAAGATTTAATTTTTATCATTAAAAAAAAAATTACGTTGGCAAATTTAGAAGATATGACTCAGCAGTTGAACTTGTGACAGAATATTATTTTGAAAGTGTACTCTTCAGTTCCCCAAGAATGTGGTTTCAGAGATGTTAATTATTTTACTTCATATTTTTCCTGAACTGAAACCACATGTACTGGTCGATGTATGTGCAGTACTGGAATTCCTGATAATCAGAAGATTTTTGTCAAGTAAGACTATATGTACAGTTAAACGTAAATAAAGCACAGGTACCGTATACATTGCTACAAACAACATCTACCGTTCTACATTGTAACGAAACATCAAGTTAATTTAGTTTAGCCTGGTACATCAGCAGGTCTGTGTAATGTGAGAAACTCTGTTTGAGCAGCAGAATGTTGGATGTTCCTTTATGATAAAAAGCAAATAGTAATTATTTTCTAATAGTGGTATCATTGAAAAAATTATGTTGTCCTTGGTAATTAAAAATGGTGTCAAGTTTTCCAATGAACGTCCTAATTTGTACTTAAAACTCTCTCAGCAAAGGGAAAATGTTATAACTCATTTCCAAGGTCGTGAAAATCTTGGATGAAAGTTTTCTTTCCCATGCATTCACATAGCAACAGGCCTATTGTAAATTAAAGGGTATTTTATTCGTTATTTATAAAAAGAAATGGTTCTTAAAATAATGCAGCAATGCAAACCCAGATGATGCCATCCAAACTTTATCTTGTAAACATGTTGGGGGGATTACAGTAATTCCTTTACAAACTTTTTGGCAAGGAAGATATAAAAGGCTTCTTACCATCAGCCCCTCTTGCCCATGTCACAATTTTTTACTTTATGCTTTGTAATCTTTTGCAGAGATTTCAAGCCATTTACGTTTACATGTTGATTGTAAAGACACAATAAACTGTACTTGTAAGTTGTAAAGAAGATTATCAAGTTGTTAGTGACATTATTCCTATTAACAAACTGGTTTTATTTTTCAGAGTTTTTTAAGATGTGGCTCCAAATATCATCTGTTTGACGTTGATGAAAGAAAATTTCATTAATTTACCAGCAGTCTGTAAATATGAGGACGCATAAACCTTCTGTCATTTTCATCTTTTTATGGACTTTTTGCTGTGTATGGATAAAGTATATAGAAGGTGAGGACCAAAAAGGTAATCATTATTCAAGGGCTGTAATCCCAAATTTCTTACTTACAGTAGAATTTTACACAGTTTAACTTTATCATTGTCATGAAAGATGTATGAAATTATTATTGCAACTACTGATGTGAAAGATCATTGCAACTTGTGAAACAACTTGCACTGTTGCCAAGAAGCTGGTTCCCCATTAGCAAGTAAAATCATATGAGGTTAGATCGAGGAATTCTACAGTATAAATGCCACTCTTGCAATGATTGGGGAGGAAAAGATAAGAATTGTGTTATCTATAAAAAATTACCTTGAAGATGATACCTTTCCTTTCTTGTCTTATGACCAACAGGAAGCCCACCAGTAATAGTTGCACACCCTTCTGATACTGTTGTCCAAAAGAATTCTCCAGCATCTCTTAACTGTAGTGCCAGGGGGTCACCAAAACCAAAAATTTATTGGTTACACAATGGACAGAAAGTATCGTCTCAGGATAGCCAAAGACATCTCTTACCCAGTGGAGCACTTCATTTCCTACGAGTGGTCAGGTCACGTAAAAGGACGGATGCTGGCATTTACCAGTGCGTGGCTTCTAATGATCAAGGCACTGTCTACAGCAAAAATGCATCTGTAATATTTGGATGTAAGTGATTTAAAGCATCGATAAATTGTTCATTGTGACTAGTGCAAAATAAATTTCAAGCATAAAGTTGTGGATGTTCCACATGGGGACCAGCCCCAATGTCTCATACATTGTAGGTTGTGCACAGATTAAGCTGTCTGGTTTGAGGTGTACTCTGTACTTATTACAGGAAGGCCCTTCTAGACTTGATTACCTTGTTACTGTGACCTACTTCTCACCTCAGCTTTAGGACTAGTGCCTTGAAAGTAGGCGGACGCTGGGTGCAAGGCAGGGAGGTATCCATGGCAACTTCATTGTCCTCCAAGCAGCCAACACTTGAGGCACTGTCACACTGTTCAATTAAACTGACACAAAGCCAAAGGGTGGCACAGAGGGATACCCTTCCAGATAACGCAGGTTAAATGACCCTTCTGACAGACCTTAGTATATACATGGAACTAAAGCCATCAGGAACATCCTGCCAAAGGACTGCTATCCGCCATCTCAACTCTCCGTTAGTAACATTTTGTAACATTAATTTTATTTATTTTCCATATTTTTTGACAGCATTTAAGACTAATTTTCGGAGTCAACCCAAGAATCATACTACCTTTACTGGAGGGACTGTGGTATTGAATTGTACACCTCCAAAAGGACGCCCCCCACCCACTGTGATCTGGCTTCATAATGGGCAGTTAGTGTCAAATAAAAGCAGAACACTTGTTTCACCAAAAGGAAACTTAACAATATCTCCAGTTATGATGACTGATCAAGGTTCTTACGTGTGCCGAGCCAAGCATCCTTTTGGAACACAAGATAGCAAGGTGGCTGTGCTGACTGTTAAAGGTATAAGAACTGGTTGAGATGGTTGACACACAGTCGTTTCTGATGTGACAAGAGATAGTAGTCATAAAATTTGCATCTGTCATAACAAAGGCAGCATTTTCTCTTGAGACCCTGGGTGTTTATAAGGTTGACTCACTTTCTCTGGCAAATTCCATTATTCTCTAACTGAAAAAAGATGGTGGGCCTTACTTGGGTTTTAGTCATACCTGAAGCGTTTTTCAAAAATATAGGACAAAAGTTATATTGCTTTTTTAAAATTCAAATATTCAGTGAGCCAAGTGGAACAATACTTTCAAGTTAAAGGGCCTGCCCCAATCCACCACATGCCTGCATCAGTTTTTCACCATTCAGGTAGATCTGTGCAGCATGTCTGAGACAGTATTGATGTATCAACTTTCTCTGAGGAAAGGGACATTTTTAGACCACATTCAAGATTTATTATTATTATTATTATTATTATTATTATTATTATTATTATTATGCACTATTTCAGAAAAGACATGATGGACAAAACACTTAAAAGAAAGAAGGAAATAGACTAATATTATTATACATGAGTGAGAATTAAAAAGTAGAAAAGTGCGTAGTGGCCATTGTAGCAAATTCTTTCGAGATGGCCACTATCATAGGAATTAGATGAAAGGAAAAAAATATATATACATATATGTATAGAAGTGAACTGGCAAAATAGATGGTACAGATAAAAATTAAATTAATAGTAATAAGTTAACAAATTGCCCGAAACGGAAAATACCATAATAGTCCTAGTTTGTCTACCCAAATTTTGAATAAGCATTGTTTTGTTTGCCCTTGGGACCATTGTAAGTCCCAAGAGAAACTGGAAACAATGCTTATTTAAAATTTGGGTAGACAAACTAAGACTATTATGGTATTTTCCGTTTCGGGCAATTGACAAATTCGCATAAATATACAATATTATT
>NC_090895.1:36594941-36599941 GCF_036669925.1 Montipora capricornis | reverse complement strand
TAGTCCATTGCCTTACGTCAGTTCATTTAAATAACTCTTTGCTTTACAGGACCAACTGATGTCTTACCCTCAATAACTTCTGGTCCATCTAATCATTCAGTTGATGAAGGAACAACAGTCATTTTCTCCTGTAAAGTGAGCGGAAGCCCATTGCCCTCTATTTCCTGGTTTCAACTGGATGACGTGATCCCATTACGCAATACCTCAGCTGTCATTATAACTCAGTCAGGACGAACATCCTATCTTACTCTCATTAATGTCACTCTTGCCGATCATGGAAACTACAAGTGTGTTGCGACTAGTAGTATTGGCGAAGACTTAAAAGATGCAGAGCTGGCTGTAAAAAGTAAGCTTCTGTTACTTTTGGCTTCTTTTGGCATCTTTTGGTTACAATCTTTTTGGTACAACTTGTTGTGTAATTTTGTTGTGACACAAGTTGCACCAAAAAGATTGTAATGAATTTATAGTCTTGTGTAGCATACCCTAAAATACATTGATTTTCTTGGGATATTTTTTGTTGCCCTTTTGCCCACAAGAAGTTTCAATGCACAACCCAAACAACTTTGATTAATAAGGAAAATAATTCAATTATGCAAAGCAATATTTTCAGATTATATTCTCCTCAGAGGCTGACCAGCCATACTGAGCATTTATAAGGACTAACTCTACTAGAAACACCTTAAAAATTGACACACTTGAGAATGATGTATACTCCTCCAGAAATATGTGAGGGATTATAAAGCAAGTTTTCCTTCAAATTGTTGCATTTTCTTTGCAAACTCATATGTCTGGCCAGCCAGTTTGGACAAAAGGAAAGTTCCCTTAGTCATGACATTAAAGATTGTGCTAATGCAAGCTAATGAAAGGCAGCAAGGCTGTAAGTGACTTTATCATGATGTAGACTTTTCTTTTCTTATGTAAATGGTTTCCACATACCAACTCATTGAAAAATTGCACAGGAAAGAAGGTAATGTTTGCTGCAAGAGATGGTCAACTCTAGCCTCCCTTTTCATCCCAGAGCCTATGTAACTTTACTGAGAACGGTAGACCAACCTATTTTACTGTTTTTCATTCTTCAATAACTGTTAAAGTTATTGTTTCATTAGTTGTTTCATAGGTACCTCGGCTCGTACACATGTAAATTATTATGCCTAAGACATACAGGAAAACACAAAGACAAATAACCAGGCCATACTGTACAGGGCTTTCAATAGAAGCCGGCTACCGACGGAATTCCGGCAGCTGTGGGTCATTGATTCACTGGCTAGTACCGTAGTTATTCGGTTATAAGGTGCACTCGGTTATAAGACGCACCCCAAACTTAGCAGTTTAATCAAGCTAAGTTCTCAAACTGAAAAATACGCGAAAATACTCGGTTATAAGACGCACCAAAAAATTGAGAGTTATCAAAAGGATGTGATGAATTTGAGAACAATTATCCTTACACAATTGGCATGCAAACTCTCTTTGTTAACGTAAACAGAGTGAAAAAGGCACGCATTTAACAATATATGTAAAAACAAAAGCTAAAAGTTCACACCTGAAATGATAAACATACAACGCATACACGTTTATTTGAACCTTCCGACTTAATAAAAAGTCAGAGTTCAGACTTCAGACTTCAAGCGAAAGCGAACAGCGCAAAAAATCCCACGGAAAGTCATTCAAAGGTGTTCGACAGCTGAATATCAACACGCCACCAAGGATGCAAATTTCAGTGCACAAGAAAGCCTGGATGAACGAAGAAGGTAGGTTTTATCTCCGCACTGTTTGTTCAGAGAAGAAACTTTTCATGCGAGCTACAAACACGATTCTTGGAATATTCGAAACAAGGTTCGAACGATTGTATTTTTGTCACGGGTATCACGTTACTGAGCACATGCTCTTAAGGACATATGCAAATTTTGGTGTATTTGCTGTTCTCTTGAATTTGTTTAGTGTTCTAAAGGTCTCAAAAAGCAATATTCTTTTTTAATAGACAACTAGTGTCCTTTTCTTGTGTTGTTTGAACTGCAAGTTCTTCTCAAATTGTGATCTTAAGATTTTGTTGCGCGAAAACACTTGGCTGTAAGACGCACCCCAATTTAGCACTAACGAATAACTACGGTACTTCAAAACATACCTCTCAAAATGTTTACAACCTAGCTAACCACTCATTAGTGCATAAAATGTGATCTTGAGAATTTGTGTATAAACCGTACGTTTCCTCATATTGCGCGTGTTCGTGATCAACAATCGCAGCAATATCATACAAAAAGTTAACTTCACTTTCATGTCGGCTGTTTAACAAAGGTGGCGGCCAAACATGGCCAGACTAAATTGTTCGTATTCTTCCAAAGAAATCGTGTTCCCGTACAGGTATTTTGAATAAATTTTTGCTTTCTATCTTGTTTTCTCACAAATACTGTGGCATTTTCGCTTACTGAAGAACCTTTTACTAACTTTTTCATTGCTTTTGAATGAAGTGAAAAAGTCTTGAAAAATCAAAAATATTGTTTCTGTTGTTTATAAATATTTTGTCATTACTTTAGCTAATTTTGATGCCAAGAAAGCTGGAAATCATATTTCTAAGCTTCTAGATTTCAGAATTTCCTGGGGGAGCATGCCCCCACACCCCCCTAGGAGATGCAACTCCCACAAGGGTAGACACCTACCTTAAAAGTTTATTGAAAGCCCTGCATGCCAGTAATATTTTCAGTGGGCACCAAGTATAAGGATTAGAGGTGAACATAGTTTGGGTTTCAATTTCAGAGGTAATCATCACAACCACTCCACCTTCCACTACAACACCCAAGCCAACGTATGCCCCACTGGATCTAGTATCAACTGATGCCTCACATAACTCTGTATCTCTGGCCTGGAGCTCCATCTCACTCCCCAACTCTTTGGGTGTTATTTATGTTGTGGAGTATCGCAAAAAAGACAGCAATGAACAGTGGATGGTGGCAGTGAACTCACTCAAGGACAATAGCTATGTTGTTCGCAACCTGGATCCTGATACAATGTACGTGTTTAATGTGAGAGCAGTCATGGATGATGGCAGTTTTCTGACACAAGGATTGAAGAAAGTTCTTCGCAGGACAGAGAAGCAACCTTTGATCCCCAAAAGTAAGCGATTAATACTGGTGGTGAAGCCTTTGCTCTTTATTATGTTTGTAAGATAGTTGGAGCACTATATGGCCAGTTTAACCCTAGGGACCAATCTGCTAGAATGATATCATGCGTCTAATTTTCAACCTCATGGTGGGGTCAAGAGTTTGTAAATATAATGCAACACTAACAGTTATTTGTATAATTACAGAGGTGATTGAAAATTCTCTGCGCTGATTGGTTGCGCTCGAGGTGACTATTATGCAATAATCACTTAACAGTTTTGTCCAGGTGACAGACAAAAATGTTAATTAGAGTGTCCAAAGGTCACAACCCAAAGGTTGTGGGTTCAATTGCCACCCTGGTCAGAGTTTTTCTCTGTCCTTCTGTGGGCCCATTTCCATCAGTAGGGCTAACATTACACTCTATTCAGTTAACGCTGTTTAAAATATAAGTGCTAGACGGCCAATGTTTGTATAAATGTAACTTTTCCTTGTACTTGTACATGTTCATTGCCGTGACTTGATCATCTTCAGTTCCCACGGCCTGCTCCCGTCTGACCTTGTAGCTCAGTCGGTAGAGCAGCGGAGATCTAACCCGAAGGTCGTGGGTTCAATTCCCACCCTGGTCAGAGTTTTTGTCTGTCCTTGTGTGGGCCCGTTTCCATCAGTAGGGCTAACGCTCACATGGTTCATATGGGATAGAAATCTAGCACTTCACCATTACACTCTATTCAGTTAACTCAGTTTAAAACATAAGTGGTGCACGGCCAACGTTTGTATAAACGTAACCTTTCCTTGTACTTGAAAGAAGTTAATTGCTTGAAAGAAAATGCATATTTTTCAAATAATCAACCATGTAATTATACTAAAACAATAATTTTTTTTTTTCACCTCAGGCTCGGTGAATATCGTTGAATAAAAACCAAAACTTAGTGTCAGTTTTTATTCACCGATATTCACCTCGCCTTTGGCAAATAATTGTTAAATTTTGCATATTACAGATTTAACATTAGCGTCAATAATAATTATTATTATTATTGCCCATTATTTTTGTATCACTTGCCGTTTTGACAAAATAAAATAAGAGTTTAAACAAGGGAAAATATCAAGTGTACAGAAATTAATAATTGGTATAACATGGTTTCAAGAATTATTACTTATACATTTCATAATAATTTCATGTATTATTCTGTTATTTCCACAGTTCCTTTGCCATCCTCTCTCCCTAATAGTGATTTGAATGTCAACTTCAGCCTTGTTCCTGCTGGACATGACAAGATAAATATCACATGGACTGTAAGTGAATTATTGTTGGTAAATTTCCTTGTGATTTATATATTTTTTTGCCGTTTGACAACTTTTGCAACTGAGGCACTAGAAAAGCCACAAAACAAAGGTTTAAAGACAAAATACAAGAATATGCTAATTGGATGTTTGATGTTTGATTGCTGCCCTAAACAAAACACAAGAGAAGCCCTTCAGGATGAAGTTTGTTGTCTTCTGTTCATTTTGGCTGCTCAAATGCCCTATTATCACCCTTGTTCTTGGCAATGTTGTTTGTAAATTGACAGAAGACAAAAATGTGCTTTGTCATGCGTCAGGCATGTTCTTGTTTAATTAAGGAAGTCATTATTGTTCGTTTTTGTTTGATTGACAGCATTTGTTAGGTTCTCTTTTCGATTTTGGTAATTAAAGGATTTGTGGCTTTTTACTTTTCATCATCATGCTATTAACTTTTTGCCCCAAATAATACATGTATTTTTCAGTTGTCAAGGTTGGTCAGCCTCTCAAAAGTGGTAGTATTTTGGCGCAAAAAGGACTCTGAAATTTACTATAGCAATGATCAGAAGGATCCTGGGTCATTTTATCTGCTAACTGGTCTTGATGCAAACAGCACTTACGTGATTA
>NC_090895.1:36579941-36584941 GCF_036669925.1 Montipora capricornis | reverse complement strand
TTCATTTTCATATGCACGAATAGCATCATCTTCATGTTTGCATCCATGTCGTGTAGCTTTAGTGTTCACCTTAAAAACATTTGGGTAACAAATCAATTTTATCAGTGCCTGAGGGGGTTGTGAAAGGTTACTGTGAAAAGCAGCCCCACTGACAGAGGCGCCAATTCTCCCAGCACGATGACGAAAGAATTCTGAGCTCTTTGCCTGAGCCCTTGTG
The DNA here is from genome assembly GCF_036669925.1 of Montipora capricornis. Taxonomy (NCBI): domain Eukaryota; kingdom Metazoa; phylum Cnidaria; class Anthozoa; order Scleractinia; family Acroporidae; genus Montipora; species Montipora capricornis. Next base: position 36,584,724 of record NC_090895.1, on the reverse strand, counting down.
TCTTTCTCTACCAGCTCAACGTTTTCTCGTGAAATATCCAGCTTAACTTCTGCACATTTTTGCAATAGTTCATGATAATCCAGATCAAGATTCTCTGTCTCGAACAGGTCAGAAACAACTGGGACAGTCCTACTTTTAGCTATGAAATGATCAGCATATTTGGCAGTTAAACTCAGAGTTACTGGCTTTAATTTGCAGTTATTTAATTTATCAAAGAGAGACGTCATCTCCGCTTGTGATGGGGATAGAACGTTGGGGCGTCCCGTTTCTGCTTGACCCTCCTGATGTGAAAACACATCTTCGATGTTACTCGCACTCAAACAATCGATTTTTGCATCGAAGTTTTCCTTCAGCTTTTTTGCCGAAGAAAAGTCAATATTTCGAACCCTAGCATAGGGCACCTCATTCACGAAAGTGGGTAGAAGCCATGTACACTTTACTTGTGTGCAAGCTAATTTGCCATTGATTCGTATCCAAGCTTCAATGTAAAATAAAACACTGGCGATGTGAGAACATGACTCAGCGAGCCCAGCTTTGCAGCCTAAACAGTGAGTGGACAGAATGGTTCCATCACTGTCGGCGATTATCCAAATGTTCACCAGTGGGTCATTCATTCGTTGAGAGTGCCGCACTTTTGCGACGACCACATGCTTATTGGAAATCATGCACCCTCTTACAGAAGTTACGAAACCAGAAACCATCTGATTAAATGCTTCCAAGCTCTTGTAGGCTTTGAACTGCTGTCTTGTATAAAAGCTTGTCTCTAAGACGAGATATCCAAGCAAATCAGTCGATTCTATTTGCGGCAAACACTCGGGATCAAACTGCTCACTAGGAATGCTGACAGGGTCAACTCCTACGACTGATATCTTTTCGAGATATCTTCTCTTTACTTGCTTGTCTAAAGCTTTAGCGTACTCTGACAACACAGGAATATTAAACGAAAGGGTCTTCAAGTCTTCTTCAGCTTTATCTTCTGCTAAATCCATGATAGAAGCGAAAAATTCCACAAAAACCAGGAGAGGTCGATAAAGATGACTTACGATTACCATAAATTTCGAGGACCGAGGGACACAACTATGGCGGATGCCCATATTTGGAAAGGGTTGTGACGTCAAGTGAAAACCGGCAATTATGGAATTAATACAATGTATCTTGACCAACTTCATAGTTTTTCAGCTTTTCATTCCTGTGTACACAATAATACCTGTTGCTTCATGCAAATACATGTAGGTAGCATTATTATACATGATAATTTTTATAAATAAATTAAAATTAAATGACTGGGTATAATAAGTTCATTTCTAGTATCAGTTGACTGCGTGGTTTTGAGCTTAGTTTGTTTCACATCTGCCCCCCTCTTCCCCCCCCCCCCCCCCCCTTCCCCCTTGTTGGAGAACATTGATTTCCTTTCCTGCAGCCAAGCTAATTGCAGTCTTTACATGTACATGGAAATCTCAATTATTGTGGCAAAAAGTCTACTCATCTCAGTTCTCTCTGATGAAGGGCTAATCTTTGTTATGGTGGTTAATATAACTATGGATATCAGATTTCCAGCATTTTCATTGGCTCGCTGGACACAGGCTGTCAGTTCATATACCTGCTGTACCTAATATGGTCAAGGAACACATCTGCAATAAAGCAAGCTGAAAACATTTTTGCAGCTTGAAAAAAAAAAATGGCAGACAAAAGCTGTTTTGGACGGGAATTGACTGAGGCAGAAATCAACATGGAAGAATTGTTGATCCTGGAGTTTTTAGTAAAACAATATTTATTTTATCATTCTACTTGGGTATTCTGAATATAATATGATTATAACCAACTCGGCGTTTTTATCTATCACTTCACAGTTGCAGTGATCGTCGGAGTGGCCCCAACCACTAAAACTGTGCTACCCAATGGAGAGGTCAGTTTTGTTGGAGCCCAAGCAGAAAATGGAGACACCTGGTACAAGATGAAGTTGTTCATGCGGAAACCATGGTTCATTGGTACCATGGGTGCTGTGGCTTGGATTATACTGTTAGTGATAGTGGTGCTGCTTTATAGGCAAAGACAGAAGAGAAAGAAGACCAAGAGTCCAACTAGAGGTAATACCTTGTACTTCTTTTATCCTTGTTAAAGCAATTCATCAAGTTTTTTTTTTTTTTTTTTCAAATCAAAAATAAATGTCAAGCTGATTGGAAGACATGTGTAAAAGCCAGGCTGTCATTAGATTTAGGACTCCCACCTATGTGTACTTTGATCATGACCTCTCAATACTCATATTTCCAACAGAAATAACTATTGGAGAGTAATGTGAATGCTATTTTCTACCCATGTAAACCATGTGAGCGTTATCCCTAATAATGGAATAATTATAGGGCCCAGACAAGGACAGGGGAAAACTCTAAACAGGGTGGGAATTGAACATTACTCTCCAAAAGTTATTTCTATTGAAATATACGGTAAGTGCTACATGGCCAACGTTTGCAAAAACGTAGCCCTTCCATGTACTTGTACATATTCATTGCTGTGAAATAATTATTGTCATCTTCAATTCCCAAAACCTGCCCCCGTCTGACCTTGTAGCTCAGTCGGGAGAGCAGCAGTGATCTAACCCGAAGGTTGTGCATTCAATTAACACCCTGGTCAGAGTTTTTCTCTGTTCTGGTGTGGGCCCAATTCCATTAGTAGGGCTACCACTCACTTGGTTTGCATGGGTAGAAAAAAGCACTTCACATTACTCTCCAATAGTTATTTCTGTGCTCAATACTCAGTTCCCACTTACCAGTACTTCTCTGATGTACCAAGCAACTTGAAGTATTAGCGAAAGCCCTTAGTTTAATCTCTCGCTCCCCATTAACCCTTTAACACCCAAACCAGCCTGAACTGGCCCGAAGTCAATGGGTTAAGAGAAATGTAGGGACCCCAGTTGTGATTGCTGGCTTCAAGACTTTTCCAGAATCCTCTCAGCCCCACTCTTGTCCAGAAATGCAAGTAATTTGATGGGGGACCAATTTTTATGTTTTTGTAATTCAAAGCCTTTGCTGTCTTTAAGGATGGTGCTTACAAATTCAAAGGTATTTTTGCACATGTTTATGATTATGCGGGAAATGTAGATCTTAAGAAGTGTTATTGAAATTGAAAAAGAAAAGTGGAGGTAACCACGCATTTTTCAAAGATAATTCATGAACAATATTTGTAAAAAGCTTTAAAATACATAGCCATGTATAGCATTCTTTCTCAGAGCGAAGCTTAATTATCTCTGAAAAATGCATGGTTGCCCCCAATTTTCTTTTTGGATACCAGTAGTACTTACTAAGGTCTACTTTCTCTGCATAATTTTAAACTGCGGAAAAATATCCCTGTATTAGTAAGCATCACCAATAGGAAATCCGAGTATCTCGAAATGCGCAGAATGTATGCGCAATAACAATAGTAGGCACTGTCCTTAAGGTAAGTGTAAGGTTTTTCATTACATTTTGTTGAGGGTAAATGCAGCTGGAGTTTAGGGACACATTGTGATATTAATTGCTTGGATTCCCAGACAATAGCCTTATTCATAAATGGCGGTCAATTTATAATTCTTTTGTCGAAGTGCAAATTAGCCTACCAAGCCTCCATACCATACAGTGAATTGAAAAGGAATTCTTGCTTTAAAATGAGGCTTGGTAGGCTAATTTGCACGTGGACAAAAGAATTATAAATGTGACCGCCATTTATGAATAAGGTCTATGTGACGTTGAAGTTGGGGAGAACAACAAGGGGGTTGTTCATGTCACTGATCCAGGTCAGCATGCATCTGATTACTGTATGTGCATTTCTGCACTTCTCTCTCAACCCAGACAGAAACTAAAAGTGACTCTTAGCATGCACTGATATCCAGGAAACTCTGTCTAGAGACCAGATTGTTGTTTTGCCACCAACTTCTTTTTAAATAGCCATTAAGAACATTTGTGGCTATCTTTTGACCTCTGCTGCCATATTAGCATTTTAACATTTGCTCCTGTTTTCACAGCATGTGTGCAACCTGACATTGCACCTCGGAGTCCAACGTAAGTATTCCTCTCTCTGATGTTCTGTATAGGCTATAATAGATAGACACAGGAAACTATAATCTCAAACTCAAAGTGCTTTAGTGCAGGTGAGGAGTGTCTTAACTATCATGTTATATCAATGAAAAGTGCATCCATCTGTACCCTTCAATCAAATTGGCTGACAAGAACAATTATTATGATAATGTTATTTTTGATGTTGTGGGATTTTTCTAGCAAACGCACATCGAAATTTTTGTGGATGGAGGAACGAAATTCAGACATCCCTGGTCAGTTCGCCAACAACAGATCCAGTGACAGCTCTTCATCTGACTGCACAAGACAAATGGGAAACTGCTGTGTCAGAGGCGGGTCATCCAATAGCATTGACTTTGCCAACAAAATTACACTCAATCATTTATCAGGTAGGTACAAAGAGCATGGAATAAATTGTCTTGAAAAGGACTTACCGTGACGAATTTAAAAAACCTATTCAAGTTGTTAATGTAAGGCAGGGTGAACGAGACGAAAATCAGCTGAGCACTAAACCTGTTTGAGATTACGTGGTCTAATGCCCACGATTGCATGCGTTAGATGCTTACAGATTTTGAAAAGCGTTAAGAAGTGTTTCCTTACTTGTGTCTAAAACTCACAGGTGATGAAAGAAGTCACAGTGTCTTCCTTACTCTTCTCCTTAAAATGCCCCTGTGATGAAAAAATCACTTCCTTTTTCCCTTCAGATGTTGAAAGTGTGTTTGCTTAATTAACAC
>NC_090895.1:36574941-36577441 GCF_036669925.1 Montipora capricornis | reverse complement strand
AAAATGGTTTTAGACTATCAAGCGAGATTTGTGAGCTGACATTTCGAGCGTTTGCCCTTCGTTAGATGAGCGTTATCACAGATGTATACTAGTAGAGTAGACAGAGTTTTAGGCGACATTTTGAACTCTTCTTACACCAGAGTGATGTAAGTTACACTGAGCGTTAGCTCTTCTGAGACCTTGATTTAAAGTAAATCACTTCTTCGGAAATTAGTAAACGTGTAAAGCAAAGTGCCACCATCATTATCATGTTGCAAGGTTTATATAATGTTCAGCCGTCGACCGGGTGGCTCAGTCAGTTGAGCCTACCGTGCAGGAGTTTGTGGAGTTCAACACTCAGCATTTTTCAATACCCGAGGAGGAAGTAATTACATCCGCAGTTGGTTGGACTTTCACGTCTTCTCGGATAAGGACAATAAACCGTAGGCGCCGTCTCACAACCCTTGTTCATAAACTCGAACGGGATGGGACGGGACGTTAAAGCTTTCACACACTATTCGAAAAGAGCAAGCACGGAATTCCCGCGGTCGTGGTTTGGTCTGTTGTTCTTTGGGGGGGGGGGGGGGGGTCTCGCACTTTCCCCGGCAATTGTAACATGTGTAACAAGTCTGGCCAAAGCCCCTCAGACAGAATTGTAAATTAATCCTGAAAACCCCGAGGAGAGTGACTAATACATGTACTTCACTACTTTACTTCGCTTCAACGGAAGACTTAATTCCTAAGCTTTTCCACTAGTGTTTTTTTGTTTCCTTTACAGTGCGTTTCACAAAACCTTTGACAGGCGATTTGCGAAGTTTGTTGTGAATTTCATAAGTTCGCTTCGAACTTGAGAATTACATTACGTAACTGTCAATCAAATGGCGAACTTCGAAACGAACTTGGGAATTTCGCGCCGAACTTCGTGGGAATGAGCACTGAGCACTGAGCACTGAACACTCATCACAAAAATGCGTTGTCTGCGCAAGCTGCTAAATACTGGAAAAGTATATTTTCATTTTCAAGAGTCAGTGATTCCTGTGGAATAACGCTGAATTTCTTGAAAGAATATAAACCAAGATCTTGTGTTACGCTGCGGCTGCATGCAGGCGACGGGACATTTCGGGCAAACATTGGAACGTTATTCTTTACCAGTTTGTTTTGGATTGCTGGGGTGGTACATGTAGTTTTACAACACTCCATATAATTATTCACATCATTCAGCACGCGCTGACCGAGTGATATTTCTTGATTTGTTGTCTTCGATATTCCCCCTGCGAACGAAAATATCAACAGTTTTGGCAATGGTTTTTTGGGAAGTCTCATTTCCTGACCTATTTGACATGGTCCTTTCCATTCTAACCAGCTTTCAATAATTTTCTGCCGAACAAAACTTGGAATTGCCTTTCCTTACACGGTGAAAGCAGTCATTTCAAAACAACAACCGAGAGCAATGGTGAAATTACTTTTTCGCCACATTCCCACGAAGTTCGGCTTAAAATTCCCAAGTTCGTTTCAAAGTTTGCCATTTGATTGACAGTTACCTATTGAAATTCCCAAGTTCGAAGCGAACTTATGAAATTTACAACGAACTTCGCAAATTGCTTGTCAAAAGTTTTGTGAAATATACTGTAAGTTCTTCTGGTACTTGATGTCCAAACAAATATGAAAACCTGTAGTAGACCTTGTTCATAGAGCGGTTTTCAATTGAGTGTCGAAAGTAATTAGTTAATTACTTTGGTTTATGATTACTTCACTCATTGATTGGTTCAAAGTTCTCGCGCCACTTTTTCAACCAATCAGAAGTGAAACCGAAACCAGTTGTGGCTCGCGCGTGCACATTTTCTCCCGCTTTGTGACGGCTACGTGTAATTACTTCGAGTTTTGATTGGTTTACTGGATGGTCTCCGTCTTTTTTGATTGGCCAAAGTAATTACCTTGGTTTTGGTTTTACGACACTCATTCGAAAACCGCTCTAAATGGCGCCTGTTTTATTATTCTTTTGTTAATGTGCAAATTAGCCTACCAAACCTCATTTTAGAGCAAGAATCCTTTTCAATTCACTGTATGGTATCGAGACTTGGTAGGTTAATTTGCACTTGGACAAAAGAATTATAAATTGACCGCCATTTATGAATAAGGTCTAAACTTTCGCATCTCTTTGATCTTGTCTGCAGCGTTAGGTGCATCCAACGTTAACAGCTCCAGAGGTCCGTCTGACAACACTCTTGTTAAGACTGTTCCCAGAGAAAGACTTCGTTACTATGATTACGGTAGTGACGACACGTATAGAAGTAAATCTAGCACATCCTCAAGGAGAAGGGACCCAAATCGGACAGCAAGTGACTTGAGTGATACGGAGAGGACCAAACCTAAATTGAAGATACAGTCATTTGAGGTGGCAGGAAATTTACACACAACGAGCACGTTTCATTCGGAGCCACCACCCACTTATGAGGCGGTACTAAAGGAAACCGAGATGGAGATGAAGAAATACCCCCTTGGTGCCAACGGGAATGATCCA
>NC_090895.1:36567441-36569941 GCF_036669925.1 Montipora capricornis | reverse complement strand
TGTAAGTGCTGCACGACCAGCGTTCACTAACCGCATAATGATTTCTCGCCATGTCCCAAATTGAAATCGGGATCCAGCCCAGGACCCAGTTCTTCAAAGTCCGATTAAGCTAATCCTGGATTACTGGAAACTTCAGTTGCAGTTTATTTGGTGTTTCAAAAACAATTTCATCAAGATTTTTTTTAGCCTTCAATTTTTGACGTAGACTTTTGTTTACCTTTAGCCTAAAGCCTAAAATTTTTTGACTTACAAAATTCATACCTAGGTTGGTACTTACTCGCGGATTAGTGTTAATTAGCCTCCTTCTCAGTCGTTTTTAGGCTAAACCGAGCCTAAAAACGGCTGCGAAGGAGGCTTAGGGCGCGTTCGATTGACCGTATTCCGGAATAGGAATACATGGAATAGATGTTAGAAATCCTTCGTTTTTACGGAGATTCACATTAAAATTATCAAACACTTGCTAAAATACTATTTTAAACATACATTTATTATCCTTGTTGCTTTAAAAGCGCCAGACATGCCGTTTTAATTCATCCGGAATAGGGTCAATCTAACGCACCCTTGGTGAACACCCCGGTAAAACGCAAAGCGCATGAGTACAAATTAAAGCTTCCGGTCATACGCATTTCCGGTTACGTATTTAAACATAAAATTCCGTACTGCGAAGTTTGAAAACAAAAAGTAAGAGTTAGCATAAGAAAGTGGGAGAAAGGTTTGTCTCGTTGAAAAGTTTATTTTTCATTTAAGTTTCAAGCGCTTGCACCAAGGGGTTTGGTGTTTGCACCAGCAACGAAATATGAGAGAATTTCGGGCGCGTTCGCGCTCGACAGCAATTTTTTTTTCGTAGTTCTCCTTGTTGCGTTGGTTTGGTTGTGCGGCTCACCCGCAAAAAAGTGTGGGAAAGCCAACAAAAGCAGCCGTAAATGTGCCGGCAAAAATATTTTTTGTCAGAAGATTTAGCCAGAGCTGCCGAACTCCAAGTGGGTTCAATCAACAGTTTGCCGTCTCCATTGGGACGAAATACGGAGGAGCAACAACAGGTGCTCGGTTCTTTCTTCAAAAGGTACTTATAAAATTATCTCGTACTATTTTGGAGTGTCATTTGCATTTAATGTACCTCACATTTTTATTTTACTCTTCTTGAATACAGTACAGTGCGGACAATTACTTCACTAAAATTCATTGTTGGGGTGCAGGTAGCAAAATGCTACCTCAGGCGGTTCAGTCTAAAATTGGTATATTTTGGAAAGAAAAAAGGAAGTCACGGAAGCTGAGAAATATTATCTTGAAAAATTAATTACCAAACGAATTTAAGGAAAAATAATAACTTTATAGACTGCAAAACAAGCACTTTATATCACTTGACAAACTATTTTTTTTTAAGACCAAACCCATAAAATTGTACTAATAATTTTGTCAAAATTTAATGCCATTTTCACAAGTGGCTATTGAAATTCAGTAGTACTCCAATGTTGTCTCCACATTGAGGATTCAGGTAGAGGTTTGTCCAGGAATCCTATGACACCGACGTTTTGAAAAATTTCACTGAAAATGAACCTACTCCATTTTTCATTTAGTGGGGGAGATGCTTTTTGGACATCCAATTTTCAGTCCCTGGATACAAACAAACTCATCACTAATATGTCTATTTTTTATCATTTTTTTTAGATCTTGCAATTTACTCGCTCACCAATTTTAAGACTACACAAAAACTTGAAAGCAGCAAAGGTCTCCAAAAAGTTCACAACCATTTCCAATAATATTGCTGTTCCAAAGACTTAAATTTCTACTAGCAGGGAGGATTTTACTGTAAAAAAAAATTACTACAGCTACTAACACACGTTCATCACATTGTAGTGGGTTAATGTGACAACAACAAGGACAATCAATCAAGAATAATTATTGATTTTATCTTCTAGCAATAAAAGGAATTATTACTTTTAATTGCTGGAAGATAAAAAAACAACAGGAGGATATAAAAGGAGGATATCAAATAATGTATCTTGAAAGATAAGAAAACTTGTTGAAGCGGATTCAGTGCCATCCTACAAAACTTTTCAGAAATTTCAACTTGGCCTAATAAATACTTCCAGTACAATAAATTATTGAACCTCTCTTTGTGGACTCGGGTAGCATCTCAGCTGCTTCAATAAATTTTTAATCCGCCCTTCCATCAGATTTAACTTTTAAAAAAACTGACAACTTCATATTTCTGTAGTAATAATTCTTCAAGCATGTTGAACAAGAGCATACTAACCTACATTTGAAAGGGGCATAATCCCACAATGCATTTTTCTGGATATGACTTTACAGAAATAATTCCTGTTACCTTTCCATATGGACAAAATACTTTAACTAATAATAATATTTTAGATATAACAAGTGTGCTGAATTTTTAGCGATTGCTTTTAATAATACTTATCTTTCCTACCATTCCCAAGGATGAATAAATTACGTTGAATACAGTAAGTGGTCACTGGTGAAGTAAACAAACTGCCCC
>NC_090895.1:36552441-36562441 GCF_036669925.1 Montipora capricornis | reverse complement strand
TTTCGAAAATTCACTGTAGGCTTTCGGCCAATCAGGAAAGAGATAGTGAGCTCAATGTATAATAATGCTGTTTATTATTCTGCTTTCTTCCCTATTTTACATTCAAAACGACGTTAACTCTACTTTCCTAGTACACTCAGGCTGATGGTTATCCTCAAAACTGCAAGCAGAGTGTTTTTTAACGTGCTCAAAAGGGTTAATACGCCGCTTTTATTTTGACGGGAAATTGTTTTCGTGGACTTGGACCACACAAGTCGATGGTTGGAAAGGAAATTACTTTGTAGAATTACAAGTTTACATTGGTACTTTCACAGAAAACAGTCATTATCGATGTAAATGGAATGGTTTTTAGATCAGCGAACGGAAAATTCAGCTAAAATTTGACTTCCAAGTCGACGTAAATCCACGGCAGTACATAGTTCTTTGTCAATTTTTTCGCTGAATGCGAGCACAGGAAATACACCGAATAATGCTTTAAAAAAAAAGAAACCCCGAAAGTTAGGGCTGCTTTAAAAAGATAATTTGCCATAGTTTCTTTTGGCCTTATAGTTGTCCTGCGCCTCTGTTGAGGGGGTTGGGGAAAAGGAAAATGGTTGTGGTGTGAGGTTGTAGTATTAAAGGTTGAGACGACAGGATTTGGGAGAGGTGAAAAGTAATTGAAGAAATCAAATATTCATTTGAGCTTATTGGTATTACCTAATTTTATGATGGCTACTCTTGCAACCAGAAAAAAAAATTTTTTAAGGACATTGATAATTTTTTGGCAGGACTTAGACACCCTGTGCCATTACATTGTATGTTGTTCAGTTTTTGTCTTAAAAGATTGCGTATCCTTTGTATAATATATTGACAGGGTCAGTCAACTATCTGAAAAACCTGAGCAGGAACTAGTTGGAGCTAACAAAAGAAATACTAGAACATCAGACAAAGAATTCTTGGAACAAGTTCTTCAACTTAGCTTCTATCACGGAAACGAAGACAAACGTTATGAGACTTTGGAAATCATAGATTTTATGCAGTTGTACATCAAAGGTATTAAAATGTGCATATGTTCATGTTAGATACTGTCAGTAGGTGTCCATTGCTCAGTGGATAAAAGTAACAGCAATGAGTTGTTGCATTGCATGCTTAAAAACCATTCCATTCAGCTTCTAGGCTCCATTAGGGTACTGGTTTTTAGGACATAGTAGTTTCATGATTATTAGTAGAATCTAGCATAATTGATACACAATAATAATAAATTGTGGTAGGTATACAGAACTGAGTTGATGATTATGGCTTTCGGGAATACCTTAAGTTAAGAGGACCAAATTTCTCTGTCTTCTTTCAGAGCTAACCTCTGGGCCTTTATGAGATACCTGCAGTGGCTTAGTCTCTTTGCCTTCTGCTCAGTTGTTTGTGGCATGGAGTCACATAGCCTTTACCTTAGAACATGGCTCTCTGTAGATCTTAGCTCATTCCTCATAGCTTTTAGGTGTTAACCACTCTGAGTAAGCAGTGTTTTAATAATATAATAATATCTTTATTTAGACTGAAAAGGCTGATCAGCAAAATCAGAAGATTTGCTGGTATGAACCGGTGATCGGTAAAAATAGTAATATTGTAAAGAGTTTAAAAAAGAGAGAGATAAAAATGTATAGATATTAAGATATGTGCAAAAAGTATATACGGGATCACATCACAAAACCAGATATTAAGACTGACGGACACTACAAACATGCAAATTTACATTGAGATTTAGAAAATTATTGAATAATTTTGACTTAAAAGTCCTTAGAGTAGGCGTATCACAAATGTTTCCTGATAGAGAATTCCATTCACGGGCTGCCGCACTCTTAAAACTACATTGGCCCATAGTTGACTTGGGTCTCATACCGTCAATTAGCGAGCTATCTCTGAAATTATGATCATGTAGCGTTTGATCAGAGCGTTTGACTAAGTATCCTTTCAGTTGGCGTGGGCAGTCTATGTTGTTAATGATTTTGTTCACAAGTGGTAATCTCATGAACCGTCTTCTGCTGCTCAAAGATAGCAGCGTTAGTTTTGGATCGCATCAATTGTGTACAAGTCTTGCAATTTTCCCTAAGGATAATACGCATAGCTTGGTTTTGAAGACGCTCGAGGTGCAAAGCATTTTGTTTTCCAAAGTCACCCCAGACTATGCAACCATAATCCATAATTGGTAAGATCGTTTGCTTACATATCGTAGGTAGCACTTTCCAGCCGAGGTACTTACTAGATACTCTGTTCAACAGTTTCAGTCTAAGATAAACTCTTCGAGATGTTACATGAACATACATATTCCAACTATTCCAACACCTAACTGGCAAGATTTTGAGCTTTGAGTTTTATCCAAAGGCTGTTTAAAAGTTTTGGATTTCACGGTCCACCATTACTCACGTTCAAAACTGCCTGATTGGACCTCAGAGGGTTGGATCTAGGGAAATTGAAGTCATTTACTCACTAGCTTAAATTTACAGCGTGTAAACCCAGTTTATTACATATACAAAATACTGGTTTAAAAGTCTGAAAGCCTGAAACTCCCGTGCTGCATATTAATTCAGTTGCGAACACACGCATTGAATTCTTAAACTAGTGAGTCTGACGTCATTTTCTCCTCAACCCAGCTCTCTCAAGATTTTAAAGCTAGTAATGGCGGACCAATAAATAAGAAAATTCCAGTTAAAATAAGCAGGTGCCTTTTTAATATCAGAACTTAAACTTGGGTCACTTGGTGTTTAGTTAACATATTTTTTAAATCCAAAGAAAAAAAGAATTATTTTTTCGGTCATAGTAGCACTTTAAGGATGGTGCCTATTAATTCCAAGGTATTTTTTTCCTGGTTTATGAATATCGTTATCTTTAAGAAAGTTATGACATTTTTTAATTTCGAAGACATGTTTTGATGTTACAAACATCATCGTCAGTACAAAATATTTGAAAAACCGTTAGGACTTATATAACAACTAGGCGAAACTTGCATAATTAAATATGATTAAGTGACAAGAAATACATATTTGAGTGAGTTACAGAGTGTTAGAAAGAATGTAGAGCCTAAAGCGTAAGTGTCAGGTTGACGTGATGAACTTGTTGGTTTAAACCAATTTGGGAACAGCCTAATTTAAACCAACAAGTTCATCACGTCAACCTGACACTTACGCTTTAGGCTCTACATTCTTTCTAACGTCTGCTTTCTCTGCATAGTTTTAGACCGCACAAAATATCCCTGTATTCGTAAGCACCACCCATAGGAAAGCCGAGTATCTTGAGATGCACAGAACGTATGCGCTATAACAATAGTAGGCACCATCCTTAATCACATAATAGAGTTTGTCACCTTCTAAGCTGTAACACCGCTGTGAATTTTGAGTGTAACAGTTCATCTTATTTCAGAAATAATTTAATTGCAATTGAACAGTGTTTAAGTGTCTATTAATGGAGTATTGGAAATTCCTTTAAGGTATGCCAGCTTTCACCATTTTTTCAAGTCAAAAGCTTGATTTTAGGACATGAATCGTGGAGGATTTAAGTTAAGGTTTAGCATGTATAGTACCGGTAAGAATCACCCAGTTGCACCAATGAAAGTAATTCTGGAACATAGAAATCTTAGGACCCCTGGTAGCATACTATGTTATTGCCTTATTACGAATTATTAATGTGACATGTTGTACACCAATAACTTGTCAGGGAAAGGCTTTAAGGATAAAATAAAGGATATTCTATTGAAAAGATCCTCAAAGCCTTTTTCAAAGGTAAACTACTTATTGGTATGTTATTGCCTTGTTATGAATTTTTAATTTTTACAAGTAAATCTATTCATGTTGCAATGATAGTAACCTAAGATGATTAAATAATAATTATTACAGAAAATGGCTGCAGCCTCAAAGAGGCATTTGCACGCAGCCAATCTTTGTGTCTGTGTCAATTAATTGGGGAAGGGTCAGATATATGCCCAGAAATGCAGGTAATTAAATGCATGACGATTTTGATGAGGGTAACAAAGTGTCCCTATGCTCTTTCCCCCACCTTCAACATCAGTCACATCTGAGCATACAGACAATAATAATAATAATAATAATAATTTATTATTTAACTCACAAAGTGTACCCTAAACTCCACCCCTCAAGTAAAGAGAAACAGCTGTAATAACCCTTACCAAAAAATGCAAATGCTTTGACTAAAAGGAACACTTTGTGTTGGATAGCAAAATGGGGGGCATCTAATTGCGTGCATTTCTGGACATGAAGGAATTAAAACAATTTTTGGAAGTTTTCTTTCATGCTTTTCATGTGGTTCCTGATTCATAAGTGTTGATGACAACAAATAAATAGGCCCCCTTTTACAATTAGCCAGTATCAAAAATACCATAATACTCTTTGTTTGTCCGTCCAAAAAATTGCATAAGCATTGTTTTTATTTTCTCTTGGGACTTGCAATGGTCCCAAGAGAAACTGGAAACAATTAGTGTGAATGCTTATGCAAAATTTTGGACGGACAAACAGAGTATAGGTAATGGTATTTTTTATACTGGCTTATACTACCAGTACATTAAAGGGGCTAGGTCATGTTTTTTTCGGCAATTTTTTTTAATTTGTTAATTATGAGCTCTAAATGTCAAATTGGCAGAGTAAGAGTCTTTCATTTGCAAAATCACAGCCACATAACAACTGAGAATGCTTTTCCAACTGTGTAAATTACATTTTGATATAGACTGATATAAATTTGAAAAAAGGTAGGCCAACGTTTTTCAAATTTACCCAAATTCATTCCATTACAATCTTCTCCAGTTTTGTCCCTTCTTGGCTTCCCTGTGTTTTGCTAGAGTTCTATAGTTTTGAACAGTTACTTTGATATTTTAGTTAATTCTATGACAATTTGATCAATGCTGAAATTGGCAAAAAATGCGTGACCTAGACCCTTTAAATTAGGTTTGCACAAATGAGAGACTAGAAAGTGGTGTGTTTTCCTCCAAATATATAGACTTTCCAGCCAAGCAAAGTTTTGCTGTGTGGGTGCAGTTGCTAATCTGCCAACTAATTCCTAGTAAATTATTTGTTGGCTCCCTACAGATGAAATTTAAGGGGGACATTGACCCATTACATGGCATTTATAAGTTTGAGGTGGTTCAAACTTGTTTCTTGTACAACTACATATTAAACATAGTATTGCTTTACAATCATGAAATTACCCTGTTCACAGATTCATTTTGTGATGTTTCTACTGCTAAACCTGTCACTATAGCAACAAATTTGGGTGGCCTATTAAAATTAATGTGATAAGCATATTTATACCAAAATGGTAATAAATTATGCAAATAAGGCTCTTCCATTACATTTAGCTCGGACTTCTCTGTTCAAAGTCATAGCCACAACATTTTCTTTCCCAGATTCCATTGTTTCTAGGAACAAGAATGTAGTTGGACTTGCATGGCCTCATGTCTCAAGGTCACTTATGATTTGAGTCATCTAATCTTAGTTACCTTGCATTCTAAGGTTTATACTTAAGGGCCCACAGACGGATTTTTCGCGCGTTGCTAAGGAAGTGAAATATTACTTCCGGTAACTGACGTCATCATATCATGAGCTGACAAGAAAAAGTCACCTCACAAACTGTTGTTTCCATCGAAGGTTTTTGCTCGCCCTTCCTCGCACTCGCTTTCAGATCAACTGCGCATGCGTAAACGAACTGACTTCCGGTTTGAGAAAAAAGCTAAATTTCCAGCGGTTTTGAATTGAATTAATTTTTTTTTTACATGGCACGTTTCACCCCCAAATACAGAATATAGCTAAGCATTGAGTTTTTTAAATCATCTTTTTTGAAAAAGTTTTGGGTATTTCAGTATCGTTTATGTCTTTAAAAAGAACATTTTTCAAAATAAAAAGAAAACCATGCTTGGCTGGATGCAAAAACAAATACAAATTATCAAACCATCGATTAAATACCCAAATTGCGTAGCACGGAGACAAATTTAGAGTTTTCTTTTATTGGTCACGTGACCATGGGCGAGGTATGATGACGTCATATTTAGGGTCATTGGGTTACAAAACTTGGAAACTGACAAAAATAATGCCAAATTCTCTCAAATTACTTAACCATTACATCCTTAGCAACGCACCCCAAAAAATACGTCAGTGGGCCCTTAAATACAGCTTCTTGTTTTTTCCAGTTCAACTTGAAGAACAACACAGGCTAAAACTTACTTAATGTAATAAGCAGTCTTTGGTTAGATGGCATGATATAGAAGTAAGCAAAGATGCTAAACAAGTCATTACATGTTTGAAAGGATATGCAGTGACAAGTTTTGGGATCTGACAGGAGGAGAACATCTGTTGTGTAAGGGGTACCTTCTGTTACATAATTTATGTGTGCACGTGCAGACAAAATATGAATTGGACTTTTTTAGGTCAAGAATCCTTAATTAAACATTCATTAAAGCTAATCTTTGACCTAAAGAAAAGTTTATAGGCCAATGGCTATTGTAGCATTGGTAAACAGTTTGTTTTAGGCCTAAGGTTAGCTTAACAAATATTTAGGATTGTTTCTGTATAATTTTGTTAGGCAAATTGGTGAGCCACCAACTGACTTTGGTTTAAGTTCTTATATTGGCCTCTGGACTTTAGGCAAACCCCTCATTAAATGTGTTCAATTTAGCATTCAATTCCTTTGTATGGTTCAACTCACAACCTGAACCATATTTGATAAATCACATGGCCAAAACAGAAATGCCTAAAGAGTCATCAAGTTAACTGTTTTTCACAATTTTTGAACGCAGCAGTATGAGAACATTCTAACAAAATCTGTAACATGGATTTTAAAAGAAACTTTTACTGAAACCATGACATCGAAAGCCTCTCCCTCGATACACTTTTCAAAATATCAGCTTCATTTTTTATTCAAATAGAAATAATTTCCATGCTACAGTTCATGAAAAAATAACGAGATGGTCCCCATTCGGTGAAAAAAAACTGCCTCCTCCTTTCATTTCCAGGGAGCTTTTACCTGTTTTTCACTGAAACACACAGCAGAAGACTGGGACTAGTTATGCATATGCCTTCTGATTAAAGTGATGTCAAATTTCCATTTTAAACATTACGTTATGGAATCATCTGTGCAATCTTTCTGTAGGGCTCTTTGACTAAGAA
Organism: Montipora capricornis; assembly: GCF_036669925.1. Taxonomy (NCBI): domain Eukaryota; kingdom Metazoa; phylum Cnidaria; class Anthozoa; order Scleractinia; family Acroporidae; genus Montipora; species Montipora capricornis. The sequence goes on along the minus strand of NC_090895.1, from coordinate 36,555,299 downwards.
GTTCCCTTAGGAACCATGCATTGTCTTTCTGTAGTTAGGTGCCACCCCCCTTAATTTAAATATATAGATTTAGCCATGCCTAAAAGCCCGGGGGGGGGGGGGGGGAATCCCATATGAAACAGACGGGGATGCTCGTCGTCTCGCTTAGGGGTGTAAATTTTGGATTTTGGTCTCGCTTAGGGTGTTCCGGGCAAAGCGCCAATATTTTATGCCACCAAGGTCTCGTTTAGGGTTCCGCGAAGTAACACAGAATTATGCGAAGAGAAACAGAAGTCAAATTTCCTTTTAAATTTTCTTTTTAGATAAAAGCATTCGATGATTATGCCTTTTTATCATTAAAACTCATTGCGTGTCGTATTTTTGTGTTTTTAAACGGTCTCTTTTAGGGGTCAAAATTTGCTTAAGCCACGCCTAGATTGGTCTCCTTTAGGGGTTAAATTCAAAATTTCCGACGAGCATCCCCGTCTGTTTCATATGGGATTCCCCCCCGGGCCTAAAAGCAGAGCTTGTTTATTTTACAATAAAGTAACCTACAATAGCGTAAGCGTGTGATTCAAACCCAGTACCGAATTGTAAGCGGTAATCTTTAAAAAAAGATGCAAAGATACCTCATGTGCCCCTTATTATAGTGTATTTAAATTATAAGTGATTCCAACCCATACACGTATATACCCTGTTGTACCCTATTCTACCCACACATACCCCTATATACTCACAGACACCTTTAATACCCCTTAATATCCATGTATACCCCTATATAGCTATGTTTACCCTATTATACCTATGCATACCCTTGTATACTTCTCTATACCCACGTATATCTCTTCATACGCATGTATATCCCTTTTTAGTAAAATCCAACTACCGGTAGTGGGCTATTATTAATGCTGCATTCTGATTGGCTTAGCTACTAGTAGGCTATTTGTTATAGCCCACTAGTAGCGAAAAGCACCGGCTTTGAAAACCAAAACAACAAAGTCTAGCTTTAACTAGCGAAAGATGTTTTGTCTCAATATTTTTTTGACCAACCAGTTGGATTTTACTGAAACAATTATTCCTCTCGCCCTCTGAGCCTTCGGCCTCGTGGGCTATTGACTCAGAGCCCATTCAGGCTCGAGGAATAATTGTTAAATACCCTTTTCTACACATGTAAACCCCTGGCTGTACACCCATTTTACTTGTGTATACCAATGTGTGTGCCCATCAATACTCCTTGTACCCATGTATACCCCTGCAAACCCATATATATATACCCCTGTTTACCCAGTATACCCTTCTATACCTATGTATACCCCTTTATGCCCATGTATAACCATTTAAAACATCATTGGTCCTTTGTATGCTAAAAAAATAAAAATGTAAGGCTGTGTGCAAGGATATATAATTTTTAATATTTTGGGGTCTATGGGTATTAAAGAGTTATGAAGGGTATAGATGGGTGTTAAGGGGTATAAACAGGTGTACATGAGTATTAACAGGATACGTATTAACAGGTATATATGGGTATTGAGGGGTGTGTGCAGGTATAAATTAAGGGGTATTCAAAGATATACATGAGTATACCTGGGTATATAGGGGTATACAAAGGTATATAAGGGTATCCATGGGTGTATAGAGTATATGGGGGTATGAATGGGTTTAATAGGGTACCCATGAATATACATGGTTTATAGGGGTAGACAAGAGTATAAAGGGGTATAGGTGAGTATTTGTCTAAATACCTTGTAATTTAAATATGTTATAATAAGGGATACATAAATCACTTGACCTATAAACTTGAGCCCATGTGATACTGGTCAGCAGATGCCTGGATATCCAATATCAAAGGTGTCTGCTGTAAACTAGCTGAAGTATGGTCACAAGTACTGACTCTAAACTTGAGCCAGCAATATGGTCACATTGGAATACATGGAGGTGACGTGGATTACAGTGACCAAAACCAAATTTTCTTACACAGATGGGTTACCATGTTCCTTACCAATGGTGCTCCACACACCCCACTGTAAAAGACAAGCTAATGGTTTATTTTAAGTAGATACTGTTTAGTAATAAAATGAGAAAGTTTTCTTATCTGATCTAGAAATCTCACTGGCAACAAGCTTTTGTGACGCTGTCATGAATGCAACTACGCACAGTAAGATAGAGTCTCAAAAATAAATTATATTCAACAAAGGAGAACTTATACTTATGGTGTCAGTCCCACAGGATGTTCCCCTCTGGTATTGATCATAATGCCATACAATTCCAATGTTTAGACATCTTGGAACAATGCCTTGTTCTCGTGTGATGGTGTAAGGTTTTGTCCACTGACGTTAGGGTAGCTATCTGGATGGGAACCCACCCAAGGATCTGATATTGCATTATAGTATAATTACATACTAGGTGATTAATGAAAATTCTCTGCACTGATTGGTTGCACTTGAGGTGGTTGTTATGCAACTACCACATTACCAGTTTCTTCAAGACAATTTGACAAGGTAACAATTTAAGAAATTAATATATTTGTTTTAAAGAAGATATACTGAAAAATAATCATTTAGTATACTTTTATATCTATAAAACAATAACATTGATTTCTTTGTCACCTCGTGATAATAATTATTCTTCACCTCAGGCTTGGTAAATAAAAACCTCAACTTAGATTCGTCTTGGTTTTTATTTGCCAATAATAACACATCTGTTCCATACTTGATTTTAATAAAATACTTCCAATGTGATATCTTCACTGAACAAATACTAGAAAAGGGTACATTAAATAGGCCATTTCCGAGTTCATGTCTGCCTCCTCTTCAAAGCGAGTGTAAGTGCGAAGTTTTTGTGATGGTAATTAGTTCTACTTTACATATGAATGAAAACTA
>NC_090895.1:36542441-36547441 GCF_036669925.1 Montipora capricornis | reverse complement strand
GCGCCTCCTCCTCCACCACCACCACCGCCGCCTCCTCCTCCTCCTGTAGAGGATCCTGTACCTGCTCCTCCTCCTCCTCCGTCTCTCCCAACTGAAGCCTCCGTGCCGTCTTTCCAATCCTCAAGTGTAGAAGGGATGTCGCAGCCTGGTACCTCACAACCAGGCGAAAAGAAAGTATGGGAGAGACCATGGACAGTCGAGGAACTGAGGAAAGGATCTGCAAACTGGACCCTAGCAGCCGATTCAGGGGTACGACTTTGTTTTTTCTAAGGCTTCCTTAGTTTATGACAAGATTCTGTAATTTTCAGTTTGACATATCCTGGGTTGGATTAAGACTGTGAGTTAAATGTGACATCATCAACTTTCTTTAAGTGACAATATATAATAACATCAGTTCAAGTTTTTATTTTCCTTATTTCATCCGTACATTATTGCTTAGTTTTCACGTGTTCAGACTTTTTTTTAACAGTTTACCCACGGTATTGGACGAACTAGTTTACTTTGAAAAAAAGAAGTTTAGAATTTTTTTTGTCACTCAGTGTGATCTTAGGTAATACTAAATTGACTAAAATGCTGGGCCAGTATTGGTCACAGCAAGTCCATTAAAACGCCCCAACATGGAACAGATGATCATTCTAAAAATCAAAAAATATAAGTTGCTTCTATGCATAATGGCTGAAATAGCTTATGATAGTTCAAGCAAAATTTAAGTGATGGTGACTCAAAATAGCCAAATAAACACAGCATCCTAAAACATTTCCTTATGTACTTATATGTACATGCAAATTATAGAATTGGCATGCATTTATTGTTATTATTATTATTATTATTAATATTCATTCAAGGAAATTAGTTTTCCCATGAGGAAATACTTTAAGTCTGATATTTCTTTAGCAAGGAATGTTGTACCTCTCTTCTCTTACACTGTAATTTGAAACAAGAAAGAGGTATTTGGTTATATTTTGCATCAAGCTTGGTTTTCTCTAGTAATGGAGGCTTAAACACAAGTATTATTAGGCTTTGGTATATTCTTGTAGTTGCATCAATATGGATGAAAATTTAGAAATACAAAGCCAAGCATTACATTGCTACAGGGTGCCCATAAACTTCCTTGTATTTGGCAATTGTACAGTACTGGAGCATCAAGATTTGACTTGCTACTGATAGCTTGTAGAGGTTCCTTTCCTTATTGTTTTGAGTGGAGTAAGATATGAACCTAGAATAGGCTAGTTTCGAATTGTGCAGCAACAAAAGAACAGGGTCGAGGTTCAGGGGAATAATTCGCATTTTCCTTTGTTCTGGACAATACAAAATGCTAATTATTCCCCTGAACCTTGATCGAGTCTGTTCTTTTGTTGCTGCACAATTCGAAAGTAGCCTATTGCAAAATTTAGTTTTGGTTTTAACTTACTTGGCACTGCTTGTTTTTGAAAAATTTCCAGCTTCTTCTTTACTTGCAAGAATTTTCTCAGAAAATGATTTCACAGACTCATGAAATTGAGACCCAGGTGGATGGACTGGTTAATAGCACAAAGGTATGCTTCAACATAAATATAAGGTAGAATCATATTATAGTCCGTCAATGTGTTTTTACATATACCAGTGGACCATGCTGCTTCATACTATAAGGTATTGAAATTTAAGCAGTGATGGAATTAGTGAAAGTCAATGGTGGGTTCTCAAACAAGGGATCTTAGTAAGGATTATATAGAGACATCTCTTGAACCATAAAAATCTCTCATAAGCAATATGGTTTCTACATTTTTGTATATGAAAATACAAAATTACTCAACATGCGGTCTCATACAATGTATCTTTGGGTGCTGTTTCTGAGTAACAGGCATAACTTTTTTAGTTTATTAATAAGTACATGTAATATTGGTTCTTAGATGTACCTGTTCATACATCACAGCAAAGTAGGATCAAAGAAAGTTTCGTCAAAAAGCATTCTCATTTAAATTACAGTGAAGCTATGTCAGGCATGACCAGTATTCACAAGACTGAAATAAAACATTCAAATTCCTCTTTGGAGCTTCCGAGATTTGAATGGAATCTGGAAGATTTTTCTGACAGTTGCTGCGAAAAATGCTGCAACTGAACAATAATTCATCAATAGCTTGAAATAGTTTTCACTTTTGAAGCACTGTTTATTTTATAATAAAATGAAAATTCATAGCTAATTATTTTTGAGGAAATATCCATGGGAATTCAGAATCTCAAGAGCAAAGTTCAAAACTGGCATGCAAATTTGAATTCCTAGTTCAAATTTCAAAACAACTGGTCATGCATTACATAGCTGTAACTGGTCATATCTCATAAAATGATGACAACATTATTAATTATTTTGTCTATTCTTGACAGGGGATGAATTCTAAAGTACAGAATACAATGAATGATTTTTTGATGTTGTCAAATAATCAATTTATTGAAAATGTGAGTATTTGAGGCTATTTCTTGTGAAGGAGATAGATACCTCTTTTATAGTAGCCAACTTCGAGGTCCGCACTGTAAGGTACAGACCAAGTTTTTTCCAATTGATTTATTGCTTAAGTGCAAAGCGTGCGGGCCATAAATCAATGAGGGAAAAACAAGGATCCGTAACTTACAGTACGGACAGAGAAAACGATGTTAGTTACTAAGATATTTGTTATATCTCTTAGGTTAAAAAAACTAGCAGCCGACAGTGGGCCGTACTAGTAGAAAAAGGCCTGCAAAATTGACCAATCACAGCGCATGAACTAAGTGAGAGATATGATAAAATTGGTTACATATCAACACTGACTGTGGTGTACTTTGGAAAAAACCCAAAGAGCTCCAAGTAGGAATCAATCCTATTACATTTCATTATTTTTTTTGTAAATTAGATATTAGTCCTACTGAGGTTGTTCCTTTGCCTGCAGTTAAGCAACTACAATCTTGGACAGAATAAAATGGAACAGAAATGCCCCCTTCCCCATAAATCAAAGATGAAGCGGCGCGAAGGCCATAACACATCATTTTCCCATCATTGACTTTGGGGGGGAGGGGTGATCTCAGGTTTCCACTTAATCTGTTCAAGATTGTAGCATATCATCTTTTTTAGGCTACATAAAATCTTTCAGTAGTTGCACTTGTGTACTGGAGTCTCCATTTTAATTTCAGAAGAGTTAGTTCTCTGTTTTGGTTTGCCTTTCATTTAGCGTATTTATGAAGAAGATTTAAGTAAAGATGAAACAAGTGAGGAACAGGAAAAAACAACTGAGCCAGAAAAGGTAAGGATTGTTAACTGCTAACTGGCTGTGGAGGCAGAGTGGCCCAGTGGTTAGGGCGCTTACCTTGAGATCAGGAGATCTCGGGTTCAAGACCCGGTCTGACCACTTGCAGAATTTGTTACCAGTAGGCCCTGGTTCAACTTCACAGCTGCTGTAAATAGGCAACTGGTTTGCCTCCAGCCAGTTGGGATTCTTAAAATTGCTGTTGTTGTTCTGTTCCATCATTTCATTGATTGTGTTTCATTCACCCTGAAAAGCGCCTATGAGGAGCGGTCAATTAAGTATGTATTGTATTGTATCTCCAAAATTGTCTCAAAGTTAGTTTAACCCTACGTGTACATCTTCCTCTTTTTAAACAGTAGCATTATTTTAGCAATACTGCATGTTTTCTTTTCTTCCTAAAGTTATTCATTGGTCCCACCCATGTCCAATTTTCCAGAAACTCATGGCAGAAACCCAACCAACCACTGGACACCTCATCCAACAAATTAAAGGAAAGACGTACATGTAGTGACAATGTCGTGCTACCCCCAAGTGCTGATCCGTCCTTGACCCTTTCAGATTCTCTGTGGGCACCTAACCTTTAAAATTGCTTAGTGTTGTCAGGTTTCTTCCATCGACAAGCTTTAACTTGCTTAGCACAGCTCTATCATTTCAAAATTTTAACAGCATGTTGAGCTTAAGAAAATAAAAGTTGAGAATGTTGCTGAAAGTGCCAAAATTTCAGCAACATTCTCAACTTTTATTTTCTTATTGTAGTAACGAGTGCCACGCAGCTTACGAAGTTTTTAACTTCTTTCATTGAGCTTAAGGTTTGTTGCATTTTTGTTTCAAGGCAAAAACAAGAGAGCAAAGAGAAGCAGAAGTTATTCCCAAGCTCAGTGAAGCTCTCAAGCATGGTATCAGTGTGATGGACAATGCATTTGTAACACTAGAGCTTACAACAGAGCGTAAGTAGCTTCCCACATTGACAAGAAAATGTTGAACATGCTTGTTCATCATTTTAAGTGTGTTAAAAATTATTTCAACAGAATCAGATGATGAAGAGGAAGAAGATGATGTCAAGACAGGATTCAAACCACAAGTTATTTTAGAACCAAAGGTTAGTTTGTTTCAAGAAAATATTCCATATATGTCTCTTCTACAGGGGAAATTTTCTGTCACACTAGAAGAGGGAACCCTTAGGCCAAATGAGAAAAGTAGTTTGGAATTTTTAAGATGCTTTTATTATCCACATGGGTATAATTTTTCATGGAAATGAAAAAAAATTCAAGTGACGTGAATAATAAATCAGACAGAGCTCCTCAAATTTATACATAAAGTACATGCCATGACAGGGAGAATATTCCATTAATTGTATGTTTCTTTCCAGGATGTGTATGCAAATCGCTTGTTACCCCATCTGATTGGCACAGCAGATTTCTTAAGGGATGATCTTGTAGGACTTGAAGAATCCTCTGGAGAAGGTATGTAATTAAAGATGAAGAAAATTATAAGGGACGCGATCCTGTGTTTTAGTAAAAGATAAGTAGTCACACACAAGCTGCATAGGCTCATATACCGGTAAACAGTTTTAAGAAGCATGAAGGGACTGAGATTATTGCTACCCTCCTTGGACAGGATGCCAGTCCACTGCAGGGTTTTACCCCAGTATTTAGTGGGTACCCATTTATAGGTAATTGTGAAGAGGAGCTCCCCAAAAATCCTGTCGGCCGACTGTCGGTCAACTGTCAGCCGACAGTTGACCGA
>NC_090895.1:36524941-36529941 GCF_036669925.1 Montipora capricornis | reverse complement strand
TCCCTTTGATCTGTCATGCCCTCTCGTGTTATCCCAATAGTTGTTGCCCTTATTCATAGAAGTTTTTGCTTTCTTTTTTGCTTCCATTTATGCATTCTCGTCTTTAAAATGCTTTTATTAATTTTGACCTGAAGATGGCCATATTGTATTAGTTAAGCTATTAAATGACTGGTGTAAAAAACTCAGTGGTGGAACAAGACTCTTTTGATTCTGAAGAACAATGTAGATACAATGAGCTAGAACACTTCATTTCTTTACACCCTTTCCTGGCTCATTGTTTTTCCTCCCTTTTCCTTTTTTTTTTCCTTGTCCCTTGTTTACGCTAGCTTTTATTACACTTTATTATATGACTAGCTCTGTGAGCAGGCAAGATGAACCAAATCCCCCGCTGTGATTGGCTACCCGAGCATGCAAAATGCACGCAAAAAAAGAACTTGACCAATGTCCAACCATCTTGACCGAACAAGCTTGGTCAATAACCCTTATGTATGTTTTCAGTATCCTCAATCCCCTTATCCCACCCCAACTCACCTGACCCCTGTACATACCGGTACTTCCCCAACTCTGTTCTCATCATTGACTTTAAGTCTCTTGTGCAAACTTATTATCAAACAGCAAGTGATGTTTTCATATTTTTGTTGTTGTATGGAATCACAATAAAATTGTAAACTGTAGCAGGGTGTATACAAAAGAACAAAAGCCATGTAAATGAAACAAAAAATGTTTTTGAAGGCCATGAGGTACTGTAAAAAAAATAGTGATTTTTCATCTCTGCAAGAATTATATTTTTACACTGTATATAACCTGAAATTTGTATGCGATTCAGTGAAACCACAATAATTATTTTAAAATGTTATTAATAATACATAATACTTATTGCAGCCATGCATACTGTACAGCCCTTAATGTACCTCGTCTATCTTCCATGAAGTGTTTCTGTCAAGCCTTGATTAGGTTTTAAAAAGCATCAAATTTTCTATTTTGATAGAAGGAGAGCAGCAACCTATTCAGCCAGTCTAAAGCAGCTTTGCCACCAAAGAAAACCTCAGTGGAAGTTCCACCCCCTACAGCACAGCCAACACAACCTAAGTCAGGGGGAGGACTGTTCAGTGATGATGATGAGGATGAGGGGGGAGGCTTGTTTGGAGTGCCTGCTGCAAGGCCACAGGCTAAAGCTGAAGTGAAGTCCAAACCAAAAGCAAAGACAACAATCAGTTTGTTTGATGATGATGAACAAGATGAAGATGAAGATTTCTTTGCTGCTACAGCCACTTCAAATGCAAATGGGTATACTTCTAGTTCCTAGTGTTTTTGAATTTGGTATTCATTCAAAGAAAACCCAAAAGAAAGGGATTTAGCACTGACAGTTTCCATGATTGTCACAATCTCTATCAAAAATTAAGAAACTAAAGCTCTTTCCTTTGGGTCCTTTTGTTAAAGGAACTAGAAAATTAATCTTTGTTTGGATTTTGCTAACCAGGTGATTTTTTTCAACAGTCTATTCATTAGAAATTCGGTGCTTTTGATAAGGCAGTCAGGGTATTTTAAATATTTTATTATTAAATTCATTATGAGCGTGGGAAAAAGTGCATAAAGGGTGGTGCAACCTATAGACTTCTGGTTTTAGTTGTTTAGTGGGTGGATGTTGCTATCCATTGTTTAAATCAGTATCCAGCACATGAGTGATATCAAGTTCAGTTATCAATTGGAAAGTGTTTTATCCAGATTATAGTGCTATGCATCAATTAGACAGCTGAGGCATGTTGTGTAATGCGTGTCCATGGCAATCCCACCTTGTTGATTGATCTGATTTTCCCAATTTCGTTGTAACTCTGTTTTGAGTCTGAAGGGAAGAGTGCAAATGGTGGGAGACCCATCTGAGGTGCACTCCCCAAGCTGGCTAGAAGTTGATTTTGATGAGGGAGGAAAACCGGAGGACCCAAAGAAAAACGCTCAGAGTCGGGTTGAGATAGAACTCAGCCCACTTTCCATTGCTGAGGTAGGAGGTGCCATTGATGACCACTATGCTATCTTGACTCCCCTAGGGACCAGTGTACTGAATGCTATTCTTAGGGCAGAGATTTTCAGGTCTATGGCTTATGTCAGCTTTGTTTTTAACAATCTTTACCTCATTTTTCATGACCAGAGTTCCACCCAAGACTGAACCAAGCAAAGAGAAGCCAAAAGAAGAAGTCAAGGTAAGGAAAGGAAAGGAAAGGAATTTTATTTAAGTGTCTAGTCAATTTAGCGCTGGAGCACTAATTAGGGACACTGTAAAGTGAAATTAACAATCAACGTAAATCAATTCAAATGTTGGTTTTTGAGAAGAGGGGAAACCGGAGTACCCGGAGAAAATCTCTCGGTGCATAGTAGAGAACCAACAAACTCAACCCACATATGACGCTGAGTCGAGGAATCGAACCCGGGCCACATTGGTGGGAGGCGAGTGCTCTCACCACTGCGCCATCCCTACACCCAGGTTAGAAAATGATGAATGGTTAGGACTACCGGGTACTTGATCATTGTGTTCAGGTTTAGTCATGTGTCATACGTACCCTGCAAATTTGCTCGGTATGATGCAGGTGTGTGCGACAGAATGGGGAGGGGTGGCTTTGTCGTTCATTAATTTGGCTCTCTCGCAACCAATACCGCCAGCTACGCAGGCTTCTCCTTCCTCTCTTGCGTCACAGTTCTTGGATAGTGATGCAAGTTTAAAGCTTGAAACATGGAAGTAATGAATAACGAGATTCAGCATAGAAAAGTTGTGCTCAGTGGGCTTTAGTTGAATGGTCGGTCATATTTGAAGATTTATCCGAAAGTACAAGGTACAGGGTATATCTGTAAAATCGAGGGCACTAAATTATTCTGCTCTTTTCTGTAGAAATCCAAGCCGTCTCATGGCAAAGCTTTAGAACTTGTTGATGATGATGACGATGACTTGTTTAGTACTTTGCCCTCTGCACCTGCCCCATCACCTACTGTCAAACCAAAGGAAAAAGTGCGGAAGGTACACTTCCAGTAAACACACCATGCTGAAATTTTGAAACGAAAGCTCACTTTTAGGGCGCGTTCGATTGACCGTATTCCGGAATAGGCATACATGGAATAGAAGTTATCCTTCGTTTTTACGGAGATTCACATTAAAATTATCAAACACTTGCTAAAATGCTATTTTAAACATACATTTATTATCCTTGTTGCTTTGAAAGCGCCAGACATACCGTTTTAAATCATCACTCCACGTATTCTTATTCCGGAATAGGGTCAATCGAACGCGCCCTTAGTAACCATTCAGCATGAAAAGTAGCATAGGCTGATAAGAAGAAATAAAAATTATTCCACTTGTGCCTGGGTGGTGTAGTGTAGTCGATGCAGCGACTTCTTGTCTGCCTTTGTTGATCACCTGCCAACCAATGCACTTGTCCAGTCCAGCATCTACATTTGACCAATGACCTCAAATGCTGGAGAGACGAGTAACGTTCTTTTATGTCCTGCAATCCATTCATATTGTGCCTATCCCTTCAATGATAACGAATATTTCCCATTTGAACTTTATTTGGAAAACAGATTGTACATGTCTCCTGTGAAATAATGATTCTTTTGTTTGGACGCCTTATTGTCTCCCTAGGAGGAAAAGGTCAAAAGTTCGTCCAAGATGCAGTCTCTTTTCGATGCCGATGATGATGATAATGATGACGAAGGCATGTTCGGGGGAACTTCTGAAGATATTTTTGCTGCTTCGCCATCTCAATCACCCAAGAAGTCTTCTGAGCCAGTGTCACCTTTGTCAGCGGCGGTATCGCAAGCATTGCCGTCACGTGATTCCGTGGACGGAGGTTTGGTGAGCAAGCCAAAACCCAAAGCCACAACGAAACCGACCCTGTTCAGCGATGAGGAAGATGACCTATTTGGTAGCAAAGCTGCTGAGGAGAAGTCGAAAGTGGAAGAGAAGAAGGAAGTTGTCGCTGAAATCTCCAAGCCATGGAAACCGGTCGGAGGGGTGTCTGTGTTTGGAGGAGTAGATTTGTTTGCTGGGAAAAAGCCGTCATTTCTTGAAAACAAGGAGGAAGCGGTAAAGGAAGAACCGAAGACAAAAGAAGGCGAGTTTTAAATTTTCTTGTGTTAGCTGTGTAACTTGTTTAATGCTAACTAGTCTAGGTTTATACGATAAAGAAGTAAGCTCTGGAGGATCCCCTGACAGAAAAGATTACTAAGTAAAGATTATAGATGAAATAAAGCCCACACATACGATTTAAGCAATATTATATGCAGATTGAATGTTACCTTATTGGGTACAACTCGAGTTGCGAATGTAATTTTCATCTAGGTACGTAATGGGGTAGTAATGTTTGTTTTGACGAAGGAGGAAACTGTAGTACCCGGGAAAAAAACTTCAAAGTTGGGTACGCAACCATTTAACTCAACCCGCATACACGCGAGGCGGGGCCTCGGACCCGTTGCAGGCGGGAAAGTCCCAATAACTTTTCGGGCACGAGAAGCCTTTCGTGACTGCCGTCCGCTTGTTTTAAAAGGTGTTCTTTTAGTATGTCAAGATAACTAAAAGCAAAATAACTATGAAAAATTGTTGACTTGAAACCTCTCTCTTCTTAAGATACAGAGGGAACTGTGACATCCGGACAGATTGGGGACTTTCCAGAAACGGGTCCGGCCCCGGGCCTGGGGGCCGTTTCTCGAAAGTCCCGAAACTTTACGGGCCATTTTCGGGTGTCACAATTCCCTTTGTAACTCAAGAACGGAGAGCATTTAATTCGTCAAACTTCACATTTATTTTTCTTTTTGTTAACTAGAAAACATGTTAAAAGATCGGCTTTCCAAAACAAGCGGTTGGCAATTTCACAGATGGCTTTTCGGGCCCGAAAAGTTTACGGGACTTTCGAGAAACGGGCCCCAGGGATTGAAACTGGGGACACATTGGTGCAAGTAGAATTCCAACTCTCGCCTTTGTGCCAACCCTTTTCTCCTGTAACCTGTGTCAACTA
>NC_090895.1:36504941-36522441 GCF_036669925.1 Montipora capricornis | reverse complement strand
CGCATTTATTCCTTACTCAACAGGGCTTCTTTAATCACCTTTCCTTTCAGGTATCACTCCCAGCTCCCGCACCTAAGCCAGCGACGTCCATTGCCTCTCCAACTGTTAGTCCTAAGAGGACACCGGTCAAACCGGGCTCTGGAATTGAAAAATTACAGGTATTTTGGAGACTTGCTTCGAGGAAGACTGCTTTCCTTGAAGTCAAACGAATGCGGTGCCGGATGAGCCGGGGTCATCCTTTCAGTTCAGTTAAGACAAGTAGATATTAAGGCGAGACCTAGTTCTGATTTTCCTCCTGTGGGAACCTGCTCGGCTTCGCGCTTGTCGAACTTTGTACAGAAAAGGAAGATTAGGAGGGTCTAGTTGTTCTTTGAATATGTTTGTAAGGTGACATAATCCAGGAGTAAGCTCGACTACACTATTTTTCCTTAAAAGAATCTGAACCAAATATAATGGCTTTACCCCCTTAACTCAGTGATGTGGCACCCTAAGTTAGTCGCATGCAGTGTCATACGCTCGAATTCTCTTTATGGAAAAGCGATTTTTGTCTTGTATTTCAGTAACCATTAAAAAATCATAAATTGTTTGAACCCAGGAGTCATATCATAGTTAAGTAACGATCGTCCGATACACAAATCACTTAACTCTGAAGATGACTTCCGCTCAGGTTGTCAAAACGTCAGTCAATGTCATCTCAAACAGTCCTTCTCAGGACTACAGACACCCGGATGATTGTACTTTACCAGGAGCCCATTACCCGGAGCGTCCATCTTCCATATTAACCCTTCGAGTCAACCCTTTTCCGTATCTTTCTATTTTTAGAAGCACCTCACAGGGGGGCTTTACTGGGTGTTTTCACAATAGCCAATCATAAGAGACCTATATTCAGCCATTTATTACGTCACATATGTATGTTCTCGGTCAGATACGTCACATACGTCAAAATGTAGTAGTTCTAAAAATAGAAAGATACGGGACAGGGACAGTTGACTCGAAGGTACAATACAGATGGAAGGTCCGGGTAATGGGCTCCTGACTTACTCCTACTATTGTTATTGCGCATACGTTCCGCGCATCTCGGGATACTCGAGTTTCCTACTGGTGAAGCTCACTAATACAGGGATATTTTTAGAGGGTTTAAAACTATCCGGATAAAGTATATCTTAGTACGTAGTCTTGGTATCCAAAAAGAAAATTGGGGGTAACCATGCATTTTCGAGAGCATGATAATAGAGATAATTAAGCCTCAGTTTGAGAAAGAACGCCATACATTGCTTTGTATTTTAAAGCTTTTTACAAATCTTATTCATGAATGATCTTTGAAAAATGCGTGGTTACCCCAATTTTCTTTTTTGGATTTCAATAAAAGTTGTTATTTCCTGAATAATCGTAAGCCGGGGCAGAAATACCTTTGAATTAGTAGGCACCGTCCTTAATTATGATTAAAAAAAATCACTTGTCGTCTTTCCGTTATTGTTGATAGAAATCATTGGCTTTCAATCCAGCGATGTTAAGGCCTGGGGCGACCCCACCCAAGAGGGAAGCAGCGTTACCTGTAGCATCGTTTGATGAGCCGGCTTCTGTAAAAACATTGGAAAATGCCAACAAGGTACAATTATTTTATCCCGATAATATAAAGTTCTATCAGTTCATGGTTGCGTTGATAACCCCGAAACTATGGTTTATAAATAACATATGTATGATCCAATTGTGAATTAACTTTATTAAAACACCCCGAAAGTACGTCCTTTTTCGGGCCGACCTACTCCCGAATTTTAATGCTGTTTTCATTCTCTATTTAATAAATCATATTTCTGCCATGCCGTCGCTGGTTCAGTAAGTGGTTGATAAACAGTGAAAATGGTCTACTATGCAAAGGCTCACGCTTGCTCCACACTAACGTCAGAATTTCTTGCTTTATCAGGATCGCGCCAAAATCCAAGTTAAGCGGCGCCCTCCAACGCGTCAAGCACGCCGCAAAGCTGCAGCGACAGCCAGTGCTAGTGACGTCACTCTTTTCGAGGCAACGCCGAGCGACGAGGCAAGTGCTAGTGCGCGGGTATCATGGCCGGGAGACCTTCCTTCTTTTGGAGGTCTGGAAAAATCAGAGGTGGATTCTCTGCCGCGGCCACCGAGGACTGAAACGAGAGACTCTGACATGAGTGATGAATTTTTTGGTTTTGCGGGCTCAAGTTCAAAGGACATAAAGGAAAAAGAAGCATTGCCATCCTTATCTCTCGATGACCCGTTAACGGAAGGACTTTTCTCTGCACCTGCTTCAAAACCGAAAGGGGCGTCCAAACCTAATGAACTGTTCAGCGATGAATCGGGGATATTTTCTTTCTCTGATGGTAGAAAAGTCAAGTCTTCTGCGGTTGTTGCTAATGGTAAGATTTCCCCGAATGAAGACGATCTTTTTCCCGTTGGTAAGACGAAGGAAACTGGAAAAACCACAGGACCAGAACCATCGAGTCAGAGACTCAGTGCCAACCCACTTGAAGGAGACATCTTTTCTTCCGTAGGCAATGAGAAAAAAACCGAGCCATTTTCAAAGGAAACCGCATCGAAGTCGAAGATTTCAACACCTCTTGATGATGACGACCTGTTCGCGTCCAGTCTCAAGAACGATATAATGGACACTAACTCGTCTAAAACTGCGACCAAACTGCCGGTGAAAAACGAAGAGACATCGGAAGATTTTCTTTCGAGTTTGGCAACGAATGGCAGTAAACCAGACAAGACGGAAAACGAAAAACCAACCAAGAGTAAGAAATTTTCATCACCTCTTGGCGAAGATGAAGATTTGTTTACCGTTACTTCGCCCCCTAAGATAGACAATGCTGCAAAGAAGATCTCAAGTACTACCACAAGCAAGAAAACCATACCCAAGGCCACGTCTGCTTTTGATGTAAGTATTGTTATCTGGCTGTTTAATTTTCTACTTTCGCAAATCCCATAATACACCTCTTTTAGCCCTCCACAAATTTGCATAGGCATTGTTTTCGACTTCTCTTAGGACACTTGCATGTCTGTGAGAACTCTTCGATTTGCTATTCCCATCAGGACATCGTCTGGCATGAATTTCAATGGTTCAACTCTCCCTTTTTTACCAACTGCTCCCTCATTCTAGTTGTGGAGTCCCTAGGTTTCTTCCTCCCCTTCTTTACCTTAATACCTGACCTGCTAATCGCCCTTTCTCGCAGTCAGAGACTGAATTACTGAGGGCGCAGCTCAACGAGGTCGGACCAAAGGAGCTGTGCTGCCGGCTAGGCGCTCGGCCCCTGAACACGACCCATGTATGACCTCGGAGCACAGCACCACAGCCTGATGGAATAGGCTGGGAGTCGATCTTGAGGAGGGAGGAAAACCGGAGTACCCTGAGAAAAACCCTCTGAGTCAGATTTGAGATCGACTGAAACTCAGCCCACATACGACCCGAGACCAGAGTTGAACCCGGATCACAGACGTGGGAGGCACGGTTGATGACCACTAAACCACCCTGACTTCCCTTAGTTCCCACCCTGACTTCCCTTAGTTCCCACCCTGACTTCCCTTAGTTCCCACCCTGACTTCCCTTAGTTCCCACCCTGACTTCCCTTAGTTCCGTGAAGGAGCCTTCCTATTTGTCTCTTCGGGTCGTCTTCTCTACCCGAAGCGACAAATAGTTGCTTCGGGGGCCCGTTCGAAAGTCCCGCAACTTTTCGGGTGTCACAATTCCCTCTTTATCATCAGAAGGGAGAGGTTTTTGAGACATCGATTTTTCACCATCATTTTGCTTTTAGTTATCTTGAAAAGATACTAAAAGACCAGCTTTTTAAAACAAGTGGATGGCAGTTTCACAGTTGGGTTTCCGGTACAGAAAAGTCATCGGGGATTGGGCCCTTGGTCGGAAAGCCCTACCATCTCGTTTCCAGGACTTTTGCGTTCACCTATTCGACCAATTGGGAGGGAAGATCCTGCGAACGAAATACTCAATGATATTGTAATTTGTTACCTGAGTTCGGTTTTTTGAGTAATGAAGTTGAGATCATGCTTCGTATGTTGACAAGATGTCCACATGTCCGAAAAAAGTTATCAGCTGTTGTGGGGGTGGGATTGAGTTAGCATTTTTTCTGGATAAGTTCTGTCTCCGTGGTTATGAATAGGAAATGTACGACTTACACTGCGACGCGCCTTACCGTGGCCACCCAACAAACATTTTTTTCAAGTTAGCCAATCAGTGTGAGCGGATTTGATCGACAGACAAGCCTCCATTTGGTTCTTGCGCGTTGAAACTTTATATCTTGATCAGTAGCTAACTTGTAAAAATGTTTGTTGGGTGGCCACGGTATGGCGCGTCGCACTGTAAACGATTTTGAAAAAAAAAAAACTTTTTAAACGAAAGCGCTGAATGCCATTCAGAGTTTTTGTTGAAAAAGAAACGCCGTTTCACAAGCCTCGCAAATGTTGAACATAGAACTTGCTCCTTGAAGAGTAAACTAGTTCAAGTTTAAGTTGATTCCACAAGCGAATATTAGAAATATAAAATATTTCAATATGTTGATTCGAATAATTTTCCCACGTTGTCTAAGTTCCGTGACACCCACTCTCTTTCTTAATGGTGTTTGCATTTTGCAGGGAACAAACTTTCAACAACTCAAATGGTTTTAAAGCATTTGTTCTCACCTTTTTCAAATATTTACGAATTATGGGAAAATAACAAACCAATGTCAGTGGAGGAAAGTCCTGCCCCGTAACTTCGATGTGAATTATTTCGCATTTGAATTCTTAACTTTAAAACTGAAAGCTAGTAGGAACTACCTTGTCGCATTTCATTATTTTTCATGACTCCAGTCTCGAAATAATCTTTTTTATTTTCAATAAAAACGAAGCTCAGTGTAAAGTGTAACCACTTTGTTAGTCATTAGCTTTTTGTTTGAATGGTCCACGAACTCAAAACATTGCTTTGAGCAGCCCAATAAAGACTGGTCCTCTCAACCTGGGAACGGCGAGGTTGTGGACCTCCCACCTCTGCAAACGTATATGGGCTGAGTTCCAGTCGATTTCAACATGACTCAAGGGTTTTTCTCCTCTGGAACTCCGGTTTTCCTCCCTCATCAAAATCGACTCAACATAATTTGAGGGCCACATGTTAGAAACAGGTAAATAAAGGTATTTCCTAGTTTTTTTATCCTCTGGTTTCTTCTAGTTTGCGTAAAAAATCGGCCATATTTCAGGGAAAATTTTTTCTTGCTCCGGCCTTTCTCTGCAAAATCACAGAAAATCGCTATTTTCGACACAAAACAGGAATACCAGAGAGACTGCCTCAGTGGCAGGAGGATGAGCTACAGTTAATCGAGCGGGTATTGCAGAAGACGAACGCTTTTTTGACCACAATTGTTTGTAATCTCGCAATCTGATTGGCTAATTTGCCGTTGTCGATAAGAGTCTTGACAACGCTGCCGGCGTCAATTTGTCACGCAATGTAATACCCAACCAGGAACGCTCATTTTGGGAAATAAATCAATCATATTGCTAAAAAGTTATAGACAACGCTTACTCTTTCTTTGTGTCATGGTTTTGGTCTCGCTCTGAAATAAACACTTTCTTTGGCGCCTCGTGAGTCCACAACATTTTGACCACTGTGATGACGATTATCGTTGTCGATAAGAGTACAGACAACCCTGAACCATTTTCGATTTGTTAACTATCGTGAAGGCCAGTGAAGATATTTTCCGCTTTCTGACCGCGTGAAAGTTCAGGCTTATCATTGAAAAAAGGCTTGTGGGCAGAGCATAGTTTACTCGAAGAGTTCTTGAGAATCTGTGGCTGTTTCAGGTGAATAAAAGACGCGCTTGTTGATTTGGATTGTCCTTTTGTGATCTGCAGGAAGATGACGATGATTTATTTGCAGTGAAAAAAGCGGAGCAGAGGAAACCCAAGAAAGTTGTTAAACCCCTGGGGGATGATGACTTATTCGGGGACTCCGGTGATATATTTAGTGATATTCCAAGTAAACCCAAGGATAAGAGAAAAAAGAAGTCGTCTACGGCTGCGCCTAAAGAAGATATATTCGCTGCCGAGACAGTTGGAGGTTTGTATTTTTCTAGTTTTGTTTTATTGTTGTTTAATTTGTTTTGGGCAATTTGGGAAGTTGTGAGTTAGGACTGCGCTGCCGTAACAATTTGGGCCCAACGTTCTTGCCTTCCTTGAAAGCCAACTTGTGAATCTTTTAACTACGGCCTCCAGTTTAGCTAGCACCTTTCTAAAAACAATCAATTGTTTTTGCATTTTAATCTATCTCTTGCTATAAAAAGATTAAAATCGTTAAATTTACCTTTTACCCTTTGTTTTGATATAGCATCATGGTGCCCTTGTTGGTATAATTAACCAAAAACTAACTCTTTCTTTAGTTAATTTCTTTAGTTAGTTTCATTCGAAAGGCGCTCGAGGTTCCAACTTATTAATTTTTTTTTAACAGAAGAAAAGTCAACCAAGAAGACAAACGCAAAAGCAAAGAAGAAGCCGGAAAAGAAGCCTTCAATTTTTGACGATGATGTACCAAGTATTTTTGATGATCCCCTGAATGCTACCTCGAAATAACAAAAATTCCTCAAAGCGACAGTCGCATGATATAAATCAAAGTATATTTTTATTGACTAAAAGGAAAAGCTGGCCACCTTCAAGATTTAAAGTAAATACAATGACCAATCACAACAGACGCAGACGATCACAGTTGCCAATCAGGACACAGAAGAAATACCCGTTGCCATTTCTAAGCACATGAGAGTTGCTTTTGCCGCGGACTGGTTAAAATGTGGGCCAATCACTACGCGCTTGGAAGTGAAATCATAATAATCCAGACCTCACTTTCGGGCTCACTGAGCAACAGTGAGCGTATTTGTGCAGAGGTCTAAATCTGAGTATTAGTTCTGAGGGAAATTCACATGCTTTTGTACAGTTTTCAGTATAAGTGATTTTATTGACGCAAGAATGACTTGTAATAATAATGATAATGTCTTTTATAACTTTTAACGCTCATTTCAATCAGGTCATTTTTGAGGAAAATATTTTCTTTTGAAGTGAAATCAAATACTACGAACTCCCACAGAATGACAAAAAGTTAAGGATACTGTTGTACAAAAAATCGCTTGTTTCAGGCTGGCCTTTTAAATTAATTACTAAAGCTTAGGTTGATTGATTGACATGAGCCATTAACTTCTTTCCATGTCCCTTGCGTCGTTCACCCTGCATTAGGGGGGGGGGGGGGAAGTAAGCGTTTGCGATCATCGTCAAGCTCGTTTCCGGGGTCTTACTGCGTCCCAACCGGTCGGGAAGGCGCGAGAAACCCTGGAAACAAAGAAACAATTTTTTTTTTCTTTGATCGACCTCCCAGGTGTGTAAATATAAATAGTTACCATGTCTATGATTCAAAGCGCATTTTTTAAGGAAACATGAAAGGAAAGTAGTCAAAACTATGCATCGATCCTCATGGTACAATGTAGTAGTATTTGTAAATAAAGCATTCTGCTTACGTCTTGATGGCAGGCATCCCGCAGTCGACTTGTAGTAATGGGAAAAGGGAGCTGCTGTTCAATAGGAAACAATGCTTGTTTTGTCGGCGGCACTTTGAAGTGTCCCCCTTCATTGTGAACCTTCTCAGCTTTGATGTCTTTGTAAGCACTTCCGCTGCTGGTATCATACACTTAGGAAAATAAATTATGTTTGGCATTCGTAGTGTCACCGACGTCCACCCACGCCGAGATGCGTTTGTCGTGGTATATAACCAAAACTAATTTGATCGGAAGGTCAATCGGAAAGGGGCTGGCCACTGTGTGTTTAAAGCGAAAAGGTCAGTTGACGCTCCAGCTTGAACAGATGCTGCATTCACGTATTCTTTGTACCTTTTTTGTGGACAAAGATAATTTCTTTGCTCATGCAGTGAACACTTTCTTGCAATGTACACTTAGCATGTACACTTAGCACCACTCACTCTCTTCCTCGCTCCCTACGTACTTTCATTTTTGTGGAGATCCTTTATCAGCCCCACTCCAGCCCCCTTCTACGGCAACTTTGTATGTCGAGGGTTTCCAAAATTGAATTGATTGGAATATCGGTGTTTTGGTGAAATTGATGTGCACAAAATGTAGAAACACGTTACACGATAAACCTTAAGGGGGTAATTCTTCAATTTGGGTCGAAAAGGCGGTCATTTTCCGAGTCAAAACCGAACCCACAACTGGTCGTTTGTTTTCTTTTATAGGTAACATTTGCTACTTTGATCAAACAGGACGATCCGATAGACATCGGAAAATATTTTCGGTTTGTGTTTGTAGAATGCCAAACAAGCTTGATCAGTTATTTTTATAAGTTCCTGCTCTTTTAGCGTATGACTTAATTGCTTCTCAAATGTCAAAACAAATTTACCTTCAATCGCTTTACTGAGTTTCTTTACCTTTCTTTAGCCTTCGCGTAGGTAGCCAGCGAATGTCAATAGGCTTGGGAGGTTAGTACTCTCTTCTGAATTTGTGGACTACAATGGTCGACGTCTCTTTTTCTCTTGCAACCCAAACGTGCGAGTACGTGAAACGTCGGTGTTTTCCAACTCAGAGTTTTAGGCGAAAGTCAAGCCCCCACCACTGTGAAAATAATTGAAAACAATCGGTATTCTACTGCACGCTTACCAACAAAAAAACTCTAACTATTTCATAATTTAGACTTTTTTAAGGATTACTTTCACCCTGCTTTGAATTTGTGGTGAAACAAACGAGCCCTATCTGTTGCTCCCTTCCAAGCTGTTATCTACCCCCTCCTGTTTAGTCGTTTCCTTGTCCCAACCCCACTATTCTGGGGACGGCAACGTTTGGAATTTTCTTGATGTAGACTTTTCTATCAATATTTACCGACTATTTCACCCTTTGGGTCCAAAACCTTTAAAAATGTTTACTTTTTTTCCCTACTAGAATCAACAGTACTCTGCTCCTAATTTTGGCTGGAACGGAAAGCAAACAAACCCAGCCAAACAGAATAGCTCTGTCTGAACTCATTACAGCCTACCCTGTCCCCTCCCCCCTTGTTTATATTCGTACCCCATTCCCAAACACCCCTAAGCCTACGGGGGGTCGGCTTACCGCTAAGGACGCGGTACGGTTCGTTTTGCAATGTTAAATGAGTTCCTAAATGAGATAATTCCACTGTAACTAACATGTTTTTACAGCCCTTTATTTCCCCCGAACTAAAACTGTACTTTTTCGCAGTGGCAAAAATGCAGTTATCAATTTGTTCTATTTAATGTAGTCCCCCATTCACAGGCAGATGGTCTCTTATTCACATCCTTGAGCCGCTTAAGTTGCTTTCGTTTATCATAGTTTAATTGGTCTCCCCGCTTCATTGTCGGCAAATCAACCCCAACTGAGCTCATAAGTTTGGGGCAATCGGGACCTTAAGAAAGTATTGCACAGTATCTTTAATTTAGTGGGTAAATACTAAGATTCAACCCCAGATAATCTTACAGTCTGATGCTTCCGTGAAGGATTTTCCACAGGAGTGCCATTTTTCCTGGGTAATTATAGAGTGCTCCTGTTAGTCTGGTTAGCGATAATAAGCTTGACACCGAACACATTTCAAAGTCTAATGAAATCAGTAGCGTTCCATTGCTGCTTGAAAAGCGTTTAAGTCCGTCTTTCCGAGGTGGCTTAAAAATTGCATTTTAAGTTGTAAGAAGCCTTGTAACCCATTTCTACTCAAGCACAGTTTAAAATGTTCACGGCTCGCAACACTTAGCGAAAATGAACCTGGAGATGTACAACACAAGGGACATGCAGGTGTACTTGTAAATCACGCGAAACACGGCACGCGAAAAACTTGACATGTAATTGTTTGAAATAAACAAGTCACGCGAAAATAAACCTGGAGATGTTTAAGGCCAGAAATAAATGAAAATGTTCTCGACACATCAAAGTAGATTAAAATGTCCGGCAAAATTGGTATCAATGACTGGGTAAAACCCAACGTCAATGCAAACTTCGTCTTCAACCAAATAGGACAACATTTTGTTTCACTCGGAATAGCCTTTGAGGTTTGAAGTGTTTTGTGTAGAGCAATAGTTAAGATTGTAGGGTGCAACGAGAAGGGTGAAATAAAACACATTCCGAGCGATCGGGAAAAAAACGGAGTTACATTTCCTACTTCTACATTCCTCTCTACTTTGAGCCCGGTTTGAGATGCTGTAGATCAATTCAAGCTTTATTTCTGATTTTTTTGTGACAATTCAGAGACAATGGTCAGGTACATCCATTTTCCCAAGGCTTTCCTCCATTCCAGAGCCCTGGGAACATGGTTTTCGTAGGATTGTTGTCGTTCCTCTTCATTTTTGTGGCTGTTTCTGCTATACGTGAGAAACCTTTTGGATTTTGGAGGCCAGACAATTTATTATTGATTGATAATTCTCATGTTAGACCGCGCTTATGTGCTGCATATTTCAAAATGTGTTGAGATTACTGGGCTTTCAGGGTGAGAGAGACCGCCTGTAAAATCAATTAGCCTCAAATCGCTGAATCATGAAAAACAACCGGAAGGTGCTTGTGACACTTAAGAAGTGGGAGTCATCAGTCACACCTACTCATGGAGACCAAAGGAAATTAAGCTAGCTTCTCTTTAAAGGAAATTCTATTACTCTCAAGATGCTGATGTATGTTGTTTGACCCTTGTCTTCATTACCTTGGTTTATCAGTTATGGCCATACGCCTCATCCCCGGGGGGGGGGGGGGGTACTCGATATATCCCTGGGTGGGGAGGTCCGAGACTGCTATAGCTTTAGTCAGCAGGTGTCATTAAAGGGGCTAGGTCACGCTATTTTAGGTAATTTTGTTTAATTTCCTTAATTATGAGCTCTAAACGTCACATTGGCAGAACAAGAGTCTTTCATTTGCAAAATCACAGCCACATAACAACTGAGAATGATTTTCCAGCTTTGTAAATGACATTTTGATATAGACTGATATAAATTTGAAAAAAGGTGGGCCGACGTTTTTCAAATTTATCCAAATTCAATCCATTTCAATCCTCTCCAGTTTTGTCCATCCACGTCCATTCTTGGCTTCCCTGTGTTTTGTGAGAGTTCTTCGATAGTTTTGAACAGTTATTTCGATATTTTAGTTAATTCTATGACCATTCGATCAGTGCTGAAATTGCCTAAAATTGCGTGACCTAGCCCCTTTAACCTCGTGGCGAATTTGCTGGTGAAAACAAAGAAAATATTGTGAAATGCAAATTCAGGCAATTGACTCTTTTTACAACACGGCCTTGTTGAGTTCCGAGGGACAAGAAACTTTTGCTTTTGCGCGGTAAAATTCGATTCCAGACACATGAACTCGAGGCTCGGCTTACGAACTCTATTGTCACTGGCCAACACAAAGCCAGCCGCGTGATAAGGGTCCATGAAGTTCGTAACTCCCACGAAATGCTGGCGTCGTTGATTATACGGTAGATAATCACGGAATTTACGTATTTAGCGAAAAAATAAGACCAGGGATTTTTAAAAGTGTTTATTAAAGTTCACAGAACTGATGCATTAAAAGGCAGACTTTCAAGTTAACTCTTCCGTTGCTTTGCACATCACAAATTTTTCTTAACCTTTCCGTAACAAACCTCAAATCACAATTTACTGAAGAATATCACAGGTTGTTTTCTTTATCTTTAAACTTCACGCAGACGCAAACAAGTTGTCGGTATCTATGGCCGCATAACTATCTTCGCCATATCAAACCGAACTGGTTAAAAAGACTTCTGTTCAAGCTTCAGAAACCGCCCGAGACTGAGCGAATAAAACATCTTGGTTTGGCGGCGAAGCAAACTTAAAGAATTTTACAAATAAAGCATAATATAACTTGGATAACGTGAAATAGAAGCATTGTACAAAGTTGTTTTCAAAATGTTATCGTGCACGTGTCGTATTTGATTGTAAAATCATTGGCTCTTGCCAGTAATTCAATTATATTACCCGTGGCACAAGAGGTTTCTTTTTCGTTTTGTTTGGATCGATTAAAGGGCGAATCCCTGGTTAAAAGACGTTTTCGTTTTTAAAACGACAAAAACTCTGGCGCCCGAGGTAAATGGATTGTAGTTACAAGACATTCAATTAGAGGGGAGAGGCTTGCTGGTGTAAGCTGACATCTTGTTTCCTTGATTAATGACTCGACAACCACTACTATTACACCTGCAACGTCGATAGTCTTGTTTTTATGGGCAATGCCATTATTGTCAACGAACCACAGAATTTGTATTCATTATCTTTCAGACAGGGGGATTTCTGTCTGGAACTGAAGGATTTGAACTCCTTTTGTTGAGATTCGTTTTGGAAATTGACTCATTTTCACGACATATTCAGTTCACGTCGTTGCGATGATTTTCTGTGAGGCCACTGTGGGTAATAAAATGAAAATGAAAACTTTCGAATGTGTTTTACTCTCGCAAATTTTCAGATGCGGATATCATTGTTTTAGTTGATTTTTCTATTACTTCATGCATGTTATCTTCTTTCTCGATCGCCAATAAAAAAAATTAATGTCGACTTTTGGTACACTTCTTGGGCGAACTTAAACGGAATAACTTGTGATCAGATCTTCGTGAACACAAACAATGAAAATTCACAGGCGTCTTTGCTTAGTATTCATTTACCAATTATTTATGATAATTTCGCCATAATTCCTTAGGACGCGTTGTCTAATAATCTGAAAAATTACATCGCATCTGTGACCACACCGAACGTCTGCAGATTATAATTTTTAGTGATTCGTTGTTTTGTGGGGAAAATCATAAATGGTGCAGCTGTGTCGCGGTGCAAACTCATTACAGCAGTTTTATTTCACACTCCCCCTTATTTTTCAATTATTTTACTTACGATACTTGAATAAGGCTGTCAGTACCCATAGAAACCCGAATCTATCAGACCCTGACAATTATTGATTGCAAACTGTGACATATATAATTTATTGGGAGCTTTTTTTAAATGTAAAAAAAAAGCATCAGATTTCCTCAAAGGAGACGATCAGATGTAGGAAAACTCTAAAACCAAAGTATCGATAAAGGAGATGCAGAAACCTATAACATCACCTCGTGTAAAGACTCCGTCCAACTTTAAAAAGTGTCTTTTTTGGTCAACTTTCTTACAATTGCTGCCGGAGGAGATGACAAACGTTTTTGAAAAGAAAGGAAGACCTTAATCGGAGAAGCAAAAATTATTAGAAAGGATTTCTCCGACTGAGGCAAACGTTCTCTTTTGCCTTCAGTTCAATTCTTTACAATGTAGTCTTGTCTGTCTTGACATATTGATCGTCTAAGGTCGAACTCGGCGAAAAATCGATCAATAAAAGATATGTATTGAGTTTTTTTTTTTTTTTTAGTTTCCTCATTTTTTTACGTTTATATTCGAAGAATCAAAAAAATGTTTTATCCTCTGTCAGAATGAAACTCCTCGATTGACAACCTTGAGAACACAAGAGAGTTAATCGTGGCAAGGAGCCAGCGAAAAGGCCATTTAACAACCGCTCTCTCTGCTGTTGTGAGGCTAGATCTCTCCGCAAATAAACGTTAGCATGAAAATAGAATAGCTTTTTTATAGATGCTGGTAAACAAAGAATATTTTCTTTACAGCAACCCGTGAACACGTGCAAATTACCCGTTGTTCTTCCTAAAAGTGTACTTCGGTTTTGTTCTCATCGATGTTCATTCGCTGGCGGGTTTGTATTTTTCAAAGTTTTTAAGCCAAGCTCGGTGTGACAGTGAGATGTCACCTAGGATGCATAGGAAAAAGTCCGAAGCTTTTCCTTGTTGTGCGGAACGCCCCCGTAAAAATAGCCGTCCTCAAAAATTGGTTCTTTCGTGACTCGTTCCATAACTGGTAACTTAAAACTTTCGCAAATCCAGGTTCAATGCGATTTGTTTGAGTTGGCTTTTCCTCAAAAGAACGAATTGACGTAAATACTTTTTCGAAACTCACGCGAATGCAAAGATCCGGGAGCATTTTTAGCTTTAATTTAAAAAGAGAAGAATTTTTGTTTTGCATAAAGTTGTTCTTTCAATTGTCCAAACTGATCTGTTACCATGATGCTGAGCGGCATCATTCGCGCCATTTATCTTGATATTTTTTTCGCGGGAAAGGCCATTCATAGCCAGAAGTCACATGCAATATCATGACATATCGACCAATCAACGTCCGTACATCCGGAATGTTGCCATTCACTCAAGGCTATTGTTCTGATAATGACCAATCACATCGCTCAATTTCGATCTGTTGTTGTTGTGAAATGCAAATAGTTAGTATTTTTCGCGACCTCGTGGAAAAGCTACTAAAAATTTTTTCTTTGCGTCCCACCCACCACGTCTGAATTCGGAGCATTTCGTCGATCAAGAACTGTTTATTCGCGACAGTTTTAATTCACATATGAAAACATGCCTGAAACTACTGTCGAAGCCAGAGATGTATTGGAAACAGTTGAAGTTGGCGGACGAAGGAAGAAAGCAAGATTTCCCAGTCATTGGAGTTCGACAAGCACACCACATATGCGAACGCTTGAGCTGCAAGGAGTAATCGAAGTTTTACGAGAGTACGATTCCGTGGACGGCAACGATATAAATTGCTCGATTTGTGGTGAGTGTTTTCTTCGGCTTTTATCTTTTAACTTAACTTTTTGGAATCGCCAAAGCCTTTGATGGTACACAAGGCGCTGCGAAATAAAATCTTCATTCAAATACGTCGGTGTGTTTACAACCAGTAGGTAGCGAACGTTTCCAATTTTTTTTCACCTTTGTGTGCTAAATACAACTTTTGCACCTCGGCCTAATTGCTAAGACTTGCTAAAAGACTTCGGTGTTCCAATTGTAGCGTTTGCGTAACAATTGTAATTTTGACAATTTTTTAAAGTTTTTACTACACGGCGCCAATTATTTTGCTGAGCAAACAAACGACCCGAAGTATGAGAGATTTTAGGTTTAGACTTGCATTTAGGGAAATGTCCCAAAGAAACTATTATTTACTATCTTTAAAATAGTTTGCAGATGGTTATATCTTTCCTCTCATATTTTTGTGTTTGTTGAACGGAGCGTTGTAAATAAGAATTTTCGAACAAAATTTATCGGAAATTTCACGGTTCGCGTCATGTGAGAGGCCTCGTGTTTCGCTTTCGAATACATCATCCCGGAACTTTGTCCTTCGCGACTTAAAATTTTCCGGTTTTCCACTTGGAAACTGAAAAATAAAATCGTATCGATTAAATTAACAACCTCGTGTTGCACTTTTCAAAGGGTGCCGTGGATTTATAATGTTATTTATTATTTTAGAATATTTTATTTTCGAGTTCAGAAATGTCAAGTTTGTTCAATATCACAGTAGAAACTTGTCTGATCTGGCCGGTATGGACTTTGTTTGCTTTCTTTGCAGGGAAGTTGTACAAAAGCAAAGTTTGTTTCACGAAACATTTATGGGAGCATAGTGTCTATTGGGATTTATTCGACGCCCTGAAAAATCAGGAACGAGTCTTGTCGATTCAAGCAGCCATCATACTTTCTCAACCATATCTTGAATTCCTTCTGGTCACATCGCCAACCTCGACAGAAAAAAAAAAAGATGAGCCAAAACAAAACAATCTTCTTCGAAAGAACACGACTCGGAAGCGGCAGCGGGAATCTTCAACATGTTCAGTTGACTTTTAATTTTTTAAATATTTCTTTTCACGTTGTGCCTCTCTCTCTCTCTATATATATATACGTGGTGTGAATAAGTTCGCACACATTTGTTTTGAGTACCTATAAAAGTGTCTTTTAAATTTATAAATATATATAAATACAGAAAAAAAGGAGAAGAAACAATGAGTAAAAGATGTAAATGATTTGTATTTTAGTTGTGGGGAAAAAAAAGATTTTTTCTTGTATTATAAACCCACATTTGTAAATGATGTTTGTATTTCATTTAATATTCCCCATTGTGATGAAGCTCGATATTTCGAGATTTAAATTGAATCTATTCTGAGGTTGTTAAGACGCCAATAAAGGTCAATGGAGGAAAGTGGGACTATATACTGCTTTAGAAAGTTATGATAAATGTTTCGGCTAAGCTAGCGATGTTTTGAAGGTGTTCGGTTTCTTAAAAGAAACCAAAGAACTGTCACCAACGAAAAGACGACATTGACATGACGGACGTGTTACCAAAAAATTCTTCGGCGCTTAGTCACCGTTCATTTTTGTACCAATTCATAGGAGCAAGAGCTTCTTGCTAAAGTACACTTAAACTGCATAATTCAGAATCGTGTTATTGTTTGTATTATTATCCCATGGGAATTTGGCTTAAAGAGCTTGGAATTTGAAAAATGTTTTTTGGGAAAGAACTTCTGTCAACTTTTCGCAAGATTGCAACCTGGGTCCAAGCGTGTTGTCTGAGGAATAATTTAATTTGTGGAAAGTGACAGGAACTTGTGTTATTTTTTCTAAAACGTTTTATTCTTCCCTTGCCAGAGAGTAGCGAGCTAATATTACTGTCACATCTCATTGATTAAGTTAACGGAGCCCAATGATCTGTAACATTTCCCGCGTAAAAAAATGCGGGAATATTTCTTTTCACCTCTAAAACAAAATTTGCGAACCTTTGGTCCGTACATGCAAGCAAACTCGGACAAAGCTTTCCTTTGTGATACATTCAAGCGAGTCTCTGCCTGCCATGATAAGCGGCGACAGCTTAATGTTCTATGTAAATTACGTGATAAAGGTTGCATGCCGCTACTCTACGTTGCACTTCGCTTGTCAATTTCCCAGTATCGCCGATGAGTTTGTGGTCGAGTGAATTTCAAACGCCGATCATTGATTATTTTGCTGATATCCTTGACTTGAAATGCACGGTAGGGAAAGATAACGTGCAGAAGGCATTTCCCAAATGTTTGAGGTTGATTTTCATGGGGACAAGTTAAATTGGGTGGTTGGATGGGTCAATGGCATCTGCTTACGGCACCGGAAATTGCTGACTCGCTTGGCTTCTTTTCATGTGATTCGAAGCCTGCTGGGTCTTTGTTACAATGTTATGTCTCTTTCATTCCAGGTTTATTGGAGTTTACCTGGGAATTTTTATTCGATTGATAATGACTGTCTACGCCTTAAGAGTGGTCCTCCTTGAAAGTTCGAGCGCTGTCGTATTAGCAGGGTGGAATTCTTACACGCGAAAAAAAAGCTTAGAAACAAGCAATCCATATCATTTATTTTCATTGAACTCTGTTCTTGGGAGAGAACCTTATCTAATTCGTCAAGTGTGCTTCCTTCCTTATCAATCAAGTTTCGTCGCTACAATTTTGGTATGATTTTAGTAAATATTATCCTTTCCTGTTTCCGGTAACCAAAATTTTTCACTTTGCTTTTTTCCTTGTTGATTCTCTAAACCGATTCATGATTTCAACATTAAATACAGTGAAGAACCGCTTTGCAATTGGTCATTTAACTACCTGTATGGAGAAGTTGTTCTGCGCTGTATCAAACTCAA
>NC_090895.1:36477441-36497441 GCF_036669925.1 Montipora capricornis | reverse complement strand
CGAATGGCAGCTGAATAAAACACACCTGTGATGTAATAAAATAATATCTATGCTATCAAAAATATATAAATAAGTTCTATAACATGCTTTGTTATCAAAAATGGGAGTAGAGTTGAAGCCTACTGCCCTTTTAACTGGGCAAGTTGCTGCTGATTTATGTTAAAGCAAAGAGCCTATAAGGGAAACATCAGTAAACATAATTTGTACAATTTATTGAAAACACAACTATAATGTTTAATGGTGTAATATTGAGGGCCTCCCGGGGAGGGGAGTCCTTGTTTCCTTGTTCCCTTTAAAAATTTGCTAGTGTTCCCTTGTTCCTGAAATTACTTAAAAATGGAAATCATTTAAAAATGGTTTATGTTCTCTTGTTCCCTAAGATATTTTGTCTTTGTTCCCCTATTCCCCAGTTCAAATAATAAGCCATGTTCCATAGTTCCCCAAAACCCCTGGGAGACCCTCAGTGTTCCCACTAGAGGGATGGTGAACCTTGCAGTGTAAGCAGTGTAAAAAAAGTAAAGTAACCATTATATTAAACATTGATAACTCATAACAGTAGTTCAACTAATAAACCTGAGGTTGACGTTGTTCTCATTTTAAACCCCCCTCTCGATCAGTGCTCTGTTTTATTGGAATTTAAAGCTACTTAAGCTACACATAACAGAAAGAAGTCGAAACAAGGATGTGAGATCTGGGAATCAAACTCAGGACCTCTTGCACCAAGGCCACGCACTAACGGCCTGCGCCATCCTTGCTCCTTGAAGTGTCCCAAAGTAATTTTTTTAAGATTGTAGTTATCAATAAATCATATAGTGGAAATTCAGTTCAAATTACGATACTTCCTACCTGAATGTATAAAGATCATAGATCTTCTATTAAACAAATTTTCCCAATAATATTATTATCTCTTTAATACTTTCCTCCTTGGTAACTGAAGAGAAATGGGAAGCCACTTCAATTTTCTCCATTTGCTCAGAGGCGAATGGTACTTGCTATTCACCTCCAAACTAGCCAATCAGACTGTGTGTGGTATATACTACTACTGTTTATCACTTATGCTAAAAGAAAGGTGTACATTTTAACATTCATTAATATATGAATGCCATAAAATTAAGGCTGACAAGGGACATCAATTAGACTTCTTTGTTCTTCCTCTTTTCTTGAGTTCACCACTCAATGCAAGACTTGTTCTGGCTTTTGTCCAGTTGCCGCTTGATTTCCGTCGTTCTTTGCGACTTTGAGGAGATATACTGCTTTGACTGCTCTGAGGCCTGGAAAGACGTTCTACAAAGAGGAATATTGCATTGTAGTGTGTTATCTAGAAGAAATATACCTGAAACTAGGTTCGTAGTATTTCTGAACTTGTAGTCTTAGATCTGACCACACTATCTTACAGTCACAGGTAAATGGCATATGCTGTCTGACACAATAAACCCCACGTCATCACATACAGTTTCAACCTTCATTTAAGCAATGAACAATAATCATTTTAATAATAACTGAAGAATATAAATACAATTTTACCACAATTGCTTGTAATCTCGCAATCTGATTGGCTAATTTGCCGTTGTCGATGAGAGTCTAGACAATGCTGTACACGTCATGCTCGCGTCATTTTGTCACGCAGTGTAATAGCCAATCAGGAACGCTCATTTTGGAAAATAAACCAATCATATTGCGAGAAAGTTATAGACAACGCTTGCTCTTTAAGTCATGATTTTGGTCACGCTCTGAAATAAAAACTTTCTTTGGCGTTGAGAGTCTAGACAACGGTTCAGCGTTGTCTGTACTCGGCTGCGCCTGGTGAGTCCACAACATTTTGACTAATGTGATGACGAATATCATTGTCGATAAGAGTACAGACAACGCTGAACCATTTTCGATTTGTTTTTGCTTTAAAGTGTGTGGAATTCTTGGATTAACCAACCATTCAGCTAAGCAGAGAGTCTCATAAAATAACACAACTAGCTACTGGATTTCTAAGCAAGGTCCCTGTCGCCTCACAAACGAATTCCCATGACTAGAAATAACTGTTAAGGGATGCAAATAAATCCTTAAAAATATAAAACTAAGAAAGTGAACATGTTACATGAGCCACTTTTATGTTTTTGTCCTTACATCATTAGGGACCTTAAGCAAGGACAATGATGGCTATGAGAACATTGTCTAAAAATACCATTTGCTGTTACTGTAATAATTTTGTGATTCCTCCAAGTCGCTAGGCTGGAAAGTGCGAATGCATATTCCAAGAATCTATGTGTGGATATTTAAAGTGAAAATTGAAAACTCATCGTCAGGTGCTCTCGTATTCCACACGACATCAAATTTTATCATTTTCATGTTGTTGTCAAGATGAGAACAGCAAAGGAATGTATTAAAATGTAACATGCATGTGCAGAGTGTGCAGAGATATTGTTTTTGCTATTTAAACCTACTGTTATGTGGCGTTCTCGTCGTGGTTGTCGTCGTCCTTGCTTAAGGTCCCTATTCAGACAGAGGTTTACATGGCACAGTGGTCAGATCACTTGCCCCCCATCAATGTGGCCTGGGTTTGATCCCCAGACTTAGCATCACATGTGGGTTAAAGGGGCTATGTCACGTTATTTTAGAGTGTTTAGGGAAAATGTTTAGTTTATCCCGCCTTAAAACTCAAAAAATGGAAATGTGGAATTCCTTTACTAATAAAATTATCCTTACATCACCAACAAGATGATTCTGAGCAAAAAACGGCCTTTATCCAGGCGATTTGCGATAAACTTGAAAAACGTCGGGCCAACTTTTTTCAAGATTACTCAAATGCAATCCATTTCAATCTTGTCCATTTGTGTCCATCCATGCTTTTCTTCTCTTTTGTTATATTTCGTTTATGTTCAATAGTTTTGAGCGTTCATTGCAATGTTTCAATCTATTTTTTGGGCATTTTGGATATCATGAAATTACATCATTTCATGTGACATAGCCCCTTTAAGTTTGTTGGTTCACTACTCTGCAGTGAGAAGTTTTTCTCCAGACACCACTATTCCAGTTTTCCCCTCTCCTCAATTTAACCAACCTATGAGTTAATTTGACTTACTTGATTTCAGTGCAGTGTCTCCAATAATATTACCTAGTGCTCCAGTGCTAAATACATGCAGTTGACATTTATGGTAAATAAAGTTAATTTTTATTATTCTATGGAAAGCTTCGAATTTTAATTGTGCTAACAGATGGTGATACTCACGCAGAAATGTGGATGTTACTGTCCTGATGTCATTTAGCAATGGAGTGTATGTGAAGACTTGCTCTCCTTCTTTTTCTGAAAAAAAACGAGGTTTGCCAAAGAATCACCAAAAAAGTAGTTGTTAGCAGCATTACTAAGGGGCAGTTTGTTCACCTGGGGCCAGTTGTTTGAAGCCTCAACTGGTTAGTGCAAACCTTTGGTTAAGAGGTATCAAAACCTCTAGACTTCCATGGTATTTAACACTGGTTAGTGCAAACCATGCTTCGAGCAACCCAGGCCTGACATGCAGTTAAAGGGAGAGTTTCATGTCTCTGTGCATGGGCAAACTCTCACGAAAGCACTGATGCAGGAATCAGAAACAATGCCGTGGAAGTGGAATTACTCATTGGAATTTCCTTTGTTTTATGAACCTACTGCATGCAAATAGATAACTTTTGGAGACAACTCGTGCATGGAATAAAATGTTCGAGTTTGATCGTAGCACGAGTCAAGTTCGAGCCCGAGTCAAGTTCGAGTCACGAGTCAAGTTCGAGTCAAGTTAAATTTTCCTTTTTTTTTTAGTAGTTTTGTTTTTACTTGCTGTGTGAAAATAATGTACCAGAGGTAATTAGGCCTAATTAGGTCTTTTTAGGGCTAATTAGGCCTAAAATTAGCTTTCAAGAATGTTTAGGGTACTTTTCTTTAGGCCTAATTAGGCCTAATTAGGCCTAAAAAGACCTAATTAGGCCTAATTACCTCTGGTACATTATTTTCACACAGCAATTAAAAACAAAACTACCAAAAAAAAAAGGAAAATTTAACTTGACTCGAACTTGACTCGTGACTCGAGCTTGACTCGGGCTAGAACTTGACTCGTGCTACGATCAAACTCAAAATGTTCAACCCATATAATAAATTCGATGGTCAAGACTAAATTTGATATTTTCTGTGTAAACTCGCAGTATCCTCCACCAAATTTGGGTCTCAGTAATTCAGTATATTTGCTTTTAATTAGTTCTTTCTGTAATGGACATCATCTGGTTCAGTAAGAACTGCAAAATTTACTACTGATAGTGCCAAAGCTTGGACATGCGCCGGGTGGGAGGGTTGGGAGCAAAGCCTACTGCTAAAGATGGTCCAACAACTGAGTTACCTTAAGGGCCCACTGACGTATTTTTTTGGGTGCGTTGCTAAGGATGTAATAGTTAAGTAATTTGAGAGAATTTGGCATTATTTTGGTCAGTTTCCAACTTTTGTAAGCCAATGACCCTAAATATGACGTCATCATGCCGCGCCCATGGTCACGTGACCAATAAAAGAAAACTCTAAATTTGTCTCCGTGCTACGCAATTTTGGTATTTAATCGATGGTTTGATAACTTGTATTCGTTTTTTCATCCAGCCAAGCATGGTTTTCTTTTTATTTTGAAAAATGTTCTTTTTAAAGACATAAACGATACTGAAATACCCGTAACTTTTCCAAAAAAGATGATTTTAAAAAATCAATGCTTCGCTATATTCAGTATTTGGGGGTGAAACGTGCCATGTAAAAATAATTATAATTCAATTTAAAACCGCCAGAAATTTAGCTTTTTTCTCAAACCGGAAGTCAGTTCGTTTACGCATGCGCAGTTGATCTGAGAACGAGCGCGAGGAAGGGCGAGGAAAAACCTTCAATGGAAACAACAGTTTGTTCGGTGACTTTTGCTTATAAGTGGGTTTTCTTGTCAGCTCACGATATGATGACGTCAGTTACCAGGAGTAACATTTCACTTCCTTAGCAACACGCGAAAAATCCGTCTGTGGGCCCTTAAGCACATGTGCTGAAGACGTCAGCAATGAGGCTGGCCAAATTGAGTGTGTACTATTAATTACATGCATTAATTAACATAATTTAATGCTACCCAACTTTATCACTCGACAAAATAATGCTAATAAACAGGGGCGTGGAGAGGGAGTGGCTGGTCACCACAAAATGATTACTGATTTATGACAGAAGCCCATGTTTATGATAAATGAAGATGGTGACAATTTTGATTATATTGACGATGCAGATAAAACAACTCACAACTTATGCGATGCCTTGCTCGTGATCTGTCAGGTTAAGATATAAATATTATGAAAGACTGAATGAAATCTCGAAAAGTGCAAAAAAAGACTAAAATCTTAAAGACAGAAATCATCATCATATTATCATCATCATGAACATCATCGTTCTTGTTTGTTTAATCAAAAAGGTAATTGAAGACATCCAAAAAATATGCCATTTTCTGTCAAACATCCCACGGTAAATGGAGCAGTTACACAAATATTTAATTGAGCAATTTTAAGAGAAAGACTGTCAAGTCTTATGAGTATAAACAATAAGCAACAAACGGGTTGAGACAATATGAATCTTAGAAAAATTGCTCCCTTAATATTACCATCTAACCCCTTCCCCTCCCCTGTTATCAACTTTGAATCGGTGTGGGGTATTGGTGCACGTTGAAAATGTACCATTAAGATGATTTTCTCCTAAGTGTGGTCTTTCCACTTCAGTGTCTCAACTACTTTTGTCGCTCAGAGAGCAAAAATAAAATCTATTTCAAAACATCCCAAGTTAAATAGAGCAGCTACACAAATATTTTAATGAAGCATTACAAAACTTACTGTCAAGTCTTATAAGTATAAAGGAATGCCTAGCTTTGAGTAGATCTGTCGCATATTCACTTTTATGGTCTAAAAGGTTTTTAAGATTTCCCGATTCATCAGACAAGTCTATGAGTTCTGAAAAACAAGAATATACAGCCTGAGAGATTTGATCAATCAAATTAAAACAAACCCAAACAATTAAACGAAAGTGTGGCAAACCTTCTCTATCACGACGACATCTCTTTTTTATATCCTCTAAAAGAACTTTTATCACACAGTTTGGGTTGAAAAGGGCTTCTTGACAATCTAAACAAGGTAAGATAAAAACGAGTAAATTAAATGTCGTGAGGTTGTGTGTGCGCAAACACACGTACATGATGATCTGTCATTCTGTGAAAGATGTCACGAAGTCAAACG
This sequence comes from Montipora capricornis, assembly GCF_036669925.1. Taxonomy (NCBI): domain Eukaryota; kingdom Metazoa; phylum Cnidaria; class Anthozoa; order Scleractinia; family Acroporidae; genus Montipora; species Montipora capricornis. The sequence continues at coordinate 36,491,195 of NC_090895.1, read as the reverse complement.
CGGAAACGCGGAATTTAACTCGCCATGGTCTGTTTAAAAGAGATCAACTCTTACCTCCAAACCTTACAGTTATAAACATCTTGTGCGTAATTAGGCAATTCCAAAGTGAAGCTAGAAGCTATGTTTGTTGGTTGTTTCGTCTGCTAAGTGACTTCATCGCAAACTCATTGTTTTGCGACAGTAAGCCTTTGACATCGATCAATTGGTTGCAGTCATTCATGCAATTATTATGCTATTTTACGATTTTGTTTAACAATAACATCGTGCTAATGGCAACACTGCAATATTGATTAATTAACAAATGTCACGCTCTGACACGCTTTTACCCGAAAGCGAGGCTTCATTAACAAAGTGATCACGACAACACATCGGCAATCAATTAATTCGTTAATTTCCTCTCGGAAATGAAGCTATGTTTGATATTCTTGAGAAGACATACTACCTTTGGCATTTTTTCTATTTGTAAATCTGCGAATCGGCAGTTGCGGATTTTTTTTTTGGGTGCAATGTTGGTTCAGTGGTGAGAGCATGTGTCGCCTCTCTCTAATGTGACTCGGGTTCGATTCCCCAGACCGGTCAGTGTAAAACGCAGACTGCAGACCGGGGGTAAAATGCAGATTGAGGTTATAATTTAAATGTTGAAAAAGCTCAAACCCATTAGAAGTGCCAACAGTTAACCCTAAATATTGTTTTAGGCCTAATTAGGCCTAAGGTTAGCATTTCTAAGGGGTTTGAGCTTTTTCAACAGTTACGTTATAACTTCAGTCTGCATTTTACCCCTGGTCTGCAGTCTGCGTTTTACACTGACTGAGCGTGATATATGGGTTCAGTTTCTTGGTTCCCCACTCTGCTCTGAGAGGTTTTTCCTTTGTTCCGAGAATTTGGCGGAGAAAAGGCTGATCAGGCTCTATTGAAGTGAAAAGCGATGGGCGTGATATTTCCTCAAAATATTTAGATATTTTCATGACACGAAGAAACATCTTTATTAGAATTAGGAGCTTGCCAAATTTAAGAAATTGCAGTTTGTATAGCTTTCTTCTACAACGAGAATACAGGGGCGGATCTAGGGGAGGGTTCAGGGGGGACGCAGCCCCCCACTCCCCCTCCCCCACCCATCCTGAGATGACAGGCGGCTTTCTAATACAACTTGTATTTTGCCAAAAAAAAGTCACCAGTCAGCTAAACCATTCCTTTGTGGTGCACCCCTCCCTAAGAAAAATCCTGGATCCGCCCCTGGAATATATATGGCTTTGATCAGCGACAATTAGCGACAGTTTTATAATTTTAATTTTGTTTTCATCTCGGAATAACAGTATTCCACTCTAGCTTTTTGTTAATAATCTCTGTGTCCTGAACACAACAGTACAGAAGACAGACTTAACTGATTAGAGTGTAATGTGAAGTGCTAGTTTTGTACCCCATATGAACTAGCAATTCACTCACATTGCACTCTAATCAGTTCAGTCTGTTGAAATATAAGTGCTACACGGCCAACGTTTGCAAAAACGTAACCCCTCCTTGTACTTGTACATGTTGGCATTGCTGTGACTTTAACATCTTCAGTTCCCACGGCCTAGAGCAGCGGTGATCTAACTCGAAGGTCGTGGGTTCAATTCCCACCCTGGTCAGAGTTTTTCTCTGTCCTTGTGTGGGCCCATTGCCATTAGTAAGGCTAACGCTCACATGGTTCATATGGGGTACAAAACTAGCACTTCACGTTACACTCTAATCAGTACAGAAGACAGTTTATTGCGTAAGGCAGCCAGGAATTTACTTTTTGGGTAAAAGTGCTTACTATTGTTATTGCGCATATGTTCTGTGCATCTCGAGATACTCTGGTTTCCTATGGGTGGTGCTTATTATATAGAGAATTAGTGGGCACCGTCCTTAAGCGAATGTCATTTTCATAGACCTAAAAAAGGCGTTTGACGCTATGGACCATCATATCCTTTTGCGTAAACTCTCTATCTATGGGATTAATGGGATCTCTCTAAAGTGGTTTGAGTCGTATTTAACTATAATCGCGGTCAAAAGTGAAAGGTCACTTATCACAAGCGAAACAAATCACTTGCGGAGTTCCTCAGGGTTCCATCTTTTTCTCATTTACATTAAAGACCTCCCAAACTGTGTTAAAAAGGCTGCATCTAGAATACATGTCGATGATACTAATATTACCCTGGCTGACTCTGACCTGAATGTTCTTGAAAACGAGATGAACAGCGAATCAAGAAACTTAAACGTCTGGCTCATCGCGATTAATAATTAAGGGCGCGTTCGATTGACCCTATTCCGGAATAAGAATACGTGGAGTGATGATTAAAACGGTATGTTTGGCGCGTTTCGAAGCAGCAAGGATAATAAAAATATGTTTAAAATAGCGTTTTAGCGGATGTTTGACAATTTTAATGTGAATCTCCGTAAAAACGAAGGATTTCTAACTTATATTCCATGTATTCTTATTCCGGAATACGGTCAATCGAACGCACCCTAAGTTAAGTCTGAATATTGGTAAAACTGAATTCATGTTGATTGGTTCTCACCAATCTGAGACTAAGGATGCAAAACAATCACCATAAATGAAGGACAGATACCGGTCATTCGAAAGTAACAGTACAGGAGAATAACGACAAAAATTGAAACAAAACGAATTGGGAAAAAAACAAGACACCCCGGCTCCGACCCCGCGTTTTGGCTAACCCTTGTTGAAACCTTGGTAAATCGGTTCAAAGACCCTTTTCCCCGACAAGGCCGTAGATAGAGATAGTTCGAAATTGGGAATTCTATTTTACATCAGAAGAACACTTGCATTAACTTATCTGTCTGGCATTACTTTTAAAAGAAACTTTAAAATTATTCTGTGAGAAAACACGGGAAAGACAAAATTACCTATCTGTAGTTGTCATTACTGTACAGACAAGCAAATTATTTGCATTTTATCTTTGAGCGGTATTTGCTTTCTTTGAAAGCTGGTGCTGTATACGCATCTTAATCATCCAAATCATTGTGTACACGAAAAGAGAAATGATTGCCGCATGAAAGGAGTCTGTCACATTTATATATGGTCTGAGGGCGGGCTAAAACCTCTTTAAATAAATCTGAACCTGAAAGAGATGCCGATCTGCTTTGTTAAATATTTATTTACATTGAAAAATGAAATTGTTATCTTTAAGTTATTTATTTTAACGATGTAAATGTGTTCAGTGAATAGCCATCTGCCAATGTGCCTAGCTCGAAATTAATTTTTTGTCACCTTAATTTTTGACGTTGTTGTATGATTTTAGTTGTATGTTTTTCTGTCATCTTCTTTTCCTTGGCTCTCGTCTTTTGATCTCGAGCCTCTACTGTGTTAGAAACACCAAAGGGCATTTTAGTCATTTGATCAATAAAGTGGCTTCTGTAAGCAGCAAACCGGGAAAATCCAATATTTTATTCGCCGGTCAAGCAAAGTGCTTTCTACTAGTATGCATGCGTTTGCGCTATTTTTTGTTGTATTTTCTGAATCTACGCTAAATAGTATCTTTAACTACACACTTGAAAACCATCTAGGGACTGGCAACTCTTGCAGTTCGTTGTATGGATTGAAGTGCTTATTTTGTATTTTCGAAAGCCTTCCTAGCTCAGGGGCACCCAACCAGAATATAGTTCAAAACCACTTAAACATAGCATTGTTAAAGGTATTTAAACGGCAGATATAGGCATATTTTTATCCTCTTAAAATGTTTCATCTGTTCAGAGTTCCTAGCGGAAAGTCTAGCGGTTCGAAAATTATAGGCATCAAAACTTACCTTTTCGAAAATTCAGTTCAGCCAGAAAAAAGGCTCCCGAAAATTCTAGGTGACCTTTTTAGGGTAAAAATCCGTTAAAAATGGGCAATTATACCATTTCTTAGATGTTCGAAAATCCTAGGACAGGCAAGCAAGCAAGAAATTTTAAAAGAAATGTTCCGAAAATTATAGATTTCAAATCGTCTTCCGAACAGATATTCAGTTCCGAAGATTGACGTTGGGTGCCCCTGCTTCCTGACCCAGGGCGCTTTCCATTTGACAGAACTGACGGCTAGACCGGGCATTTCGAAGGACTGACTCTACAACGCATCCAAACAACTCACGTCGAGGATGATATATACTCCCCGAGAAGAATGCGAGGGATTATCAAGCAAGTGTTCCTTCAAATTGTTGCATTTTCTTTGCAAATTATTGGGTCTGGCTGGCCACTTCTGACAAAAGGAAAGCGCCCCTAGTTTCATCGTGTGCAAAATATGAACAGTTGACTTTTTACCAACTAAAGAAACGTAAATGTTGGCTGTTCTGGTCAGTTACTTTCGATAGTTAAACTCTGTCAGTTTTACACATAACGATTTGCCTCATTTCGATTCGTTCATGTAGGCATGCATTTGTGGTGTGAAACAATTACCGAAAATAAGCGATTTCTCAAATGCAAAACGAAAACATTGTCAGTGACACAGTCTTCAGATCTCTTGATACTGTTCAGTGACGGATCGAAAAACACTTCGTCTCGCAATATAATTAATACAGAACATCATAGCAAATGTCCTCTACATATTTAAAGTTTTCACACGTAAAACCAAAACAAATCAGTTGTACAATGCGGACAAAAGACCACTCTACACTGAGTGATCTATAAATTATTAATACCAGCACTTACCGCTCAATTCGGCCTGTCAGTCACGTGCGGAAGCTCCCCATGGTAGGACGAAAAACGTTATTTGATATAATATGGCTTTGCTGACATGATCCGGTTTCATTTATTTCCAACAAATTAAAAACGATCAACATCATTACGTTAGAATAGGATGGCTTTCTTGTTTTAGTTGAAATGCTTTCCTCGTTTCCGTCTCCTAGAAAACTCAGCTTGTTCAATTTCCAATAATTCAATAAGAAGGTAGAATAATTTTTAATTGCAATTCGCATTGAATCGATCCTTATCTTTTCCTAACAAACTCTCTTCAGTTACTCACTCATAAATTATTATCTATTTATTTATTTATTTATTTATTTATTTATACAATTTGCTGCCGGGAAAAGGGGACTGCAAGACGAGGCGAGGATACTAGAGCTGAAGCCGAAACCGATATGGGCTCACAACTCAAACCAAACTATTGTAGATTATGTAGTATGGGCCACAAAATATTAAGCAGGGGGAGATTTAAGATCGCGGAAAATCATTCAATGAATACTTATCTTACATAAGAAATTCTGTAAGCCTTAAACCCTAAAAGCAAGGAAAAAAATATTATTATCCTCACGGGATAAAGTGAATTAAAAACGTTTAGCGATAAAAAATGAAAAACTTTGTGAATTTGTTTTTACAGAGTGGATGGTAAATTAAGTGATTGAGCATCACTAATCAGTTTCAGCTGCAGATTCGGCGGAAGTGCCATCATGAACAAAAAGATTGTCAAATTTGGAGGTAAACAGAGTAAAGGAGGCCTCATTATATCGAGCTATGAAACCAGTCTTAATTCAAGTAATAAAGTGAATGCCATACGATAAGTAAAAGACATAAGTTCAAGTAGATTTCATGTGGAATGCCGAGTCGCTAGAGGCAAAACTGTTAATGAATGTGCAATATTCAAGGAAAGTAAATCTGCCACGGACTTTTGTCATCAACATAATTTTATCCGCTGACTCCGGTAATCTTTGTCCATTGGGTGCGTCTTTGACCATCTCCACACAGCACTGCTTTCTTCTTACAGTACAATAACTTAATTCTGGAGACTAATACGTGTATAGTATTCTGCGATGCCATTCCCATGCAGGAACTTCCCAAAGACATTGACGGTTTAGGATTTCTAGCGCTTTTTCAAAATCGATTTAATTGAAATCCAGCGCCTGTTTGACAATATTCTGACCATGGAAATTTGAACCGCTACCTTAAATCGTAAGAACTTGTACGGGTTAAGCGATGTTCACGCTAAGAGGGATATTTACAATGTATTAATTATTGGTTTTAAAAACAGTCAAAATAGTTTTTTGTGATGTCAAAGTTTTAGTCGTTACGTGGGTGGAGCTCGGGGATGGTATTATGTTATTTTTGTTATTTCTGTGCACTGTTATCTAGGGAGGATATACAAAACATTATCACATTAATTAATTTTAAGCCCAAATACCTCGGCCAATCGCTTTAATGGCCATGTGAAAATCTTGACCAAAAATGGAGCCAATGAAAGATTCATCGAAATTCTAGTCAATGTTCATTTAATTCCATCAAGTTCTTCCGTTGTTTGGTATTCCTTGGTGCAAACACAGCGGAGAGAATGAGAAAAATATATACCGGTACACCTGCGTGTGGAATTGGTTCATGTGACGTCACTGCATCTTGCCGAGGAATTACGCATGCGCGTACTCTTCTTCCCGAAAGGGTGCGCTCGTACGCGAAGTGGTTTTGTGCACAATTCATTGCCTTCTGCTAGATGTGGTAACGGTATTTTGAAGCTATTGTCCCTTTTACACCTTGTTCTGCGTCATTCAACAACATTTGAACAATGTGCGCGTAAATTGTCGACGGAAAGCGCAATTCCTCCTCTGCGCCGATCGAGGAAACGTATTGTTTATCAACCCAGTTTATACAGTGCGGATACAGCGCGCAGTGCAATTGTCCTTTCCGCTGAAAAAGGTCTTTGGGAGCGCCAGGAGAATTCATCTTCATGGTTTTTGCGGCTTAAATTTGACATGGACAACGCAGATTCGAAAAAAACGGGAACTCGGTAAGCAAGACGAGAAATAATATTTATTTAGACTTCTCTTGTGCTATGGAAGGTATACTGTTGGGGTTATCTCGTTAAAGCTTATCAGTATTTTGCCCTTGTAGAAATGTTTTATGTTTCATATTGTCTTGTACTTAATGATAGACTTTCTGCTATATTTAAATTTATGGATTGCCTGAGCATTTTCCATAACTGGTCAAAGTCATGTATAAATTATGGATTTACATCAGCCTGATTTCCAACTTTCGAATTCCTTTTGCAGTGTTTTCAAGAAAACATCGCCAAATGGAAAGGTAATGTTTCAAGAAGTGATTCCCCCTCCCTTTGTTTATCTTCTCTTGATTATTTAAGATACATTTGGCTCGTGAACAAGGCCAATATTCTTTAAAATTCGCTACTTGTCAAAATGGCATGTCAATGTTGATACCTTCCATTTGGGATTAGACACGCCGTTGGTGGGCTTAATTGAATCCAGCTAAGTTCCCAGGCTAATGAATCGAAAGGGTGATGAGTGTTTTGCCATTATAAACAGTTGACAAGTATGTTTTAAGGGAAGTGTTGTTAAAGGGAATTTCCCCATACATTTGTTTATCAGTTTTTTATCTATGTTTAGTTCATTTTACTACTTAATGAACCAGTGAAAAAAATATGATAGTAGAAATAGGGTAGACTGTCATATACCGGACAAAAATGGCTGGGAACAAAACAACCATTGTTATCCCGATTAGGCCTTGCTCATTAGGTATTGTTATGTTGGCTTTGTTCTTTTGTTTTGTGGGCATTAATTATTTTGAATCCGGAATATGAAAGACCATCCTAGGTTTTTTTTGTAACATTTGCCTTCTGAAGTACATTTTTTACTTGTGAAATTTCATATGGTCATTTAAATGGAAAAAAATATGGTAAATTTTGGGGAGGTTAAATTATTGCTTTGAGTCATTCAACTTTTCTTTTTGTTTTAATCTGTTTAAAAAGAGTAATAAGGAATAGCTGGTTTATGTTAGAAGCAATGTGACAAATTATTGATGCTTGTTCAATCAAGAGCTGCAAATTTGCATATCCCATAGCGCAGCAGCTGACAAGCTGCTTTGTATTATGTTTGCTCATGCCCATGCTACAAACTGAACTGTCAAATGAGTGCAGACCCATACAAAAAGGGAAGACCTTAGAATATATTACACCTGTACCCTGCTGTTAGAATTTGCAGATGGTCTGTGTTGCGCAAAATAGGGGGGGAGTACTCTAGGCTGCTTCAGGTCATCTTCAAGAATGAGGGTGCAGTCTTACATTGCAAACTTGATGGTTGACTGACTTGTGTTGCTTGACTCACGAAGGTTCTTGATTTTCTCATTGGATATCAAGTTAACATCATTCATGAAGTAAATAAATGGCTGTTTTTTATAACAAGCACCAGTTTTTAATTCTTTTGTCGGTTCTCGATTTTGTTGTTTGGACTTCAAGCTAACATTGTTCGTGACATAAACGCAAATTCTTAGTACTTTTCAATTAACCTGAATCACCCAAACATATGAAAATTATGTATGCCACGGCTCATCACATATTGATTCTGCCTGTTTCGACAGGCAAGATCAGGGACTCAAGACCTCTTCCAAGAACCAATCAAATAGCTGGGTTTGTAGAATTCTGCCCTCTCAAAAATTGGGGGAAATGCTCTAAGTAGTGTGGTTGAGAGAACCACACTTATAAATGTAGAAAGCTTGATGTTCTTAGAACCAAGGTTATGGGCAAGAAGACTGGTGTTGTGTCGTGAACCCAAAGAATTTGAGTTGACTTGTAATACTATTAAGTCCAGAACTCATTGAAGACTTATGATCATGCAACCACAAAGGTAGTTAATTTGAAATCAATGTTACATTACTGCAGGCAAAAATCTTTTCAGTCTTGGAATATGGTATCAAGATACATGTACATAACATCAAGCCATTGCGTTTAAGTAGTTTTAGTTGTGGTAATGCACTTATGCGAAGTGCACTTCCATATTGTCATCAGGGCTCTTTGAGTGAGTGAGTGAGTGTAAGAGTTGTAGGTCTGCAGTGTGTGCATGAATTACGAAACTAATGCTCGGTTTTCTTGAATTACAACAATAATGTTTGTTTGCGGACCACTTGTCGCCTTTTTTCCTTTCTTAATTTTTTAAATGAAAAGGGAATGAAAACTCTTTAAGTATGTTATTGTCAAATTAACAGACATATTTAAATTCTTAAAATCACTCTTTTTTCACGTCTTCGGAGATTGTCATGCAAGCTCACATCTACAGACATTCTGCACGTCAAATAAACAAGAAAAAAATTTCATCAGTCAACCATAATATTTTTACTCTCAAAGACCGGGTGAACTTCTCTGCCTGCATTGAAAAAGATTCAACAGTAATTTCCTTGCAACAGAAAGAAAAACAGTAGAAAATTATTTTTATCTTCATCATTGCAATTGGTCAGCAAAAAATGTAGATTTCATCAGCTTGTTTGTTTTGAAATTCCCACGGCACTGTGCTCAAAAATTTTGCCCAGTAATAGAAAAGATGGAGCTCTTCTGAATTAAACGAAACATAAAAAAATCACAACTTAGTTTTCACGTATGTTGAAAGCTTTTAGTCATCGAGTGTAGGTGCATGTTCGGCAACGCAACTTCAATTCTGCTGATTGGTAAACATGTAGATTATATCGGCTAATCTGTGTCTGTTGATTTCACTGATAGCCTACATGTGTATTTCTTCTCTTGTAATTTATTCACACAATTTTTTTAATTTTCACTCCACTTTTCTTTTAAAAAATTGTGTATGAAAAATATAGAAGTGGAAGCCGCCTGTGTGTTAGGTAAGAGGGAAAACAAAACTGAAAAGCCTTTTCAAATCATCATGTCATTTAACAGCCACACCAGAAAATAACGGGGCGAAACACGAAAATAAGCAGGTCTGTTGGAAGCATGCTTGCATTTCAAAAAATGAGGCAAGAACTAGGCAAGAATTTGTGACGCTGATGAATAATAAAGCAGTTTCTATTTCCAAAACGATGGAATTAACCTCATCTAGGAGAGTTAATTTTTGACGTGGCAGAAACAATGGTCAACCTCAACAGTTAGACTATTGTGATCTTTGTGTTGAATGTTCACATTTCTTGCCGACTTGAATAACAACAACAATCCGATGTCTTGGCGTCATTTTGCCACAGATGTATCCAGTTGTTAGGAACACACAAGGTAACTTTATCACAGGCGGCCACTGAAAACGATGTCACTTTCGATTTTGTGATTTACTTGTGTAGCCAAAAGAGCAATAGAAAAATTAAACATAGCAAAAATCTCCCAAAATAATGTTGTTTTCATGTCGCAACCTTTGCTGCTGATGGCAATTTTTTTAATTCTTGATCGACACTTCTAAAAACTTTCTTGTGCTCTTCCTTAAAACTGTGTGTCAATATTTCTTTACTTTTGCATCAAGCTTGTTAACAAAATCTGTACCATGGTTAGTTTGCATTTTTGAGCGTTAAAATAGAATTTTTGGTCTTATGTTTCCGGCAGCAAGTTGAATATTTTGAGCAGAGGTCGCCCATCCAGATACTAACCCTGCCGGACAGGGATTAACATCAATTAATGTTTGTCGTGGAAACTGTCAGACGCTCAGAGTACACGCTTAAACTTGCTGTGGAAAAGAAGTTGAACCTCATTTCAGTCTCGAAGCCAAGGTTTCTTGATTTCCTTTTATTTTCTTCAATCTTTCTGGGTTTAGTAGTTTACATATTACATTCTGAAAAACAAAACGCAGTTCAGTTGACAGTTATGGAATGAAGCACTGTGTCAAGTTACTGCACTACCACATGTATGCAATGTGTACCTGTTTTTATAGCTGGGACACAAACCCATAATATTTATTTTTAAGGGAGCAGAGAAGTAGGGAGCTGTGGCTGCTAAGAACGACTTGTGCTTAGAGCTTAGAGAGCAGGAGAATCCTATTCATATTAACCTTTCCATCCTTTAACATAAATTCTGCATGTGTTGTCTTGAACCTTCAATTATATGACTGGTGTGATGGAGCTTTTAATGTTACATAGAAAACATTGATGTGTTATTGGGTAGTATTCTTGGTTAAAGCACATAAGTTCTTTCATCGTCAAAATGATCTTCCCTCATTTAGTTAATGCAATACACATCAATAGGTTTTCTTAATTTACTTGTGTCCATAGATCACAACTTACCTGGGAAAGCGAGATTTTGTTGATCACATTAAGCACATCGATCCAGTAGGTAAGACAAATACATGTACTTACAATATGCATCACACAGAATACATGTATTATTGAAACAAGGAAAGTTTACACTTATTGTGGAAGTGCAGACACAGAAGGTGATCTCATCTGGAAGGAGAGATTAAGATCATTCACCAGTAAGTTTTTTGCAATAATAAGTTATTGGTAGGAATAATTTGTATCCCAACTACCGTAAACACTGGTAGATAAGCTGCACCCCTTAGTATAGAAGGTCAAGATTTGGAAAAAAAAAACATTTTGATAAAAATCCTGTCCCCTGAAGTACTTCAGTCTTTGAACATAATTATTGGGTTAAAGTCCAGCTCACCATGGATACAAATAATTATTTTAACCGTCCAAATTGTGTGTAAAGAATGTGTCAACTTGTTTGGAAACATTGCTTCTTTTCCTGGTAAATATTTTCCCCAGCATATTTTGAGTGCAAGGTATTTTAAGAATAAGAAGAATTCTGCAGGTTGAAGGCCGAGGTGGATAACATCCTCCGAGATCTGCAGAATTCTTCATATTCTACAAAAGCCAAATTCAATAATTGCTTTATTATTCATTCAAAATATCTTCTTCGCTCAAACTTCTTAACCTACCCGCAGCCATTTTTCTGCTCAACAAAAATGACACAATCTCGTCCCCAGCTTTTTTCGGTCAACGGATCAATAATTTGCAGCGGGCTGCACTTTTGACGTCATTTTGATGTCATCAGTTCAATAATCTGCAGCGGGCTGCACTTTTGACGTCATTGATTCAATATGACAAAGTTTCTTTCCAAATTTGGTGAACAGCAGCTGGTTATGGTAAATTATGCGTGTGGTTTTAACCAATCAGAAACATGGAAGTATTTTGAATGAATAATAATAATAATTATTATTTCTTTGACAAATTTGACAATAAAGTTGTAATCAGTGGTGGAAATAATGGGCTCCCTTAACCACGTAAGTTCTCAAAGGTCATGTGGTATACATATTTTGCTCACAGTGGATTGATCTCTAAGTAATGTGCACAGCGATACTGCCAAAATCTTTGTTGTAGAAGGGAGATTCTTTATCTATTAGCCTTCTCCTGTTCAAGAAAGGCAATTCTAAATTGTCTAAGGACCTTATTGAGAAGAGTTTTCTACTTACAAAAGTAGTGACCAGTTATCATAATCTTCGCACAGAATCTGTCAAAGTTTGGTTAAGACAGCCTTTATTTTGGGGTTTGGGTGTGATTACGGAAATTTACAATTTTCTTCCAAGATGTTCTTGTAGATAAACCACACCCCCAATTTTGAACAAAATTTTACAGTGAAAAGTTGCTGCTCATCTACTGTTGTTTACAGTATATTGGTAAGCATTACTATAAAAATGCTGAACAAAACTGCAAAAGATGTACTGTACCTTCTTGTATGATGGTTTTCAAAATTGTTTCAGTGGTTGAACAGGTACCATTTATTTAAAAAACTTGTGCCATGTAACTCAACATAATGGTCATAATTTATGCTCCCTACTCTCAAATTGCTGTGAAAAAAATCACCGAAGTCTTTTCAATAAACTTTCGTTAGTTTAACCCATTGACTCCTCAAACGCCCTAGGATTTCCCCAGTTGACGGGGTAAAATTGTCTGGTGTTAGACAGAGTAGAATCTGTTAAGTCTCACACCCAGGGGTTAATGGGTTAACCCTTTGACGTCCAAACCGGCCGAAACCAGCCAGACTTTACTCTGTCTAACACCAGACGATTTTACTCGTCAATGGGGAACCCCTGGGAGTCAATGAGTTAAAGAACAGTATAAAAAAAACTTATTTTATTAACTATCAAGTTTTGAAAGGATTTTTCCATTCAAGTGAGAGTTAATCGCTTTATTTTTTAGATGGTGTTATACTAGTGGATCCAGATTATGTTCAAGAAGGAAAGAAAGGTACAGTGGGTTAAAGCTTGTCCATGGGGTAATTTCTCTTGCTTTTTCACTTCTTTGCCTGTGTACTATTCTGATTTACGTAGCAGCTTGAAATCTACAAATGTAAGGTTTAAAGCTTTACATGTACATCCACATCACAGGCCCACATTGTTCAGGGAAAATCAGTTATTGGAAATCTTCTGCGCACAAGAGGAATTCAAAGTGTCAGTAGTGGTACATGATATCCAGTTGTTTCATATGAAGCTAAAACACTAACATTTTTAAAGACCATTGAACCTCAAGTAGGATCCCCCTCTGGCCTCGTACAATAGACCAATATCTGTTAAAATTCAGTTCTAAAGAAAAGGCATCATTTCGAGTCTCTGGGGAATAAACTCGTACAAATCCTTATATTTATTCCCCAGAGCCTTGAGATGATGCCTATTGTTTAGGACTGAATTTTAATATATCAAAATTGGTCTTTTTGTCTTGTCATGTAAAGTAGGGTTCTGGATTTTCATAGGTTTTCTGATTAGTTTTTCTTTTCTTTATGGTGGGGTTAAAAATTATTATTGTTTGAGGATGGAAAACCCTTCACCGGGATAACCACATCCTTTCATTTTCACAATCATCTTCAACAATATTATTGCCCTTGCTGGGGAAATGACATGTATTTTTTGCAAAGGAATACATTAAGTCCTTTTTTTTTTTTTCAGTCTTTGCTCAAGTGTTAGCAGCATTTAGGTGAGGATTTGAATATTTTATCCACAGATCATAGAACCACTAACTAGTTCTGGGTTCAATGATGCCAACTCTTTTTGCCCTCTTTCATGGTGAGAATAGCAGGGCTACCTTGAGTTTGAAAACAACCAAAC
>NC_090895.1:36467441-36469941 GCF_036669925.1 Montipora capricornis | reverse complement strand
CTCTCATTGATATGTAGAGAAATTATGTATACAGTTAATATAAAAATTTCAAACAGCTTCTTACTAAAGTATTCTCCTTAGCTGCCCTCACAGAGTATCTTTTGGATTATCTTAATATTTTGTCGTCCTCATTACCTGACAAAACGAAGGAATATGCAAGGGAGGTCAGGATTTCCTCAAGACACTTGCAATTGGATCAATGATTAATATAATCACTTGCAATAACAAAATTATGATCATTGGCATGGCAGAAATTTTTACCGCATCTTTCATTCACATTACTCGTAATTTAAAGATTTCTACCTGTAGCCTCTATTTGAAAAAGAAGTTTGCAAAGGAACTTAATAACTGACTATTCTGGGGAAAAAAATGTGGAACTACACCAAACCGGAGTATTGTTTTCAGAGTTTCCTGTTATCTTTTCGGCAGACAGTTTTGTAAAGTAGCGGACATATTTCTGAAAGCACCGGACGTGGCATTTTTGGCACCGGAATGCGCCTTCGGGCACAGTTTATCCCTATACAGACCTCCCGGGTTTGGGGTAATTAAAAACCCCCCCTCCTCCTCCTCCCCCCGCTGGTTGAAATGTTTCTGGAAACCAAAAATCAGTTTCCCAAGCAAGGCTGGAATTTACTCAAATTCTCTTTAAAAAGTAAGTTAAATAAATGATAAGAATAAAAAACTAAAACAAACCCCTCAAGTATTGGCATCAAAGTACTAGACATGGAATGGGAAACTACCGGACATGGAATAGGAAACTACCGGACGGGTGTGAGCTGTCATACATGTACTTGTATTTTTTTCACTTTTCCTTGATGCAGAGACGGGTTCCCTGTCGGACAAAGCGGAACTTTATCAAAAGTGTATCGGTTAACACCGTTATTGGCAAACAATAGGGTAAGGTGCAGCTTTGGGTATTCAATATTCGCAATTCTTTGGAAAAGGTTTTTTTTTTTTTTGTATTATGATGATTGCGTTTTTTATCAACTTCCGAAAATCTCCTTGCGGGCGGTTAACCTTAATTATACTAGTAAAAAACTGAAACTGTAACGAATCGTAATGATACAAGAAAGTATGGCAAATGTGTTTGAAATTAAGGTTTTTTTTTAATTTCACTTAACGAAACCTTTTACACTGATTGCTAAAGCGCTTTTTATTGTATTCTTATTTCCGACTTGTGCAGCAAAAGTTTTTGACATTACGCACCTTCCGGTTCAATTTGAAAGCTGGTCATTGCCTTAGTTGTTGTGATACCCCAACTCGGATAACAAAGCATTTTAAAACTACTGGAGGACTCACTGTCTAAACTTGCCGCCTACAGCGATTTCCACCACTTCTCCACGACTTCAACATCACTGACACTCGCCTCTTGGAATACAGACAATTTACATGACAAGGTGCCCCCTAAGATTTGCTCCTGAAATAAAGACAGCTGCATTTATCCTAGAGCGGTTTTATATTGAGTGTTGAAAGTAATTAGCAAATTGCTTTGGTTTTTCATTACTTCACCCAGTGATTGGTTCAAAGTTCTCGCGCCACTTTTTCAACCAATCAGAAGTGAAACCAAAATCAATCGTGGCTGGCGCGTGCACATTTTCCCGCGCTATGTGTCGGCTACGTGTAATTACTTCGAGTTTTGATTGGTTTACTGGATTGTCGCCGTCCTTTTTGGTTGGCCAAAGTAATTACTTTGGCTTTGGTTTTACGACACTCATTTGAAAACCGCTGTATCCTTGTTCAAGCGATGGATACCGTTATCCGCCTGATAAATAACCGTCCAGTGGATAAGTCCAATGGATACCGATTTATCCGGTGGATAGCGTTATCCACCTTCTGAACAACTGGGGCCTGGACATCAGTGGACGGCGCAGCTTATCAGATTGAACAGCGGTCTACCATACGGGAGGCCGTGAATATATCCTCCGGCTTGATGAACACCCAGGGTCTTAAAATAACCGAGGAGAAAGTGCTGTCTTTGTAATCTCATCGCGCTGTATAAATGTCTCACATCATCATTACTATCATCTTTATCTTAAAGGATAAAAAGGGTTTAGCTCTCGATGGAAAACTAAAACACGAAGACACCAATTTAGCCTCTTCAACAATGTGAGTCTTAAATGAAGCTATGATCCTCGCAGTTATGAACTCAACTTAAGCGATTGTGTAGAGAAGCCAGAAAAATTCAGGACTTCAACGGGGTTTGAACCCGTGACCTCGCGATGCCGGTGCGACGGTCTTGCCAACTGAGCTGTGAAACCACTGACGTTGGGAGCTTGTAGTTCCCGGAGCGTCGCACCGGTATCGCGAGGTCACAGTTGAAGTCCTGAATTTTTCAGGCTTCTCTGCGCGATTGAGTGCTAAAGTTGCGTTCATAACTGCGAAGACCATAGCTTCACTTCATTTCATATCCTCAGTTCAATATATGATTTCTTTCATATATCATTTCATTCAATGTAAGTATCAGCGGATCTCTGTGTTAATGTTGAATGCTCCTGCTTCC
>NC_090895.1:36444941-36459941 GCF_036669925.1 Montipora capricornis | reverse complement strand
CGCTATGCTAAATGTCTCTTATTTTGAATGATTACCGGTTGGGAATTTTTGGAGCTTCTTAGGCCCTGACCAGTAATTTTTCTAATGCATCTTCTAAGGCTACATTGTCTACGAAGAGCATACGTCTGACCAGCACTTTCCTAACTTTTTGTTTTGCCCCTAAGTAAGCTATCTATCTATCTATCTATCTATCTATCTATCTATCTGTCTATCTATCTATCTATCTGTCTGTCTGTCTGTCTGTCTGTCTGTCTGTCTATCTATATGAACTAATTAATCTTCTATGCGAAATTTGTATTATGCTTGGAGGGATTTTTATGTATTTCCATCAAAGAAAAAAACACAAAGCATTAAAAAAAAAAAAAAACAATACACTGCATGTTTGTAACGTTTAAAAAACTGTGTAAGTGTGCCTTTTTTTCTTTTTCATTCTCCTGGTTGGGGCGAAAGATTTGCTCGTGGGTGCTCTGAGTTGAAATGCCACACTGACAACTGGTTGGAATTGTCTTCGATGCAGTTTAGTTTGTTAACATACGCGCATGTTCTTTTTTCAATACTTTTATCAAACGGCTCTTTAAGGTTCAAACCTTTAATATCACCGTGAATAATTCCTTATGCTCTCTGTTCTCCAATATATTTTATTGGAAGTCAAACAAAACTTGATTTTGTTACTTTAAAACGTCCCAAAAACATCCACCTGTTATTACACGTGACTCGCTCGATAAACATCAGCCAATTGTGTGCGGCTATCACCATATTGGGGAAATGGTCACAAAATGAACGAAATCAAACTTCCTTAAGCAACGTTTACAAGATATGGGAAGTTTCTCATTTCGCGTGCCCGCCAGCTTACAAGCAGCGGTTGGTGCCCATTCGTCTGATCTCAAGCCCGAGTGCTACGATTTGTAAAGGTTGATTTAAAACCAGTGATGGGCTGATTTTTTTACCAAACCGCGGATATATTGAAGTATGAAGTGCTTGAAGTTTTGAATCAATATTGTCGACTGTATTTTCCGGTTTTCGCCAAACTGGTCTCTTCATTCGTAAAGACACATCACCGTCGTCTTCTTTGGATTTCACGATGTAATGAAAGAATGGATACAGCCACAAAAGATGAATTTGGTTTGAATCCTGCCGGAATTGTTGGATGCGGAATATCCCTGTTCTTCTGCGTTACTGCTGTGCTTGCTTTTTTGTTTTTCAGGTGATAGCTTTTTCATTGTTTACTGTAAACTTTACATGCATGTACATTAGAGTTAGTCTCTCTAAGTAGCTCTCGCTTTAAGAATAAACCAATATTCAGTTTCATAATTCAGGCCGGCTTACGAATTTGGCATTAGCTCTAACTTATATTGCTCTCGAAAATGTCTGCAACTGCCACAAGCTAATGTCATTTTCATATTAAACGTTGAACATCTCTCGTCTCAATTGACCAAAAAACTCAAAGACAACTGGCGAATACATTATTAATAAATCCTGCGTTGCCTTGTTACTAAAATGTATCCTCCCGTTGAGCTGACTTGAGCTGTAATCACTAACTGTAAAAACGAAACTGTATAGTTGATGTAAGTTTATGCTGATCGTTGCCGGCTATAGCAACAGCAACAAAGCGGTTGTAAATATATTGACTGTAGGTGTTGCATTTTAAAGTTAATTACTTCCCCGTGGAGGTGAGTTTTTAACGAAGACGGTTCAAATCAACAGTAGAATCACAAATTTGATTGATTTGCAAAGAAAATTTTAAAAATAAAGTAAAACGTGACTGAATGTTTCGTTCTTGTTAGCCAAACGATATTTAACACACCTGCAATCAAAGTATCAGTGAAACTCGATTTTTCGCCCTTGCGCATTCAGGAAAACGTTAATCGCAAAGAGAATACCTCACCTTTATGAATACTGACTCGACCCAGAGGGTATTGGAAATCGAAAATAAGCGAAGGAAATTATGCAGGGAAACAACTTTAATTTCCAACAAAATCGAGGTCGCCGGACTAACCGATCCGGATATCGCTTCTGGAAGTTTTGAACTATAATATTAGTTTGTCATTAAATTGAATTCTTTATGGAACATGCCTGCGTTTTGTAAGTCATCTGTTAAAATTCGTTACTCAGTTCGTAGATGTGCGATTAGTACCCGAGGGTAAATTGGAGGTGATATTCTGTTTTTCACAACCTGTTCGATTTGAGAAATTTACGGCGACACTTCGGACAGTAATCGATATTTTCGCCATTATTAAAGCCATTTTTTACGCACTTAAGGATTACTCAAGAACTCTTTTACTGTCGCTTTGTTTGTTCAAATGAAATTTTATTCTCAATTCTGCCTTCTGTTGGGTTTTTCCTTATTCGCATTCATTTCCAGTCAGCAATAAAAGGAAATACTAAGTTGGCAAAAAAATTTTTTCTGCCATTGGTCCTTAAATTGTGCCCTAAAAATGTTTCGTGTTACAACTGTGACACTTGATGAGAGGCCTTCTAGAGTGTTTTTTTAATAATTTAGTAGTTTATACCGGTCGCTTGAATATATAATGTGCTTGACTTGATTAGCATTCAGAATCTTCTTTGAAACACTTATTCGTTTATCATTACTTTACTGGAAATTTAACACATTTAGGTAACTCGGTAATTGAACAGATCGATCCGTTGACAATATTACACTGATATTACAGTCGTGCGGTGTGATAGCGGGGAACTTTCAGAAGCCGATTTGGTTGTTCGCTATTAAATGCGTTGGCTAATACATCCGACTTCCTCTGTTTCTGTCGGGATATCTTTAATTATAAAAATAAGCACAACAAAGCTTGATTTCTTAATAACTGACTGCCGGTTAATTACTATCGAGAGATTGCCACGAGTAACGTGGATTGAGAGCACGAAGCCGGATAAATTCACCTAATTGCATTACAATGCAAAAGTAAGGGTGGATCCTTTATTTTAACCAGACAAACTTCTTGCTCAAGTATTGAAGAAGTAAACCTTTCAATAAGAGAAGGACTATTTCTTTGAGATTATTAGTGATGCTAAACGTATGGACCGAATCAACTAAAGAAAAATTATCGAAAAAAACTCAAACTCACAATAGATCCCGTTCCCACGCGAGAGAAAGTACAGCAACTTGTGACCATACTTGGTCATTCAGTCACATTTCATCAGTTAAACCATAGAATTATCTGAAGTGATAGTTGGAACGATGCTGTTCGAATTATCTCGTACAGCATAATAAGGAATGTTGTATATTTATTTCGAACATAAAAAAAGAGAAGATTTAAATATTGACTTACGAAATACTGAATCGCTCTGCGAGTGATTTTCTTGAAAAGATCACGTGACTTACTCATTTCTATTCATAAAAATACTCACTTTTATTCACATTTTCCAATGAACTGACTAAGGTCCATTAGACTTAAATGTGTCATAAATCTATGTGCCTATAATGAAGTGATGTTTTTTGTTTGCCATAATTGTAGGAGAACCCGTCCCTGTTTAACATCTGCGAGAGCGGCCGATTGAAATTTATGACTTTTGTGCGATGGTTTACATTTTCGAAATGGAGAAGTGATGATCGCACTTAAGGCGGCTTACAACAGTTTTCCGAAGAAAAAGATCAAGGATTTGAAATCTGTGAAATTAAAGCAACAGGAAGTCTCTTCTGAAGTGTTAGTCACTGCAATAGACCATATTCGTATTCTCAGTATTGGACTGGAACTACAATTAGTCTAAATGTAGCTTGCAATGGAGGCCAATGCGGGGGAATATATTAAAAAGTATTTGCATTTGAAAAGATTCCCCCGCATTAGCCTCCATTGCAAGCTAGTTCCAGTCCAATACCGTGAATACGAATATGGTCTATTGACTCTATTGATGTAAAATGTAATTTTACCGAACAAATAAATGCAAATCAGGGGAAAATGCTAATCAAAGTGACCGAGCTCCTGGAGGGGGGACTGGAAACTAGACACTTCAAAGGCTTTTTTTCTCGAAAACCAGCCGTACAACACCACATCAAAATTTCGCGATTTCCGAAAGCGAGAAAAAATAATTATGTAGAGAAATAAATAGTTAAATCTGCCAAACAGGTTTTTCACAAATGACAAAAACGTCGATTTTCGTCTATTTTAGTAACAACTGAAAAACTGTCTGATAGAACGTTTTGAAAAATGTTGACGGTTTTGTCTAGATGTTGTTTACTAATTCGCAAAATTTTAACCCGATTTCTTGTCAACTGTTGGGCCGAGGGAGAATTGGTTCTGGACACACGTGGTGTGAAACAATGGAAACAGAATTAAAGGAAGCAGAGAAGATACGAAGGAACGCGAAAGCAGCTCTTACAAAATGTGGCAAAAAGTTGTCAAGCCTACCTGAAGTTGAAAGACCAGAAAATGAGGTAAGAGATGCTCTAAACGAAGTCAAAGAAGCATATAGCGATTTAGTGAGGAAGCATGAAGAATACACCAAAATGATTGACGATGATGAACAGTTTGAAGAGGCTGAGAACTCGATGTCTGAATGTCAAGAAAACTTTTTAAGGCAGGAAATAAAGGCAAATTTGTATTTGGATAGTTTGGTCAAGACGAAAACGAAATTGAAAGAAAATGGCCAACAACATGAGATCGGAACCTCAACCATTCAGTTATCAGAACAAAACGTGTCTTCCGGTGACGGTTAATAATGACAGCCTTCAATCAGTAATTCTCAGTGGTAGTTCCTGTAATTTCAAGATTGAAAAACCAAAGTTGCCAAAGTTTTCCGGAGATGTCAGAGAGTATGTTATTTTTAAAGCAGATTTTAAACACGCAATTGAAGCTAAGTACTCAAATCGAGACGCAATCACCTTCCTGCGGTCATGTCTCCAAGGAAAGCCTCTTGATTTGATAAAAGGAATTGGAACAGATTACAAGGCCGCGTGGGAGTATTTAGATTCCATATATGGAGATCCGAGATTTGTTTCAGACACTTTAACTCAAGATATAGTTAAGTTTCGTGCACTGCAAAATGGCGAAGATGCAAGATTTTGTGATTTGGTGCATTTAGTCAAAAGGTGTCATAACACGTTAAAGGAAGTAGGTGTTCCCGGTGACATGAACAACAGTCACATGCTGTCTGTTATTGAACAAAAGATGTGTGCGGACGACCGCAAGGTTTGGTCTAGAGATCTGGAGCGAGAGGGAAAGAGATTGCCACGCTTCAAGGTCTAATGGAATGGATGACTGTGGAGATGAAATCGCGCATGCGCGCAACAGCTCCACTCAGAACTGGTGCAAGTAACAGTCGTTCAGTGCATCACGTGCGAAGCGAAGGCAGCGTTAGAGGTAATACAACCTGGCATAAATGATGTTGGTTATGTCATACATCCGCTCACTGGCCAGATCAATGTCCGCGGTTTGCTGCAATGGGCGTAGATGAAAGAATCAAAACCGCCAAAAAGAAATTAAGAAAATTATACGATTTGAGTAATCCAGTGGATTATTAACCATTTTCCCCCGGAACATTGCATTCGATTTCTGTGACGATATCCAGTAGATTAAAAAGTCCTCGAACTTCGGTACCACAGGTTAGCAGAAATATAAAAACAAGTCGGTGAACAAACAAGTTAGAGAAAAAGGCCTTTGAAATGTCTAGTTTCCGGTCCCTCCTCCAGGAAGTCCGTCACTATATTAAGCGTTTTCCCCTGATTTGTATTTATTTGTTAGGTAAAATTACATTTTACATCAATTGCAGTGACCAGCACTTCAGAAGAGACATCATTTTGCTTTATTCAGTATTTCAATCAAACTTAAAACCACGTGTTTGCATCAATCAAGACCAAAAAAGAATGGTGTAGTTTTGTTGCCAAGAACCATTGAAGTGTACTGAAGCTATTCTTTGCTATTTGCATCCACGGATGAAAATAGCAAAGGATGGAAACGGATTGAAACTTGAAAAAACTGGCCAGTTTTTTCAAGTCTGGAGATGGTGTCCGCAGAAAGTCGCCAAAAATTAAAAACAAATAGCTCTTTGTCCAATAATTATATTTCATATCTTGTCAGTGGGTTGTCAGGAATGTTCTACGTGTGAACTAAAGTCACTAATTTAGATTTTCACCCAATCACGGTTTTGACCTAAATACAGCAAATTTAGCTTGACAGTGGCCCTTTAAAGACACTTGAAAAATTCAGGTGGTTTCAGCTGGGTTCGAACCCAGCTGATGTCCGGTGCGATGCCTGTGTAATGTTCTACCAACTGAGCTATGAAGCCACTCAGTTGGGAGCAGGTCAATTTGTTGGGATCCTGTGTTCCCGTGAAATGATTCGATGCTGAATAAATGTGTATATTAGAAATGCGGGTTATAGACGAAATGGAGAAGTGATCCTCGGTTTATACTTTTCAAATTATGATCATTTAATCCTCACATTGATCTCTGAAGTTGGCTTCTGATAGCCGTCCTGAAAGCTTATGGCCTTAAGTAGCTCACTTAAAAAAAACGTGGCTTGTTGCTAAGGACTCTGTCACGGAATGGTCAAACGTAATCTTAATTTAAAACTGCTGATCACGTGCTTAACTCTCCTCATTGTGCAAACGCAGGATCGAGGATATCGCTTATGAGATCAAAGAAATATGACTGTTTTTTTTTTTTCACGTTTTAAAAATACCTCGAAACTAATGACAAAGGAAGGACATCAGACCTTGATAACGAAAATGAGCGCGTTGAATGTGCGACCCGCTCAATTTCATAGGTTTGTTAACTCTACCTACAAGACACGCCTGAAGATTAACGAGAGAATCCACGGTTCTCATGAAATCTGCACAGGGGTAAGCTTCCAACAAAAGTTCATACTTTTTAAGAAGCTTATGTTGAACTTTCAATGTAAGACAAAAGGAATACGCATCTGTTTCTCTGAAATTTTGGAGGGCTGCGAACAAAAATGCGGGCTCACGCACTAGCAAGTCATTATTTAAAAGAACAAGAATTTGTAAATGATTGTCATTTTATTGAATACCTAGACCCCGTACTGAACCGTTCATTATAAAGCAGAACTTGACTTTAGCTGTGGGATTCACGCAAATCGCTCTACTTGTCAGCGTCGCTGCTTATGTGAAAAAGGTCAGTTTACGATGCGCATTGTTGAAACCAAATCCATCCTATACAACGTGAACTGTAACTGTAAGTTGAGGTCCCACTTGCGTGTTTACTGAGGTAAAATGCCTCAGCAAACACCCGCCTCCACTGGCCGCGCAATAAACTCGATTGGCGTTTACGGAGTGCAAGAGAGCTGATCAGATCTAGAAACGTCTTTACTGTAGGAATTTTACCTTAACATGACCTAAGAAGCGTTAGCGTTACCTTGGTCGGGTAGATTGCATCTACGAAATAGTAGTAGATATCGTCAGCGAACGGCTGCACTCTAGCGCTCCGGGTTTTAAATTAGGGAGCTTAAGCAACGACAACGGCGACGGCAACGAGAACGTCATCTCAAAATATAAATTTGCGTTATTTTAATCGCTTCGTGACTATTTCAACGTTTTTACGATGACAAGGGTGAGGTAAATACTCAAAGATTACACCAGTCGGAACGGCACTCCATTTTAGGAGAGAAATTGAAAATTTATCCTCAAGTGCTGACGTTCTTCATAAAACCAAAAACTTGGCTATTTCACGTTGTTGTTTTGCTGACGACGGCAAAGAAATGGACAAAAGTGAAAAACGCACGTGCAGGGCGTGCAAAGCTATTGTTTTTATCCACTAAATATGCAAATTCGTGACGTTCTCGCTGCCGTCGCCGTTGTCGTGTGCGAGCACAACCTCGAACCCAGGCTCCCTCTCAACTCCTCTACAAGGGAGAAGTATAGAAAGAGAGTCTGGGTTCGAAGTCTGGTGCTACAGATTAGGAGTGGAGCGCACCTCTACCGTAATGATGGTAGAAAGCCATCGAAAAATTAACCTTCGGGTTGCGTTTAAGTGCGGTCGACCTCCTGCCTTTTCATGTCTTGTCTTGTACTTGTCTTGTCATTGAAATACCCGCATTCTAGCTTTACTGGAAGTAGGAATTTATCGGTGGTGACAGCATTCGTCTCCCACTAAAGTGGAAAGAATTCTCTTTTACTTATTTCCACGAGTAGCCTCGTTCTATACTCTGCTCCGAATGTTTTCCTAGCGTTCTCAGGTTTCTCCTAGCTTATGTCACCTTTCAATGGGAAAATACACCTAGGTATAAATAGCCACCCCTCGTTGAGAGTTCTCCTCCTCGTCATCTAATGACATTTCATCTCTTTACAAGATATCATTAAATCATTAAATGACACTTTTTTTCTAGGAGGGATGTGAAGCGATGTCAGTTATTCTCCATTTCACAGTTACATCATGTTTCATGTGGTGCTTACTGGATAGTTTACACATCTACTTCAATCAAACCAACAGCTCACATCCTTTCAGGAAGAATGTTTACTATCTTTTATTCGGATGGGGTGAGTTTCAGTTTAACAATGGCCACCTCGCAGAGACCAATTAGAGGACAAAACAAGAACAAGCTTGAATTGGTCCACTTGCTTTTTCCCGCTCTTTGTACCGTCTGTGCATGTTTAAAATAGTGTTCTGATTGGTTTTTTCAAAACCTCGCCCAACGTTTTGAACCAATCAGAGGAAAAAAAGAAGAAGCTTAAACCGAAACATTGGGCGCGTTTTCGCTCGCATAGAGCCGTCTACACATGTTTAAAATTTGTTTTAATTTTTTTTCCATTCTATTTACTTTTGTCCTATAGCTCTTAAATTTAGACTATTCGCTTGTCGTTGATTTTTTGCAGGCCTTCCGATGATCGTATTGGGAATGTCTTTAGCTATTGGATTTGCCTTGGAAAAACAGAGAAGCCGAGAGTGAGTACACAGTTTGGCCGGTTCGTTTCTAATATCTTTGAACCTGTCGAAACATGGCTGTGTGTGACGGTTTTTCAACTAGAAAAACCAAAGTCACATGAAACCATTTTGCATTTTCATGGTCCGGCTGAGGATAAACTTTCTGGATATAATGAGGTTTTTCGAGTACAAAGAATAGGTTCTCGGAAACCGAAACGTTACTCGCTGGAGACGACCATGCTAGACCAAGCGCACGGAATGGTTTGGACTTGATTTTTGTGCGATATCTTTGCATTCAAATGACATCGATTGCTTGCTGATTTTCGCTTTTTTTTTCCAACCTCATCCAGCAAACAAGATCAAAGAACCAAACTGTATGTTTTGTTTCTTCCCAGATTATCTCTCTACTCTTGCTGGCCTTCAGATCATATTGTATGGATATTTGTTATCCCCTGTATGCTAACAGCTACAGTGAGTTCATGTTGTACCTTTTCTTAGTTAACCTAGACTGTGCTTAATTAAAAACGCCTCAGTGTTATTTATAGCAGCATATCCTATGTTTACTGAAGAAAATGTTCTCACTCACGGGCCGATCAGCAGCATTTAATAAAACAAAACAAATTGTTTCGCATGTACTGGGCCGCGAGTGCTTCCCAGTGGTTAGGGAGCTTGCCTTGAGATCTCGACATCCAGAGTTCAAGACCATTCAAACCACTCCGCGTTGAATTTTTTTCCGTAGTTCAGTTTTTAATAATATAATTATTACGAAAGACTGTTGCTCGTGATAAAAGCATGAAAGTTCTCTTATTCTCGCTTGTGTCTCTCTTTTGAGAAGTTACTTGATAGCTTCAGTTAAAAATCAAGAAATGAGCTCCTATCAAACAAGTTTCTTCCATTTATCAGTTTTAGCCTAACATCACCGTACACCCGATGCTAAATCTCTCTGTTGGTGAAATGTGGTCCACTGCCTCTAAATACAAACCGAGTTTTGGCGTAATATGTATGGAAACAATATTATTAATGTTAATAATATATTGGCCAACATGCAATGCTTAACTGGGGTTTCACCCTCGAAGATTTATAATGTCTTATTTCTTTAGGTCAATTTCATAATTTTGAGCTTGACTCTTCACAACTTACGGCAACCTTCTTATGACATCTGTGCTAGAGCTGTCCTAGAAAGACGGTCTACAAGGTAATAAATTGTTGATTTATAATGACCGATAAACAGCATTTTGAATTTGATAGAGATTCAAGGGTACATTTTTCCAAACGTTGGCAGACGGTGTAGCGCTTATATTTCAACTGAGATGTCTTTCAAATATAAGTGCACCGCGCACCGGTGGCTCAGTTGGTTGAGCACCGGGCTGTCACGCGGGAGATCGTGAGTTCAACTCCGGCCGGACCACCACTCAGGGTCTTTAAATAACTGAGGAGAAAGTGCTGCCTTTGTAATTACATCTGCAAATGGTTAGACTCTCTAGTCTTCTCGGATAATGACGATAAGCCGGAGGTCCCGTCTCACAACCCTTCAATGTTCATAATCCTGTGGGACGTAAAAGAACCCGCACACTTGTCGTAAAGAGTAGGGCATGTAGTTCCCGGTGTTGTGGTCTATCTCCTGTGATATATCATGGTTGGGAGAGTAAAAAGGGCGCACTTAATTTGGAGCCTCGCTCTGTTGTGCGACCCCCACCACAGTTGTGGTGAAAGTTACAGTAAACAAAGTACTGCATCTACATAGTCACCGTTTGAAAACCGTACCTTCTTTCATTACTTGCCTTAGGCTGTCGCTCTGTCTTGTACTAATGAAATGAGAGAAAACACTCTGGTCCAGCTAAAAACTTTGTTTCAAAGCATTGAATGATCTTCCTGCGTTCATAGGTACAACCTAAAGACCAACAGTATCTTGTTATTAAGTCTCTGTCTGGGTTGGTTGTTTGGTCTTCTCTCTTTCTACGATGATGGTCAGAATAATATTCGTTATCACCTCATTTTTGGACTCATCAATGGACTGCAGGTGGGTTTGTGTCTTTACCCTTCTCAACGTTCACATACAAGTGGCACCTTCAGTTCAAGTCAGACATGCTCACCGGTCATTAATTAATAAAAAAAAACATTTCGGAAACAAAATACGGGCCATTCATTTCGGAATAAACGTGTTTTGAACGGCAAAGAACACGCATTTAAAAATGTCTTGTCACATGCTGCGAACAACTTACTCTTAAAATTTAAACCGGTCTACAACAAACTTTTTTTTTTTATTTCAGGGATTATTTTTGTTCTTCTTCCACTGCGTTTTTATCGTTGATGTGAGTTCCTGTTCCCTTTCTCTTGTCATTTCTTATGTGGATGTCATTGATGATTATGACGATGACGAGAACGATGATGACTTGGATGACGTAGGTTGCGATGATGACGTAGACTACGACAATGACGTACGCTACGATGATGAAGACGACGATGTTGATGTCGATAACTATAATGTTGATAATGTTGATGATAAAGATGACCATAAGTAGATGACGTTGATACAATGATGTGGTGAAGACAGTGATAACAATCGAGCCAATGAACTTCCTTTTTCAAGCCGGAAACAAGGAAATGGAGACCATTCACTCCTAGACATCATTAGCTAACAATTTAAAAGGATCATAGTGCAAACATCATCTTTGATTCCGGCCCTTGAGTTCCTACCATAGAATTTCTACGCACAAATACTGTTATTGAATCTAGAGCTGGGGTATTTCTTTGCAGACAAAAGGATATTACCAACCTGGAATACATCGCTGCAGTCACGAAAACGGATGTTTCACCGACAGTGAGCGCAGTAATCGAGACAAAGCGCACGGGCAGGACTCATTGGTAAGATCCAATTATCTAATAAAGTATCCCTTTCTTTGGTCGATTATTCACTGGCTCCCTGTGCTTACAAGAAAAGAGGTCAACTGTTCATACTCAAACCTGCGCGCACAAAATGTCTGGACGCACTCACGAAATGGGAGAGATGTTTAATCTAATTTCCATGCTAACGAGTTGGAGGTTATCCGTCCCTTCTAGGTAGAGTCTCGCAGGAAGATTAGCAGCAGGCGCCATGCAAATGAAAACCTTCCCCTTATATCAGTAGGAAAACAAATCAGTTCACAGGTGAGCCCCAAACAAAAAAAGGACTTGAACCTTTTGTTACCTCACGACTGTCACTATATCTTTGCCGACCACTTTCCACAGGCCGAGTTATTTTAATTAAGTTCGATTTCCCCGAACCAATCATCAGCCTGGCATAAGAAAATATTACCCAAGGAGAATGGTAAATCGTGCGCTAAGATTCCTCAAGTTTTTAAATTGTTAGGCTGTGAAAATGTCTAGGCATAGAGAAGTTGTACTGTCGTGGTCTTGATTGATTGCCGGTAAAATAATTTTGTTTGGCAGACAGAGATTTCCTTCAGACGTCAGACCACCTGGCTAAAAGGGGAGCAATGGTCAGCGGAGGTCTCAGTGACCGCAAAGAATGAACAACAACAGCGAGCAGAGCAAAAGAGCACAAATGAAAGCCGACGACCCACTAAACCAGATCATGACGCTCTATATCCCAGTCTGCCAGGAACACCAGAACCACATATATCTGAATTTGAAAAATTCGCCAAACTACCGCAGCGCAAAAGCTTACCGTCAGAGCTCATTGGTAAAAGACCCATAAGGGAGGTACAGTGATCTGGCAGTTGTTCCGCAGTTCCTCACTCAGTCATACTCTCGCCGTTTTGTGTTATAATTTGCTTGTCCCATTTGAATTGCCAATCCAGGGCTTTAAGGCATTCAAAACGTTAAGTTAACTATGCAATACAGTATATTTATAATCGCAATCTGAGTGTTATTTCTTATCAAGCTGAAATGGCCAAAGAACCAAAAAATGATACTATCTACGATGTTAATAAATTAAGGGAAATATTTCAAAAGAGAGGTAACTTAACCTAACGCCCATGGACTAATAATTCATGCTAGCCCACGCATAGAGCACAAACCATTGTTAACAATTGGATGTCTATTGGTTTTTTTTTTCCAAATGTGGTGATTTGGGCTAACACGGCGTTTTTGTCCCGCCATGATATTTGGGTGATCTCGGAAATGTTGAGAGCCTGGTGACTAACTAATCTTGATTTTGTTTCATGTCATTTTTCATGTTTTTAATGATGGTTTTCTTTTAAGGCTGACGGACTAAGTAAATCAGTGACAGTAACAAGTTTACACAGCCGTAGAACATCCCCTGTTGACAGCATCATAAATAAGCCATCGTCGCACTCGGCGCTAACAGCGCGCTTAATAGTAAGTTGTTTTCATAGTTGAGTTCTGCTGCTTCGATGTTCTTTCCAAAAAAGGAAAAGTCTGACGTGCTCTTTTGATCGCAGGTTCATGAAAACGTTAAGGAATCACACAGTGAACCTGCGATCCCACCAAATCTCGATAAGCCGAAAGGTGAGCGCAGAAACCTCGACTCCAGTCACGTCGTCATACATTCCGATTCTCGTAAACTCAGTGTTCAGTCCTCCGCTTCCACAGCATCATCAGAAAGAAAGGCAAGGAAGACTTCCCGGACGACCCTGGGCTCTTCGTTGAACGAGGTGGGTTAGCAACGCATTCAAACCATTGGTTAATTTTATCAGCCAGGGAACGGTTTCTCGAAGTTTGTAGTAACCGTTGCGGTTAATTTTAAGAGGTAATAAAACCAAGAGGTTTCCATGGTGTTTAATGCTGGTTAGCGCTAACCATGCCTTGAGCAACTCGGGCCAAGTTAACAATGAAAAGCCATTAACACTAGGCTTGATAGATCACCTTCATATTTTAAGTAAATTCGTCAAGTTTTCAGTCTAACCTCCATCCGGTGTAACTATAGTACACTGTAAGAAACAGATGACGTGAAACAAAACGGCAGCATGCCAAAACCACTGAAACTGCACTTAACAGGGGCACCCAACGTCAATTTTCGGAAAATATCTGTTCGGAGGACGATTTGAGATCTAGAATTTTCGGAATATTTGTTGTAAAATTTCTTGCTTGCCTGCCTCTCCTAAGATTTTCGAACATCTGAAAAATGGTATAATTGCCCATTTTTAACGGATTTTTACCCTAAAAAGGTCACCTAGAATTTTCGGGAGCCTTTTTTCTGGCTAAAATTTTCGAAATGGTAAGTTTTGATACCTAGAATTTTCGGATCACTAGACTTTCAGCTAGGAAATCCGAACAGATGAAAACTTTTTAGGGGATAAAAATATGCCTATATCTACCGTTTAAATATTAAAATACGTTTAATAATGCTCTGTTTAAGTGGTTTTGAACTACGTTCTCGTTGGGTGCCCCTGACTTAACTCTTTCAAATAAAAATTTTCGCAAATACTTGACTCCCGGGACTTGACTTAACTAATTAAAGGAATAACGATTTCCTAAAGAAACTAACAAAGCTGCTTCTTCGGAAAAAGACAAAACGTAACTTTTGGCTTGACATCGGCTCTGGTTTACATCGTAACATCCGGAAAATCAAAGCACGATAGCTTGATAGCAATAAGAAGTCTTGTAAACTTTGCGCCTGGTTTGTTTCAGCTCGAGAGCTTGTTTTCCAACCCAGTATACATGAAGCCTCATAGGCCGTCTGTCTCCAGTTTGTATGGCACTGGCGCCGGAAGGGATGGCAGAAAACTTTCTGCTGAGGTAAATCAATTAATTAAGTTTGAAATATGCTTAGATTCTGGTCATTGAACGTTCTTTGGTTTAAAAGAAACAACGTGAAACTAATTTTAAGTTCAAAAGCTATGAAGACGAAAGTCTTTGTTGGACGAATTATCCGTTTTAGTGCTTTTTTGAAGACCACCATCCAAAGATGGTTTGACAAAATAAACAGATTCACTCAGACAGTACAATAATAGACCTAATCGGCTAACTCAAGGTTGTTCCCAATTTAAACCCTTTGGGAATAAAACGTTTTGTGCCAGGTATTTCCATATCATTTAAATATGAATGCTACATTATCATGCAAATACAATACACAAAGACTCTTAATCCAGGGAGATTTGAATTGGGTACAACATTGAGTTAACCGATTAGGTCTGTTGTCCCAGACCTTTAAGAAAAGAGTGCTGTGTGCACACATGTAATATTTGGTTCAATTTATGAGAGGAAGAGGA
>NC_090895.1:36424941-36439941 GCF_036669925.1 Montipora capricornis | reverse complement strand
CAAAAATAAATAAACATTAGACAGTTATGTGGGCTTTATTTCATTATTTTCACTGTGGAGGGCTTCACGAATCGAATCGAATATCTGATCTGCTAATCGCCCTTTCTGGCAGTCGGAGACTGAATTATGAAGGGCGCAGCTCAACGAGGTCGGACCGAAGGAGCTGTGCTGCCGGCTAGGCGCTCGGCCCCTGACCACGACCCATGTATGACCTCGGGGCACAGCACCACAGCCTGATGAAATAGGCTGGGAGTACCGGGAGAAAAACCCTCGGAGTCAGATTGAGATCGACTGAAACTCAGCCCACATACGACCCAAGGCCAGAGTTGAACCCGGTTCACAGAGGTGGGAGGCACGGTTGATGACCACTAAACCACCCTGACTACCTCACAGTAGTTATTGTGGAATTTCTATATTGAGAAGCAAATTGCATCTGTTGTAATCTTTTTGAAATTTGGGCGACCTGAATTTGGAAAGAGTGACAAAGCATGACTCCTGTGTCCCTACTCTTTTTGAACAGTATGAAGGTTCTTTAACATGAGAGAAAAGTGGCCTGAGATGGGCCTGTTGTTTTGTAGTCCGCTGAGTAAGTCAGCTTTTTTTTCCTCAGTAACTGTAAGACCCTGAGTGGTTGGTCCAGTCCAAATAGAACTGAACTTGCATGGTACAGTGTAGTTTGATGGTCGATTACTTGTGCCAACAAGTTGGAGGCAGGCATCAAATCTTTTTCTTTTTTGAGCATCAACATTCTAACCTTTTCTGGTTTAAATATTGTTATGGTGCACACGAGTTTTTTTATTAGATATAAAGTAGATGATTGGGTGGAAGTCATTCTCCATGTCTATCACCTCTGCAAGTATACATGTGCTGAGTTTCAGACAATCTCAACGTTAATTTTAAGGGCTTTTTATCCAGGTACTCTTGTTTCCCTCTCCAATGCACACAAAACAAAATAGTTTTTACTATCAATAACCCCAGGCAAGTGGAGGAATCCACTTTGGCAAGGTGGGATTTTGCAATGAAGGGCAATCAGTACAATTGTATTGTTTGTTTCATGTTTTGTGTGTGTATCTGTGATTAATAATGTTTGCTCTTTCAGGAGGTGGAGGTGGACGTGGTGGGTTCAAAGGTGGAGCAAAAGTTGTTATTGAGCCACATAGACATGAAGGCAAGTTAAAATTAAAATCATCTTATTATCATGCTTGTCTGAATTACTAAGCTTTTGGGACATTGCATTTTTTCATCCAGTAAGACTTCAAAATGTTTGAGAACAGAGGGAGAAAGCAAGTTCTAATTGTGGAGCTCCTCTGGGGGTTAGGAATATGGGAATTTGGTTTTGAGCCTGACAGTTTTGATGTCTTGAGTTTGCTGACATCTTGGTTTTTTTGCAGGGGTGTTCATTGCCCGAGGAAAGGAAGATGCATTGGTAACAAAGAATATAGTCCCAGGAGATTCTGTGTATGGAGAAAAAAGAGTTTCAATTGAAGTAAGATTTTAGCCATTTTGGTTATCAGCATATTCCCATGAGCTTTTCTTTAGTAGGTTTTAATTTTTGTTGATTACTGAACCACTGAACTACAGCTTCCCAATATTTTTATCTTAGGAACAATGCCTTTTATGTTTCAGTTACCATAAGTATCCTTTCCAGGGCGCTAGTATCCTTCATTTCTGATCATTTACAAGTAAATCATTAGGTTATGACGTATTGGGATCAGTAATATCCATTTCTGCTCAGGTTGAAGCAGTTAAAGTTAACAGAGCCCCTTCAACCATTTTAAATAGGTAATGTTCTTGGGAGTAGCAGAATACCAGACCCTAACGTCTTGGCAAGTTGGCAGATTAAGAGACAAGGGAAACTGGAGCCCACATTAGGCTTAAGAAAAGCTCACAAAACATCAACAGTTGTTTCCTGTGATTTTCTTTTTCTTATCTGATTTAACTTGGTTACTCAACCCAATGTGCTTTTCTTTCAATTTCCCATTTAAAAGAGCAACCAAAACCAAACAATAAATAGAAAGGAATGCGAAAAACCTATTTATGGCTGAACACCAGGTCAGGATTTTTGTAAGAGAGAATATTGTTTCAACTCCTTCTGGTTTATTCACATGAAAATATAACATGAAACAGCCTAAAACAGTTGATTCCTTGAATCTAATGGTGCACTGCATTAATTTGTTCGTCAGTGGATTTTTAACAGAGACTCTCTTCCCACAAGCTAAGCATATAAAGGTTGGAGATTGTTGACTTAGTTTGTTGTTTGCTTTTAGGGTGCTGTTGAAGGAGAGAAGATTGAATACAGAGTATGGAATCCATTCCGTTCAAAGCTTGCAGCAGCTATCCTAGGTGGAATAGATAAGATTCACATGCCACCGGGGTCCAAAGTATTGTATCTTGGTGCTGCATCAGGAACCACAGTATCCCATGTTTCAGACATAGTTGGTCCGGTAAGAGACACTTCCTTTACCATGAGTTAACGCAAACTCCAAGGCAACTTAAAGCTTGTGGATATGTCCGCTTGGTGGCTTTTCACTCGTTCCCGTTGCCAACAAAAAATGCAATTTGCAAATGGAGGTTTTCTTGTTACTATTGATGTGAAGCAAACGTATTTGCAACTTGCTACATTGCCATAATCAATCAACAAATCTCGGTAAATGATCCAGCATAGTCACTTCCAATGTCGTGTTTGCAATAAACACAACATTCAGAGGCTTAACAGGAAGTCGCTGCTTTATCTAAATTGCAAGCTGCACGTAAGGCAAATTACCTCAAATGAAGTTTTGTGGAGCTTTGGAACTGCATTAGTCACTCACTGAAAAACTGTCCCTATTAACCCTTTGACACACAAACCGGCTTAAACCGGCCAGACATAGTATTTTACTCTGTCTAATGCCAGATGATTTTACTGGTCAATGGGTTAAACCAGTCACAAATTGCATGTACAAAATTAATGGGATTGAACTAGTAAGTAGGGATTCGACTTGTTATTAAAATAGCATTTTTAAAACCAGTAGGTGTTTGTTTGGTACTGGGTTACATAATATACCAGTCAATGGTATTACCTATTGTTAAGCTTAGTTGCCTTCTTTTTGTATTGTAGAAATGCACTTAACGTTCTTTCACAGTGATCAGTGATCATGTTGGTTCCTGAAATGAATGGTGATAACTTACATGTATTTACTTTAGCCGCTTAGCCCTCCTGGGGATTTCCAACTGACAAGTATATTTGTGTGCTAATAGACAGAGGAAAATCTGTGAGGAAGGAAAGAGTGACGGTTTTTAGTCTGATTAATATCTATAATGTATATTATTCTAGGATGGGCTTGTGTATGCAGTGGAGTTTTCTCACAGATCTGGGCGTGATCTTATTAATGTAGCAAAAAAGAGAACAAATGTCATACCAATAATTGAAGATGCAAGACATCCTCACAAATACAGAATGCTTGTAGGTGAGTGAACTTGGTGCTGTTTGCTTAGACAATTGAAGGGTTGTATGTATTTTCAAAATACATGGCAAATTTCCAGCAGAAAGAAGAGTTTTGATACCTGTTGTAGGCAAGCCGTTGCAACTCCCCTCATGGCATTTACCAGAAGACTGGCTGTCTGTTAGCTGTCATCCTGGTGACAGACAGACCATTAACAAAAGGTTTTTTTGTCTTTCTCTTCTCTGAAAGTGTTTCAGCCAGGTTTTAATAAGAGTACTCACCTAACTCACTTAGATTTCTCAAGTCTGCCCTCCAGCTGTGTTACACGTAGGTTTTTGACCTGAGGTCCATGTCTTACATGGAATAATGCTTTGTCTTTAGGAATGGTGGATACGATTTTTGCTGATGTAGCTCAGCCTGACCAGGCTCGTATCGTTGCCATAAATGCACACAGTTTCCTGAAAAATGGAGGACACTTTGTCATATCAATAAAGGTAGGATTACTTAGTTTGAAACATGTTAAATTGACTTCCCACAAAAAAATGTTTGTTCGTTGGATGGGTGCTTGTTTATAACTTGTCCCATGGTTGGTTCTTGAGGTTTTGAAACCTTTTTACGTTTGTATGTTATCAGTACACCCAAGTGGCTTTTCATTGAAGGACAGTTCCTGAATACAGTAAATGGTTTTATGTGGCTTGTTCTTCTTCTTTTAGGCAAATTGCATTGATTCGACAGCAGAACCTGCTGCAGTATTCGCTGGAGAAGTGAAAAAGATGCAAGCAGAAAAAATGAAACCACAGGAACAGTTAACACTAGAGCCTTATGAAAGAGACCATGCTGTAGTTGTTGGGATATACAGGTAAATAAAAACTGGATAATGCTACTAGAACATTCATTACAATATTACAGGATTAACTTTTGGTTAGGCAATCACAACATGAACCAGCAGCAGCTACATATATTTTCTCTCATCCCCCTTTGGAGTTATCATTGGTGTGAAATTAATTACTAAAAAGATGAGTTTCTGAGTTATTGAAGAAGTTGGAAATACATCGAATCAATAATTGCATCAGTGCTTCAAACTTCAAGGTGAGATTGCTGTCATTTTGAGCAGCAGCATAGAATCGATAGTCTGAGAGGCATTTTTCCTAAAAATGCAGAATAGGTTTTTGCTTTGCAAACTGGTCATTTTTAGTTTTAAGCATGATTTTGAACAAGTTTTCTGTGGTGTATGTATCATGAGACGTATTTTCTAAAAGCAAGTATGTTGTCAATCGTAGTGTTACTGATAGAAGGAAGGATATCAAGACTGGTTGGGGCAAATTTCCATGATACAATCCTTTGGATTTTATTATTCCTTTCCCCCATCTTATTGTTCTTACGTTTCACTGTTTTCATTACTGTTTTAAAGTGTGAAACAGAAGCTGTGTGTACAATTTGTGTGGCTATTTTTTGCTGAATGTATCCACCATCCCACTTGTGTATGCACTAGAAATTTCATCATCATACTTTAAATAGCCTCTGGAGGTTATAATTATGTACAGTTGTTTAGTTGTATTAAATATATTGTTGATGCTGATGTTATTCATCTTTGTTACTTTCAGACCTCCTCCGAAGAAAGATAAGCAGTAGCATTAGGTTTCCTTTGTTAAGATTTTATTGTAACTTATCATTAATTTGTTTTAAATAAAAAAATCAACAAGTCACTTCCAGACAGAGAGTTATTGTTTTATCAACTGGGTAAGGGGGGTGGCACTTAACCCTTTCAGCCCCGTGGGGTTCCCCATTGACGAGTAAAATCGTCTGGCGTTAGACAGAGTAAAATCTATAAGTGGCACTATTGGGAGTTAAAGGGTTAATGGGGACATAGTTTTTGAGTGAATCCAGCTGTTGTTAACCCTTTCAGCCCTGTGGGGTTCCCCATTGACGAGTAAAATCGTCTGGCGTTAGACACAGTAAAATCTATAAGTGGCACTATTGGGAGTTAAAGGGTTAATGGGGACATAGTTTTTGAGTGAATCCAGCTGTTGTTAACCCTTTCAGCCCCGTGGGGTTCCCCATTGACGAGTAAAATCGTCTGGCGTTAGACAGAGTAAAATCTATAAGTGGCACTATTGGGAGTTAAAGGGTTAATGGGGACATAGTTTTTGAGTGAATCTAGCTGTTGTTAATGGGGACATAGTTTTTGAGTGAATCCAGCTGTTGTTAACCCTTTCAGCCCCGTGGGGTTCCCCATTGATGAGTAAAATCGTCTGGCATTAGACAGAGTAAAATCTATAAGTGGCACTATTGGGAGTTAAAGGGTTAACTACACAAAGACAACTGCAGCTAAGAAAGCTTTTTAGTCGAAGAGCCCTTCAAAAAAGGTTGCATTGATAATTCTATGAAGTAATATTTTCAATGGAATCTGGCATCACTTCAATCAGAAGGTGCATGCACAACTAGTCCTAGTCCTCTGCCGTGCCAGTTTTTTCACCAGATGGGAACCATCCCATCATTTTTCGTAAACTGTAGCATGGAATTTTTATTTGGACATAAAATGGAACTAATGTTTTGAAAAGTGTATCAAAGGAGGGCCTTATGATGTTATAGTTTTTTTTTAAGAAAGGAAATATTTGCTTGGAAATAGTATTTTTATGCTTCTTCATCCCATTGTGTACTTTTATTTCTTTGGGAGCCTGGGACTTGGGGTGGCACTTATTGGGATTGTGCTCAATACCCCCTGAGCATAATTGTGCTTACTGTGTGACCAGGCTTTCACATGAGCGTCACTTCATTTCATCTTACCGGTGGTTAAAGACGTGCTTATTTTGCATCCCTCTTCCTCCCCTTGTCCCAGCCACTCCTTTTTATGTATAATTAGATTGCATTTATGGCGTTTTCAGTGCCCTCACCTTTACTGGGCCAAACTTTGTATAAAGGATTTGTTTGAATTGTATTTTTAAATAAATGTGGCTATGGGAACTTGCCCGGTAAACATAGCTCAGGCAAGGCAGCATTTTTTAGGTTGTGCTTATAATTTATAGGGGATGGAAAGGCATAATTACTATTTTTTAAAATCCATGCTACAGATTTTGTGTTAGAATGTTCTCATACTGTTGCATTAAAAATTTGTGAAAAGCATTGTTAACTCACTGAGTTTTTAGGCATTTACTGTTTTGGTCAGGTGATTTACCAAATATGGTTGTGAGTCAAACCAGACAAAGGAACGTTAAATAGACCACACTAATTGCAAAAAGGATGAATGTAGAGTTAAAGGAATTCGAGAAATGACAGTCACTATTTGAAGGGGTCCATAGCAATGGTTTGGTAGTTAAGAGCCACCCCACCCCCCCTTAAGTTTTAATTCAAAGGGGACCATTTTTGAGTGGATTTAGAGGTTGTTAACCCATTGACCCATAAACACTCCCCTCCCATTGACAAGTCTACTCGTCTTGTATTAGACAGAGTAAAATATATTATATGCAA
This sequence comes from Montipora capricornis, assembly GCF_036669925.1. NCBI lineage: Eukaryota > Metazoa > Cnidaria > Anthozoa > Scleractinia > Acroporidae > Montipora > Montipora capricornis. The sequence continues at coordinate 36,433,051 of NC_090895.1, read as the reverse complement.
GTCTCACTCCCAGGAGTCAATGGGTTTTAAAGAATAATACATTTTTTGTTACAATAAAAACAAGCATTCTCATTCGAAAGAGTGGTGCCACAGGATATCTTGAAGGTTCACTGTTGTTGTGGTCAGCTCCCATCTGTTGTTGGGTTATCGTCAGAGATGGTCAGACCTGTCTCTTTGTAGAATGTGGGATACTATTGATGGGTAGTCCAAAATAACTGAACACAAGTTTAATTTGTGTTTGTTTATTGTTTATTTATTAGTAATGTGAAGAGCTACTTCACTGACCCTCTCAACTCCATTATTCAATTCTCCTCTGTAGTCTATGAACATAATGTAACTCTTAGTTAACCTTGATAAGAACTGGAATGAAGGTGCTCTGACCAGACCTGGAAGCTAAGAAGTAATGATTGTTGTGGCATTTTGCTTGTAGTGATTTGAGCAAAATGACAACCTGGGCCCAGTTCCTCGAAAGCCGAGGATTAGCGTAGACGTTTGTTTCACGTTTTCAACTTTTTGGTGAAAGTTTCTTTTGCTTATTTTTGTTTTTCAAGATTGACGTCTTCTCATGTAAAGTTCTGCGGAAAATCTGCGTTGAACAGCATTTGGGAGTAGAGAATTGAACTGCTTGGTTTATTTTTAATCTGGGATTAGCGTTAATTGGCTTTTGAGGAACTGGGCCCTGTTGTTTTCCAGCTTGTTGACACTGAGTCTCCAAGGTGCATTTTAAGAAGATTTAGGTGAGGGTGGACCTGGAAACGAAATCTAGGTTAAAATGCACATTTCTTATGCAGTATGTAAGGCCCGGGAGGGGGTGGGGGGGGGACTTGATATATCCCTGGGTGGTGAGGTGCGGCACGGCCCCTCATACCCTGACCCTGTTTAAGACAAATATCTCTGATTTTCCTACTCTGTTTAAGACAGAATTCCGATTTTTGATACCCTGTTTAAGACATTTAACCCAGTTTAAGACAAAATTTGATAAATCGATACCCTGATTTAGACAAAAAATGATAAATTCGATACCCCGTTCAAGACAAAAATCCCGAAAAACATACCCTGGCTGGCCGCACGTCCCCATTAATCCCTTACAAGGGAGTACTTCCCCCCCCCCCCTTGGGATGTAAGGTCTGGTTATTTTTATCCCGGCAGGGGATGTCCCATACAAAACCAGGGGAGGGATGCTTGTGGTCTCACTTAGTCATATGTAGCCGTGAAGGTCTCCTTTAGGGTTGCACATGAAAAAATATAACTGTGTATATTTCCACTTTTATATTTCTTCACGGAGGTGAAAGTATTACATGATAATGTCTTTGCCATGCCAGTATTAAAAGTCACTGTATTTTTTTTAGGGGTCAAAAAAAGCCTGGGCCACAATCAGATTGGTCTCCTTTAGGGGTTAATTTAAAACTTCCGACAAGCATCCCTCCCCTTTTTATATGGGAATTCCCCCCCCCCCCCCCCCAGGATTTTTATCTTCCTTACCAATTTCATCTGACAGTTTTCTGTGAACATTTTGTACCTTTCGTGACCGCTATAATAGGCTGGGACCCTGTGGTGGGTTGGGAGGGGTTGTCCTAAAAGCCGGAATCCGGAATCACAGGTCATTGTTTTACCAATACAGAGAGTAAAAACTCCTAAACATTCCCAATTAGGCCTAAACAAACGTTGTTAGGCCTAAGGTTAGCTTTTATGAATGTTTAGGAGTTTTTACTCTCTGTATTGGTAAAACAATGACCTGTGATTCCGGATTCCGGATTCCGGATTCCGGCTTTTAAGACCACCCAGTTGGGAGGAACCTTGGCTAATAATCGGAAGCAGAAGCCCATGGGCTATGAAGCCACTCAGTTGGTAGCCTCTCATGCAGACGTCCTTAGGGTTTCGTCACGCATTTCCTCCCCAAGGACGTCTGCGTGGGAGGCTACTCAGTTGGGAGCAGGTCAATTTGTCAGGCTTATGTGTTTCCATGAAAGGAATATTTCTTTATTTGGCAAATAATGTTGGCATTTAAAACACAAGAGTTATGCTAGCATTATTGCAAACAAAAACTAAAAATCTTGATAAAAAGGGTAACATGTTTCATTCCTACAAAAATTGTTGTGCAACAAGTGGTCGAGAGTAAGTCATGTAAAGCTGTCTCCTCTTGGTCCTCTTGCCTGACACTTCACACTTAACCCCTTGACTCTTTCACGAGCTAATAAACCAAAGTTTCACTGGTTTTTCACCGAGTATAACTCCATTTTCCCCACCTTAATTTTAAGTCACATTTTGTGCAACTGGAGAGCATATTCCATGTCAACGTCCCATGAAGTGCTCTTTATGTATTCCCATATTGAGTGAAGTCTGGGATTGAGGTTATTATATAGCTTGGTTACAAAGCCCAATGTTTGACTTCACATGGCATTCTCCCATGGAGTATATACCGACTCCACCATAAATCTGCGAGCGGATTTCTTCCTTTAATTTTGCTACATTTATATAAATAGAACGATCCAAAGAGTTGTAAAATGGCTGATACCGAGGAACAGAGCCGGCGAAATGAGCTGGAAGCTGAAATGTCACGGTAAAGGCCGTTCACTTGCATAGTTCGTTCTGCTGTTGACGATAATGCGTGGCCCTTGTATGTAGTTTTGCCAAAAGTTCTCTTAACTTGTATGGGCCTATAAAATACTTGTTTTTTGGAAATATGTCTTTTATTTTCAATAATTAGTTTTCCCTGTTTTCATTTGACGCGTAATGACTTCTAGGAAGGTGTCTATCACTTGTTTTACAATACAATGACAATACAATACAATATATTACTACGGTAAGTGATGCAAAAAAAAACACACATAGTCTATCACTTGAGATGTAAGGTATTGTTAAATTTTCGACCAGGGATCTTTCTGATTGGTTTACCCTATCTTGGTCAATATCTCTTGCACCATATGACCTAATATGGAAAGTGATTGCATCATTTGGTGCCAAGCTAAAAAATTAAATTTGGGTTTAATTTCAAAGTGTCCAAGCATTCAGAATTTTATGAAAATTTCATGAAACAACATTATTACAGTCGAACCTCGACTATCGGGACTCGTTGGGACTAGAGGAAATAGTCCGGATAATCGAGGGTCCGGATAATTGAGAATATGAATATTAATGAGGAACAAAAACTGATTACATTAAGAAAGCGACATTTAATCGTGAAACAAAACATTTGCAAATCGTTTGAAAAACAATATGGTCTACACCTTCGCTGACTGTTGTGAAGACCTGTACAGGTGTCGGCAAACGTCATGATCTTTTCCTTGCTCTTGAGGATATCCAATATCTGCCGTTTACTAATACCATATTCAGCTGACAAATTGGTTCCGTTTTCTTCTTTCTCTAATCGCAAAATTATAGCCTGTTTATCTTTTGTCGACAGAACAGATCGCTTACGCTTCAAGGACATGATGATGAATAAACATTTGTGACGTAGTATAGCTTGTTTGCTGAACGAGCCAATAGAGCGTGAAATTTCACTTAGCAACAAAGCAACTCTAAGCCAATCAGAACTCATTCGAAAGTTCTGCATTAGTTACGACATGTGCGAGCGCTGCTTTATTTTGCTTTTTGAAAGCGAAACAAACTCACCTTTACTTAACTCTTCAACTCTGTAGTTTTAAAAAGAATATGGCTACGGATCTTGATCATGACTAATAAATATTCATGACAAAATTGGGACCAGAGAAAAAGTCCGGATAATCGAGGTTCGACTGTATTCCATTTGTGCTTGTTGGATATGAGACTGGTTATAGCCAACTCAGTGCTACGCTCTTCATTGGCTATTTACCATCTCATATCCAATGTGCAATCATGGAATAAAAATATTTTTAATTGTATTTTTTCAGATTTGAACAAGAAATAGCAGAACACCCCCTTGCAAGACCAGTGATAGCAACAAATACTTTTCATATGGCTTCCAAAGCAATTGAAAATGCACCAAAACCCACTGTTCAGGAACATATGGGAAACCATTTCACGCCAAGACCTTTGTTACAGTCTCAAAACCGTGCAGCTCATAATCTACGACCTCCACTTGCTCAAGGACCTTTAAATCGGGTTCCTCCGCCCATGCAGGTCCAAATGCAACATCCTGTTCGTGTCCCTCCAAATCAGTTACCTCCTCCCCCAATACCATCAAATATGAACCTTCCGCCTGGAATCCCTCAAATGGTGCCTCAGATGGTCCATAACCAGGCCCTTCCAGTGGCTCCTGGGGGTATGCCTATGGTACCAGTGCCAATGCCTATGGGATTACCTGGGATGCCTGTGGCTGGAACAGTTCCAGCGTCAGTCCCAGTAATAACAGCTGAGGAGCAAAGGGAATGGGAATCAACGTATACACAAGGAGCAGCAGCTGCAGCAGAGGTCAAAGAGAAAAAGAAGAAAGAAAAAAAGTTTATAAGAGTTGCTGGAGACACCGTGTGGGAAGATAACTCGCTATCTGAATGGGAACAGGGTAAATATATTTTGTGATCATTCCATCTGTGTGTCTTATTGCCCTTTTTGAGGAATTTTAATGTGATGTCAGTGGCTTGAGGGTAGCCCAGAGTCCTGGCATTGCTTTGTGGGAATTACTTTTTTGCTTATTCAGTACTAGTAAACTTGAGGTTGGAAATTCTCTGCCTGATTCCTAAACTACCAGTAAATGTCAATGAAGGCCAAAAGGCTTTAGAATCCCAATATTTATGGTTATAAGTACAAACTTAAGTCTGATCCTGTGTTTAACAAGTCTAAATTTCTGGGCAACTTAAATTTGTTGGCAAATATATCGCTCATTGTTATTTTAATTAAATAAAGAACCTTTTTATACTGTCTCACTGTTACAAAAACCATTTTATTATACAAGCACCAATGAAATACCAAGTGAGCTTTCATGCAAAAACATGATATCTTCATATGTGAAGATAACATGTTACTTTCACATATGGTTACATATGAAAATCACACCTTTCTATGCCTTTTGTGAAATGATTTATTTCATTGGTGTTTGTATAATAAATAGAATATTACATGGCCGCTTGGAGATACGAAATTTCTCTTCTCATGTTGAAAAATATTTCACTTGTGCTCTGTGCTCACTTCTGAAATATTTTTCGACACTCAAAGAGAAATGTTGTATCTCCATGTGACCATGTAATATCCTCTATGTAATAAAATTTATATTATAGCTTGTAGCGGTATTTCTTGTTTACAAATATTGACATCACATTTCTTTTGATATTTAAATTGTCAACCATGGAACAAAAGAAGTCATTGTTTCAACAGCCAATTAGGTTCTGGTTGGCATATTAACAATAAGTGGTGACGACATGAGAATTACACTTTAACCATTGACAAGCATTTTCATTGTGATTCACTGGCTACCTGTGGAAGTGCAAATACTGTTTAAGATAATTCTCCTTGTCTGGAAATCACTTCATGGTTGTGCCCCGTATTACATTACGTCCTTGTAAATGTTCGTGTTCCTGCTCGGAATCTTCATTCCTCAGGTCGCTCTCTCTCCTGGAACCACCTTCTCGCCCAAGAACTGTTCTTTATGGTGAACGCTCTTTTGCTCACGCTGTGCCGAAATTCTGGAACTCCCTTCCTGAGAACATAAAATCTGTTAACAGGCTGAGACCTTTTTTATTTGTAAATACTTGTATTAATTGATTATTGACACCAGTTTATGATTTTTTTTTCTCCTTGTATGTGCATTGAGATTTTTTAAATGCACTCTAAGAACCTTTATTATTATTATTATTATTATTATTATTATTATTATTGTTATTATTAACTTAATTGAGGAAAAAAAAAGAATCATTTCCTGCTCTGAATCGAGTTGTTTAGAGAAGTGCTGGCATTTATCCCTGGTCAAGTGTGGCTAAAATTTGTAGATTTTCATGGTTTTCACTCGCTTCTCTTTAGTGCTAAGCATTCTTCCAATGACTCAACCTTGTTTGATGAACAACACTGTTTCAGGCTAAAATGCTGATTTTTCTTTCAGATGACTTCAGAGTATTTTGTGGTGACCTAGGCAATGAAGTTACGGATGAAATTCTGACAAGAACATTTGCAAAGTATCCCTCTCTGCTGAGAGCTAAAGTTGTGCGGGACAAGAAGAGCAACAAAAGCAAGGGCTATGGTTTTCTAAGTTTCAAAGATCCAAGTGATTTTGCAAAAGCCATGCGAGAAATGAATGGTGAGTCCATCGTGTAGATCGCCTGTGAGCAATTAGACTGCAAGCAGTCGCTCTTTTGCTCTAGAATTGTTGAAACAAATGTGTAGGTTGAACTTTTAGTGGCTGAAACTGTGGGTCGCAAATACTGCAGGCATTGGTTTAAATGCCCGCAGTATTTGTGACCTGCAGTTTCAGCCGTTTTGAAATGTTTGTTTCAATGATTTAGAGCAAAAGAGAGACTGCTGGCAGTATAGTGAGCAATCTCTCTCGCCCATAAGGGAGGAAGAAGAAGCTTACTGGCAGGCTGTTCTGTAGATATACTAATCATATTGACAGTGATTTTGTATTAATAAAAGGGATTTATCCCATAACCTCTGACACGGACCAAATCAGCTACCTCATTTCAAATCTCTCGCGGTTAAGATTCTTTGTGTATTGCATTTGCATTAGAATGTAGCATTCACAGTTAAATGATAAGGAAATACCTGAAACAAAACGTGAGCCAATTTGGTGTATTGACTGACATCAAATTTTAATGTATCTGTAATATTAATTTTTATCTACTTCTTGAAAACCAATAGCTGTATGGGTTTTTACAATGGGGAGCCATAGGTGTGCAATTTGTATGATGGTACCAACTAACCTGTGAACTGGATCATTCAGTATTTACAGGAGAACATTGAGATCTTTTTTCAGTATGTGTTCCGAATTAATGCAGTCCCCAGAACAACTCTTTGATCAGGCATCTTCAATGAACACCTTCATTTGTACTGAAAACTAACTTGTTTCTAATTGAGGACTAGACCTCAATTATTCAAAGAATGAGCAATCTCTTTTTTTTTTTTAGGCAAATATGTTGGCAATCGACCAATCAAACTGAGAAAAAGCACATGGAAAGATCGAAATATTGAAATTGCCAAGAAGAAGCAAAAGGAAAAGAAACGCTTGGGATACAGATAACAATGCTTGCTGTTCCAAGTGATGGAAGGGAAATAGGAATTCCTTCCTTGAATACTGGTGAATGTCACACTTGCAGCTGGCCACAAGGAAGTGTTTCCTTTTGGTCATAATTACTATTCATCAGTTCTCAAGTGATGTATCCTTCAATGTTTATAAGAGCCTTGTGCTACACGACCTGAGACAGCACAATTATCTTCTTTAGGAGGAACTGTAAATAACCAGCAAAACTTTTGGAATGTTTATGACGAGAATGGATACTCCAAAATAAGGTGAGACACTTTGTGACACATGCATAGGTTCAACATTTGGTTACTTGGCAATACCTGACAACCCGCTTTGGCAAAGAAACTACACTCCGTTTACACAGAGAATAACTGCTGGGTTAGGAACTGATCTCTAGTGATTAGGGTTAAACGCTGACTTGAAATGGTTAGCTTTCATTCATTTTGTTTTGTGATACTCTTTTGTCACAGATTCTTTTAAACTTTAATAGGGTGCGTTCGATTGACCCTATTCCGGAATAAGAATGCTTGGAGTGATGATTTAAAACTGTATTTTTGGCGCTTTGAAGCAACGAGGATAATGAAGATATGTTTAAAATAGCATTTTAGTGGAAGTTTGACAATTTTAATGTGAATATCCGTAAAAACGAAGGACTTCTATCTTCTATTCCACGTATTCCTATTCCGGAATACGGTCAATCGAACGCCCCCCTTAATAAAACTTTATTAAGATCGTTAAGTACTTTATATACACAAAACTAAGCATCTCACCTTATTTTGGAGTATCCATTCTGGCCACAACCCTTTAGGAATTGATTCCTTTGAAGTCTTACTCTAGTAATAAACATGGACCGACATTTCAAAGTCTCTTTTTCTCATGGACTTCTGTTTCTTACTTTTTTTTATGACAGCCCTCATTGCATTTCCTTGTTATTTATGTGGTTAGACTAATATAATTATTAAA
>NC_090895.1:36397441-36419941 GCF_036669925.1 Montipora capricornis | reverse complement strand
GCATGCAGATCATGCCATCACTTTAGTAAAGAATCAAGTTTACAAGTGCTCTACTAATTGACTGTAAGTGAAATTAAATGAAATCAATCAGAACAAATCAAATGCTGGGTTTCTATGCCAGAGGGGAGAAGTGGAGTACCCGAACGAAGACCTCTTCGCCGAGGAGATAAACAAACCCAACAAACATTTTAATAACACCATGATTGGATCGAACCCACAGTCTATCGTGAGTAGTTATTTTGCCTTTTTACTGTACTCTAAATTGTTCCAATGGGTTGTATTTTTAACGTGGTAAATAAATAATCTTTTTTGTTTTAAAGGCCATACTTGTCCTTTTGGGTCTGTGAATGAAAATTATTTAACTTCTGGTACCTGTGAATATATGGACATAAAGGAACAGAAAAACGTGGTCTTCATGCACGCGGGCATTCGATGACGGGACATATCTTTATTTGTTACAGGCAATAGTAGGCGGACTCATCCAGTTATCGCTTGTACATGGTGACGTGGATTGATGGCGATGCTGGAATCGCGTCGTTGTTTTTCAGACTGCAATAAAAATACTTGCGGCAAATGGATCAAATTCTAGTCAATGACACCCGGATGATAAAAATGCTACGTTTGGATGGGATGCTAAGTAGATCGCAGTGCAGCAGTCGCGTACTCGAGACGCCGAAGCCAATTTAGCCTCGTCGTGCTGGAATGTATCCTCGAACACGAGACACTTTTGGCTATAGAACCGAAAGGAGCTCGAATCAGTTATGTACTTCGTAGGTTTGAACTGCGCAGGTCCCATTACAATAGGAATCAAGCCTACCTTGATACGTGGGGTGTCGAAATTAATTTGCAGCAATACTCATTTTTAGTAAGATGTACTCGATAAATGGTCTTTGATCGTTTCAGTTTGAGGCCACAAAATCACACCATCTTAAGACAATTCGCCCTCACGACACTAAAGGAGGTTGCAAGAGGTTAAAAGGAAGAGCCAGCACTGTAAGTGTTATTTGTAATAGACTACCAGTTTTATTTGGGTACAAGAAACACGCCAGCGTGTTTCGGATATCCATGCACTCACCAGGGACCTAATTTTCACACGCGAGCGCCGCGGGTTTCCTCCTCTACCATTAAACTTTCTATGTCTAAGATCACGAACACGTTAGTCGTTAATGAAATAATGGGTTTGGCAACAATCCCTCCTTAGGGGTGGCGAATGGTTCTTCAAAAACTCTGGGTCTCCCAAAATTTTAGTCGAATTTCACGGGTCTCGCAATCTCGTTTTTTGAGCGGTTATGTGCGTCTCGCAGTCTCGTTTTTTATATGAAGGTGTCAAACACTTTGAAGTCTCGGTCTCGCAATCTAAAAAGTCAAAATGTCTCGGGCTCGCAAAGAAAAACGCTGGTCTCGCCGTCTCGCAAAGTCTCGCATTTACCATTCGCCACCCCTCTCCTTACATCATTTACCTTGGAAGATGTGGCAGTAACGAACGACTTATTCGCATTTCGGCCACCCGACAGATATTTAGGTGACAAAGAAGCACTAGTTTACCACCCTGAGATAACACACGCATACAAACACAAAAACTTACAATCTAATTTTAAATTGCAAGGTAGAGAATTTATGGGTCATGCTACGAACAGCGTTATTTTCCATTTGACCAAAAAAACGAATTAAGCGAACGCAAATTATCACTGAAACTGATAATTTTGCTACTTGAAAAAAATATTCAGTAATGATCGCTGATAACTGTTCAGATAAGTACAATGGCATGTACTATAAACAGGTGCTTGATGTTTGAAAGACCACAACTCAGTAATCCAGACTTACTACCACAATATCAGTACCTTTCTGCCCTAGAGTGGAAATTAGGGGAGAGTTGAGACATTAGTTGCCTCCGTCCTAGACTCAGCTCTTTTCATGTATTCTCCTGCGTTTGATTCTGTGCCTCTTGCTTTGGTCTTGCTCATCATCAGTCCCCCTGTCCTTTGCAATAGTGCTTCCACTGGCTAACCACGATCTTAAACCCAAATCCTGAAATCCACTCTCACTATGCGATGATGAACATCTCTCAGTCTTCCTCTGGCCCATTTCTTTTCCCAACTGCTGGTGCCTGGGATCTAAATTCGCAGAGATTTCCAATACCTGCTGTCTCTTTTTCCCACTTCGTTTTTTCTTGCGTCAACTGCAACTGCAACCTTAGAGCCTCGGGCAGTTGTTTTTATTGAGTAACAGAAGACCCACGGGTAGCAATTAAATTGGAATATGAGAGATATACTTTACCTGATAAGAGAAATTCATTATCTCGTGATCCCCTCCGTCGAGAGCAGAAGTTTCTTTTAGCACCTGCTACGGGAGCTGATACATTTTGTCAGTAACGGGAGGAGCTTGGAGAATTAGAGGCGTCAGAATTTGGGAACGTTTACTGGAACATCTCTGATATTTCCCCGCCTTTAAACTCTCTTGAACTGGTATCATGTTGTACTTCACAATTAAGTATTACCGGCACAAGTCAGTAAAACACGTGCCAGACGTTTGCACAACGTTCCCTACAGACACAAGTCAGATTAGGGAAAAAGTGGCTTTGATGCAAAGCGAATCACCATCTGATACCACTGGAACTTAGAAACGCCGCTCTTTCTTCCTTCTTTCAGCGACTCAGTCAGGGATTTTCCTTAGGGCTCTTTGCTAAGCTCGTGTACCGAGGTAATTTTCGTTATTCAGCGTTATTATGAGACTATGAACCCGGCACAAATACCAGTTTAAGACCCTCTTTGTGGTAGTGTTTAGTTTTATAACAACTGTTGTGTTCAGGCTACTTTGCGTGCAAGGAGTTGTGAATGACTCTTCCACTTTCTACAGTAAGAGGGTTTTTTTTTATGCCAGAATTTTAAAAGTGTTTGTCTGCCAGCTAATCATATAAAATTCATTCGTTTATTGCTCAACCCTGATGACACGAGGATCAAACGGGAAGTTTTAGGGCCGATTTACACGGTACGACTTTGTCGCATGCGACAACGGCTTACGACAGGCCCACGACATGATTTACGATTGTTGTGTACGTCAGAAAAAATGTCGTAGCATTTTAAAACATGTTTTAAAACGCTGCGACAATCGTAAGTCATGTCGTAGGCCAGTCGTGAGCTTGTCGCATGCGACAAAATCGTATCGTGTAAATCGGCCCTTAGGGCCGATTTACACGGTACGACTTTGTCGCATGCGACAACGGCTTACGACAGGCCCACGACATGATTTACGATTGTTGTGTACGCCAGAAAAAATGTCGTAGCATTTTAAAACATGTTTTAAAACGCTGCGACAATCGTAAGTCATGTCGTAGGCCTATCGTGAGCTTGTTGCATGCGACAAAATCGTATCGTGTAAATCGGCCCTTAGAGTTCACGAGTGCGACTACCAGCAATTTCTTCCCCAGATCCCTTCTGCGTTGCGCAGACATAAGACCCGAGGCTCTATTGACGAGACTGGACTTTCTGTACTGAGCACGCGCAGGTTTGAGAGTCCGTCGAAGTTGTATAGAAGTTCTCTTGAAACTCACCTAACTGAGGCCGCGTAATACGTTATTTGCTATGAAAAGATCACCATACTTAACAAAGAAGAACTGGGAACTTGATTTTATTTATACTTGCCTCAATCTTTATGCTTTTTTACAAAGTAAGCAACTTTGTTCAAAGGTTTTGCGTCCGGTTTTCTGTTTGAATGTATTTCCTCGGGACTTGCCTTAAAATCAGTTCTTATAACTTCTGACTGGTATCTCTAATTGATATTTGAATTTGTTGTGGTTGTTTGCGTGTGTTTATACACGTACCATACTTTTTATTGAGTTTGATAACACATTGATTTATTCAATAACTAGATATTTTAATTTTGTACATTTTTTAGACGGTTTATGGCCATACGTTATTGGCTTTGTATCTGGCTCGTTTATAGAGAGCAACGTTATTCCGCCCAATGGCGTTCACAAGGACGCGAGCTTTTTATTCCAAGCATTCTGAGAAACAACTACGCCAAACTTTGACGACCCGACCCCGACTTTGAGGCGTACACTTCTTAGGGGTAACTTTCTCTTGGACAGGCCCTGTTTCCGCCTGAGGTATTCTGATTTTAAAGTATTCACACTGTTAATAGTAGGCCAGTCCCTGGTCCTTTATCTCTATAGCTCTTGCTGGTCCGTAAATGTTGCTGAATCTTGATTCCTTTCTCTCTTTTTATCTTCCGGGGGCTTCCACCAAAATCCCCATCCCCCCTTCCCCCCGTAGAGGAAAGTACAAACCGCCTACGCCAGGAGCTCATAAGTTCCTGCCCACGCACATTGCACCTTTTTGGGAGTGCTTCTTAGCAACCCAGACCCGTGTCGCAGTTGTTTAATCAGGTAATAGACGGCCGGGAGCCGGCCGGGGTGGATAATTCAGTTCCTTTAGATGGCGCGCAGTGATTGGATTGTTAAGTGGAGGGCCAGGTCTGTCTTCTACATGTCCATCTCTTGCCAATCGTTCATAGAAATGTGTCACAGCCTGCCTTCAGGTTGTCTCTTCGCGTCCTTCCCGCAGTATATTCCAAACAAACAACACAGGTCGGAAATGTGCTATAGCTTGTCCCCCTCACAACATCTTACCATGACTCCATAGCCAGGACTGAAGTGCACGTTCAGTGTTTCTACTAACACTGAATTACTACCACTCTTAGTAATAACAAAATAAATAGCTATGTTTGCAACTGAAAGAGTGGACCTTGGGGTCAAACTCAATCACGGAAAGTTTTCTCTTGTCAGGCGTTGCACGTATGAGCCTAAACTTCAGGAAAAGTCACCCAGCAAAACGTCGGTGAAGTTTTTCCCTTACGGTTTCCAAGTTTTCACCTTTTCTGTAACTTGATTTATTTCTTGTTACTGTTACGTGTAAAGAATGATGATTTTATGTGCTTTGCAGAGAAAAAAAATGCCTCATTCATTCGACATCTGGAGACGTTTGATTGAGTAATAATGGAAAAGACACCGATTTTTTTGACGGGCTTAAGGACACTCAAACCCCAGTCAGTTATTCCGGCAATCATGCTGCAGCAGTTTTGCATTATTAAATTACATTATGCCAGAACATTGCTTCTAAGTATTGCGATGACTCATATACCACTAAATGCATATGACTGACATAAAAAATAACACGCTAATATGCTAGGCACGTTTTAAAATGAAGTCACATCTATTCAAAAAATTTTTTTGTTGCTATTTTTATTAAATTTTACATTTTGTCCATGAGAACGTTTAACAAGCGTTAGATTTAGCTCAAAAAAGGTCCGCAAAGGAGTTTTTTAAATACGATTTCTTTTCTTGCAATATCTATGATGAAAACACAAATTCTTACCACTAAGATTTTCTGACATTGACATCGTCATAGCGACAGTGCGTCGCGTCATCGTTTTGTCACGACCCTTTCAACGGTTTAGCGAGCAATATTTCGTTCGAATTTCGAATTTTTTAACGTAGAGCAATCGATCGCCCTATGGAACTTCGGTTTCACAAAGATAACTTGTTTGAAACCCCTGCTTGAACGAGTCAGGAGCTTAATAATTGATGTGTGAGAAAGAGTGGAAAAGTTCTAATTGTTGGGGAGCGGTTCGATTTATTCAAGGACAACGTGATTGCTGATTCAGCGCGCGATTTTTGTTTTTCGGAGTTGAAGGAAATTTGGTTGAAAGACAAATTTACTGGAGATCACAGGGTGGTGTGCCCTTTGCTTGTGGTTTTAACAAACCGGAATGGATTTATTTGGAATCGTTTATAGTAAAAGGATTGAAGAGTGATCATTGAATTCTATGGGTAAGTGTTGAGATGGCAGATACGAAAATATTTTTTGTCGAGTGCTTTTGCCTTGAAGAGTTTTTGAATTTGGCGGTCGATCCATTTATTCGGGCTCCAGATCGCTCTGAAACTTCGTAAAGATGAACCAAAGGGTGAAAGTCTTCGTAAACCGGCTAAGTGAGATGAAAGGTCTTCGTCCGAACACAAGGTGCTTCCGAAGTTGCGAATACTGTCAAAACACCCTTGTGGTTTATTTTTGCTGAAATGTTAATGAGCAGAGCGGTGCAGAGCGAGTGTCGGGGGCTCTCTGGAAATCGCATCGTGTGCCGTTTGCAAGAATATAACTACATAAATTCTTTTATATGAAACGTTACGGTTTATGGCAAAGTAATACACATTGCTTGTAAAAATCCGTCGGTAATTTTGGTTCACAGTTTAAGCAGGAGTCTTAAATGTTGTCAGCTGCAAACTTGTGTTTTCGAAGAAGCCTCGATCCATTTTTGGTAGCGAAAAAGCGTTATTCGTTTGCTATTAACGTAGGATTTAGCACATGCTTAAATTCTGGAATATTTTTAAACGTTTGGCAGCAATCTTTTGTCGCTGTGCGAAGAGGTTTTATGAAAGCTTTGCCTCAACACACGGCAAGGAAAATCGTAAGCCGCGGACAGGGCGAATTGAGCTTCTCCTTTAGACGCAACGAAACTGTCATGTTATGGTCTGTGCGGTCGTTGTTATTGCCTTTTGCAATCATGCATACTGTTAAAAATTGTCACAAATGGAAAATGCTGCGATATTTTCAACATTCTGTCAAGCAAGCATGCTATTATTTCTTCATTTGTTGCGTAATTTGCTAAAAGAGTGTGGATCCGTAAACCGTCCTGTAGCGTCGAATTGTTCTCAATCTTCCAATGTATAATTATCATTTTCATCACAAACTAAGTTAACTCGACAGGGTACATTTTCTCGTTGTATCTGTTTCGGTTTCTGACAAATTTTATCCTAAAATAACCCAGGAAGTAACTATTTTCTTCTCTTAGATTTCTCATTGCCCTCACGATGTTGGCTCGTCATATTTATATTTTCATTCATTTGAATATTCTTCACTTTCTGGCCCGCGATCGTCTGCCCGGTTATTTCCTGTCTAAAACCCGAGCCGAGAGCAGCATTTGAAACCTGTTCGATGTATTAAAGGGGACATTTCTTATTTTTTGTCTCAATAAGTTTAACAAATGTTGTGTAAATACCGATTCCTCTGTCTTAAATCGCGAAGTTGAAAAACCTTACCGCATAAAAATTCACTAGATCAAAGTTCATTTTGCACGCATTTCAATTATTTGGTGGAGAATTTGTGAAGAAAAAAGCAGAACGAAACAAAAATAAATTGAAGTTTCTTCTAAGGGTTTTACTTACAGTGAAGTGCATTTTTAAAAGAAGGTAAATTCTTACGATGAAAAAGACAAGACTTAAAGGCCAACATATTTAAGACAGGCTACCTTTTGACATCTTAATGTGCAACAATTTTGATAAAAACACAAGCATCAAGTTATGTCAGTACAGTAAAGGTCATCTCACAAGCTTGCTTACAATTCAGAATTTAAAAGGACTTACAGACGTGTTTACAAATTTCTCTTATTCACTTAAGCTTGAGATTGAGAATGACATTTTAAGTTTCACTGAAGCCTATCTTTGCCATTGGGTTTTTGGGATCAGTGGATTGTGATTAAGTGTGTTTTGGTTTCAACAGGCGGTTTTCATGATTTCACTGAAACATTATGTCTGGAAATGTTTTTATCAGTTCTCTGATTCTCAGGCCATAAGGCTTCTAACGGATAAATATTAGATGTAAGAACTGTTTGTGAAGTTGAAAGCAAAAGAAGCAATGTGAGGGTTGATGTTTTCATTTTTATCTAGTTTCGATGACAGTGACAAGCATTCATTATTGAGTGGTTTCGCTCTCATGGCTTAACCAGAAAATGGATCCTTTGACTCACCTTACCTATCCCTCCTGCCATTGTTTGCTTTTTGCCCCCCCCCCCCCACCCCCTTAAATTTTGGCATTGATCCTTGGTGTTTTTCTCGAGGCACACCATCTCAAAATTTGAGTAGGAGAAAAAAAATGCAATTTCTACTATGTAAATAGGGAACTGGAAATGTTCCAGGTCATATTATTATGATTATCGGTGAATATTCACCGAGACAAAGTCGAGGTGACTATTCACCGATAATCACTGAGCCTGAGGTGAATAATTGTTTTAGTATAAATACACAGGTGATTATTTCAAAAAAGAGAAAAAAAAAACATTTCAACTCGAAATCATCTTCACTTACAGTGGCAAAACGACCACTGGCAGCCATTTTGTCTGTCGAGGTGATTATCGGCTGATAATCCGAGATAGTGAGCCAATGAGAGCGCGCAATTTTGTATAATCACCTGTGTATTTATACTACAAAAATATAAACACAATAATTCGCATAACTTTATATAGTAGTGTTATCTGGAAGATTTCAAGTACACTTTCAGAAATCGTGGTTATTCCTATGGAAATTCTTACATGGCATGTATCTGTATGATGTGGAAAACCTCAAAATTTGCTATTTTGACTATTTATTTGACTAAATCCATTCGAGAGTGTGTAGAAAGAACCCTTGACTCCAGAAACAGAGTTGAAGTTTAAGATTTCTTTTAGTTGTGGTAACTGCAAAAAAGTGAGATTTCCTCTGGATTGATTCTATATATAAGTTCCCCTTTACAGCATCAAATTAAGATATGTCAAGTATTTAATTATTACACTGGGGATGCTGGTCCCATTTAGCTTTTTTCATCAACTACACTAGTGGTAGACAGCTAAGATAGATATTTTGGGAAAGAAATGATGGTTTTTGTACAGGAGAAATTTATTGTTGGACTTACATTGTAACATTTCTAAATTAGTCATGCTTATTGATGTGATTATGGTCGCTTGCCTCAAACTAAATTACTGCTACCCATCTTGTGACTTAATGAACCATTAATTTCTGTGTATGGTAAATATACCTATTTCCCATTTTTGTGACTGTACATTAATACAGTTTATAGATATTTATCTTGAGAATTACATGTACAACATATTTTATCAACATTGACACATTTTAACTTAAAGTTTATTGTGTATAACTACTGATAAACTACCGGTATATCAGACATTTTTGTATCCTGCCTTTGTAGTGTTATACAACCTTATTATTGTTCATGAAACTCTTTCTAGTTCTTTCTACCTGCAGGTTAATAAAAAGTGCTTAATTATTTCACTTTTCGACAGTTTTTTTTACCAACAGGTTAATAAAAAGTGCTTTAATCTATTATGATCTATTTGATAAAAAGAAATTTCATTTGGACAGAAGCCTATTATATAACAGTAAGTTTTACAAAATTTACCATAAATTGATCAAAGCCATTATTTTGGATGAGGTATGTTTGGTAATTTAATCAAACTTTTCCATGTAATGCAGACATGATTGAAATTAAGTATTTGTGGATAAGCGATTGTTACATTGTACTTAAAAACTGGTTCTTGTAGACTCTTAATATTTGAATTAAATATACAGCAATTTTTCAAAATGTACTAATTAAATTGAATAGAGTAATATGTAATAACAGTCTTAACATCAGACTCATTTAATATCATGCCATGTGTTTTCTGCTTGGAATTGGACAGACTAATAATTACTTTATTAACTTCATTTCACATTTCTTGTCTAATATTCAAATACAACTGTAGCATAAATGCATCTGTTATGGTTCCAATTTTTCTTTCTTTAAAATTTTCAAATTAAATTTTCTCTCTTTAATATTCATTATCATGATTTGAAACAAAAAAATCAAAGAAAGCTAGCTTTGAAAGCTAGTCTGTGAGCTATAACATTTAATGTTTATAATGAATATATCACTGTTCTCAATTTAGGAGTGTTTCAAGAATGTGATGTGTAAATGGAATGTGTTTTTTGGTCTCAGTTGTGTGTCATTATTGGAATGTTGCAATCTTAAAGAATTAGAAAAATTCATCAAACCTTAGTATTTAAAAAAAGTGTCTCCTGTCTGTTATAGATGTATGCTGTTTTTTTCTGTACGCTTACCAGATATATTACCAATGTTATATATATTTTGAATGGAAAATACAGATTTTTTTAAAACTGTTTAGAAGTACACATTGGTGGTGTAGATTATTCTTGAAAGAATCACTGAGCCAGTCATGATCTGATCACTGTGACTTCTATGTTTATGTACTATCAAATGTGCCAGATGTATTTGTACTGTATAAAGGTTTGTTCAATGTCATTACACTGTTTTTATTATTACTTTCTCATCAGTCTTGCTGTCACCTATGAAGGAAATGTAAATCATTTGAGTTTGATTATTTATTAACTGAAGCTATTTATCTGTCATTTACAGTCACTTCAGGATATTAGTAATGTTGTCAAACTTTCTTTTATTAAACTTTACATTTACATTCCTTACATAAAATTTAACTGTGCTTAGTTTTGTAAATTGCTAAATTCCTTATTCATTTTTTGAATACAGAAAAAGAAATTAAGCTTGCTATCTATGGCAATCCAAGGATTTCAATTCGTAGTTGTGTGTCTGGTAATTTTGTTTAGAGTGAATTTGACAGCTATTGGTTGGAGATCTTGATTCATTATTTAATACAACACAGTAACGTGTTGGTCCCAAAGCATTGGAGTCATAAACTGTTTCATGTTTTTACCTTTGAGTGGAATATTAAAACTTTTTGCTTGCTTCTTTTGATTATGCAACCCTAAAAGTGATGCTAGGAACAAAATGTTTGAAAGTAAGTGACATTACAAGTTTAATGGATTTGAAGGAATACCACAAAAAGTTAAATTTTCATTACTGTTGAACTGTAGTATTAGCCCTGTGGTTATGAATTTATGAAAGGTAGTGTGTGGAGCCTTCTACATGTAGTTTCCTTCAAAGGTTTCTGTCATGAAGTGATACTTACAGTACAAACAGTCCAGACTGACATTGAAAGTTCTGTAACACAAAGACTTAACCTATTGATACTGACATATTCTTTCATACTTAACAGGTTTTTTTCAATGAAAGTTAACTTTCACATGGTACATGTAATTACATTAAAATTTATGCCATAGTAATCCTTTACACTTTAGGTGTGTCATGCAAGGGAAAATTCTCAAGGCTCCACGCAACAATTAAAATTTGCAGGGGACTGAAATTTGTAAACTATTTTATATGGTGCTGGTAATTTATTATAACAAAGATAAAACTTGTGGATATTTGAGTAGTGATGTTGGCAAAATTACAAAGGTGCCAAACTGTATATTGTTAATTTGCAATGCTATTTGACTTCAGCGTGATTCCTGATATTTGGGATCATTCAACTGTATTTTAAAATTTTCTTGGATGTACATGAGGCATAGAAACATCGCTTATAGTGATGTGAGGGTGGTGTTCTTACACCCAGTCATTAGCTTTATAAAAGTGTGGAAGTGTCTCAGAGTTTTTGAGTCACAAATATTAAGACTTGCAGGAATGGGCTAACGGCACAAATTACAGTAACAGTACAGCATATAATGCCAGTGGTTCATTACGTTGATGCTTGATTAGTTGTATTCCTCTGATATTTTCAAAACCCCACTCTTCTCATATTAATAAGGGAAAACTAAATACATGTACCTCAGAAATAAATAATAATGTGGTAATTAATAGTTATCAGGTTGTTGTACACTTGTCGCTGGTAAGTCTAGTAAACCCAAAGAACTCTCTGGCAAATATCAACTTAACATGAAAATAGTTGTTTTACAAATTAATTTTATTGATTTCTTGCTTATGTCATTATAACTGAAGCAATAAAATTTCTCAATAGTAGTTGTTTTTGCTTAATTAGATTTTTCTGACTGGAATTACCTTGAGCTAATTTATTGAATATGTTTACCAGCTCTATGTTGGGAAAGTTTCACTCATGTGGTAAATAAACATGTAAACTTGCGACGTTGCAGTGTCAATAGTTTGTGCCACCAACACTAGGTTTTATATCCTTTGCAGTAATAATTCCTGCAGTAAAGCACTTGTGACAAAGAGTCTTGTAAATGATTTCGTGCATCAAAAGCAGCAGCAAGAGAGTTTTTCACATTCAATGACTCAGTAAACATTGCATTGATCGAAAGCAACTTGGGAAACAAAAGTTGTTGACTGACTTGTGTTCTTTGAATTTATGCATTAGTTACTGTTTTGTTTTGTGCAGGGATGGCGCAGTGGTGAGAGCACTCGCCTCCCACCAATGTTGGCGTCATATGTGGGTTGAGTTTGTTGGTTCTCTACTCTGCACCGAGAGGTTTTTCTCTGGGGACTCCAGTTTTCCCCTCTCCTCAAAAACCAGTATTTGGCTTGATTTGCGTGAATTGTTAATTTCAGTTAAGAATGTCCCCGGTTAGTGCTCCAATGCTAGAACGACTAGACACTTAAATAAAGTTCCTTTCCTTTCCTTTCCTTTCCTATGTAACTGTGCATCTATTCTTTAATGGCCAATACCTTGACCTTATTCAGTACTCTATGCTGAGAACAAATGTTTGTTGAATAAATGCAAAGGCAGTGCTTACATTTGAAGGTGCGGTATTATGCTCTGATAATTGCTTCTCAGCATGTAAAAAAGTCATTAATTTAAATGTAGAATCTATTGTTCTTTATTAAGCTGCCAAGATGTCGAGCAGTAGGTGATGGATATTTCATTGGGGGGTGCATCTTCTGACAAAGGCAAGTGGTAGATATCCTGTCTTTTGTGATAAGGTGGGGCTCATGGCTGGGTTCCAGAGACTTGCCAGCCAAGGGGCCAATGTGTCAGTCACCCAACCTCTTCTAAATAGTGCAGTAGCCTTATTAGCATACCTTACAAGATACCTGGTTATCAAATTATATGAGGTTTTTTTGCCAGTTTATTATGTGTTTTCAATCACTTTTTAGCAATATTTTTACATCATCTGGAAGTCCACTGTTTCTTCTTCAAGGTGAACTTAATTCTAGAACTCAGTATCTTGTGTACTTTTACTGCGCATATGGTTTATTTTTAACGCTCGCTTTCCACTGCAAAACCTCGAAAATTGGCCAAGTTATCTTGTACACACACACATTGCAGGCGAATGAGTCGATGGGTTAAATGCAACCATAAACCTGCACTTTGAGAGAGGACTCTTGCTAAAAGTTCTGTATGACCAGAGATTGGTCTCACTGATATATTGTTTTGTGATTCTCAGTTTCGGTTCTTTGGAGTGAAATTTAGCATTGAAGGCAGAGTCCATGAACTTTTGCTCTCCCTTTTGTCTTTTTAGGAAGCAATGATGATCACATCTCTAAGGCAAATATTTTAGCTCCTGAAATGAATTACATTGCTGGGAAATCAGAAGACCAACAGGCAGATGAGGTGGATTTTGCTGGAGTACAAAACTGTTGCAGCAAAATCCCCACAACGTTCCGTGATCCAAGCTCTGCACCCCTTCGAAAGCTCAGTGTGGACCTGATCAAAACCTATAAGCACATTAACGAGGTATGCTTAGAATATACCCCTTGAGCATCAATGGCATCAGTGACAACCCAAACACCACTGGATATTTAATGAGCCATTTTATTCGAGGTTACCCTGGACACCCCTGAATCAGCCCCCCCCCCCCCCCCCCCCCCCCTCCACTGAGGAGTAAAATTGTTTGGTGTTTGACAGAGTAAATCCTATATAAGTGTTGCTTTCATGAGGGAAAGAACTTATGTACTGAGAAGCTGAAGAAAATCACCAAAATAGTTGTTATTTAGCTTGTTTTTTAACAACACTGAGATGAATCTGGTGGATATTTACCTCAACTTTACTTCCCCAAGGGAGCTAATTGTTGTTAACAGTAATTTATGGTCCAGTGAGAAAAAAACTTGTGTTTTACTATGAAGGTGTATTATGCCAAGAAAAAGAAACGGAAGGAATTGGAAAAGAATGAGGAAGGAGGGCACAAGAAAGAGAGACGATTGTACAACGATGGATATGATGATGAGAATTTTGATTATGTCATAAAAGCTGGTGAAAAGTGGTTTGATCGTTATGAGATAGAGTCCTTGATTGGAAAAGGATCCTTTGGGCAGGTAACTTATTTTTAAACCATGTTTTTCTCTTTTGTTTAGTTTTACCAATTATTGTTCACCCCTACTTGCTATGCAACTTGAGGTTAACCCAGAAAAATTGCTTTTAAACAGCACAAATCAAAGCAAAACTGACGAAAAATGTTGAGCATACATGATAATTTTGACAGTTACAAGCAACAGAGACAAACGTTGAAAATCTGTTAGGCTGAACAGTTTTCAAAAACCCCTATATTGCAATCCATTTTAATTAAGATTCCTCGATTTTGCTAAATTTTGTGAAACAGCCTGTTTAACCCTGTTGGCTTTGAGGGGTTGCCCACTCACTAGTAAAATTGTCTGGTATTAGACAGAGTAAAATATATATGGCCATTTTAGGAGGGTGAGACTTAAATATGTATTAGAATTGGGTGAAAAATGGTTTGAACACATTACAGTACAAATAGAGTCCTCAAGTAGGAAGAGAAGTGAAATGAGGATTACTCTTTATTGCTACAAACTACATGTACCAGTACCACTTTTTTTTTTGTCTTGTTGTAAAAGCAGAAAGATGTGTTTTGATTTGTGCCAGATAAAAGTAGTCCTCCTCGGACGGGCAAAGGGTCCTTCTAACCGATGAAAATGAGAATAATTTTTTTTCAGCTTTTTGCCATTTGTTCATTCAATTTAAAAAAATAAGAAAAAAAATTAATGAAAATTTCATTCACGCAACTCTGAAATTGTTGTTTTAACTAGGATTAAACCCTAGGGTAGTACAGAATTTTTTGCGTGATTTTTGTGAATTATTTGTGTTAACCTGTTTATTTGTCAATTGATATAGCCTGTAAGGAGAAATTGCATCTGGATCACAATTTAAATTTGGCATAATAATAATAAAAATATTCTATGTTAAATGGTGCATCCTTGTGCGTAAATAATAATTATTGCTATCTTTTTTTTTTTTCAAGGATTTAAGCAAACAAAAAGCTGTCTGAAAACGAACATTAGTTTGATAAACTAAAACTAAAATTTATTGTAGTAAATATTTCATAATATTCAATTCTGAGGGGTTTTCCCTAAGGATGTACTGAGTGAGGCATGTATTTTAAAACAGCAGCAAAGTTTGTTGTCATAGCTTTAAACCTTCGATATCTTTTTTTCTATTCTCAGATTGCTTTAACCATCCCCTCTTTTCTTTTTTCCAATTTAAATACATACTTTTTTTGTCTATGTAACTACTAGGACTTCCAAAGTTTTCTTCAATAGGCAGTATAGACGAACCCTTTGGTGGAAACATTGAGTTTGCTAAGGTCATTGTAAAGTACAGCTTAGGATCTTACCATTCAGTGGTGAAACTGGAATGTTTATCCACAGACTCAAAACTTGGAACTACACTGTTGAAAAAAATAAACAGATTACAACTCAGTAGCTCATTCCCACTCTAACAGTTTAAACAAAAAAATACTCTTGTATAAATTATGCTAATTATGTGAAAAAATGATCTGCTGTAAAGTGCATTCAGTTACTACTAGCGTGCAGTTGATGATGCCATCTCTCTGATAACTGAGGCACCTGTGTAGAGCTTTCCTATAAATGCTGAACCAGGACCGCTAATAACCAATAAGTTGCAAAATTTTGCTACAAATACCATTTAAATTTTTAGGTTTTTATTGTAACTCTTGTTTGGTTTGATAATGGATTTTTCTGTCTCATCGGGGTTGGGGCGATTCTACGAACCTGAGTTTATATGGCCCGAGAAATAATTGATTTTTTCGTGGTTCGAGGAGAAGCGTCAAAACTGAAACGTGTTAGGTTGAGTGGCATAAGTTTCATTGTAGGCTAAGAGTAATTTTAAAGTTTGAGTGGAATTTAGGCGTCTGCGGTCCACACCTAATTAAATACAGGGTTCGTATGGGTCTTGGAAAACCTGGAAAGTCATGGAATTTAAGAATTTCATTTTCCAGGCCTGGAAAGTCATGGAATGTTTTTTTCGGCCATGGAAAGTCATGGAAAATTTTAATTATAAATGGTAAATTAATCATTGCAGTTGTCAAAGCAAGGATAAAATTATATAAATGCGAGTTTCTATCAAACAATCGGAAGTTGGGCGGAAAGAGGTTGTTAATTTGTTCAAATTTGATCTGAGTAATATCCTAAAATAAGGATAGTTTTGAAAATTTTCTTACGTGACAGTCAAACTTAGGGTCATGGAAAGCTAGAGAAGGTCATGGAAAAAGTCATGGATAGTCAAGGAATTTGAAGGGCTTAAAAGAGTTCGAACCCTGAGATAACAACTGTCAACGTCTCCCATAAAACCTCAGAATTTGGAAATTTTGAATTACGGGAAAAAAGCCTGCGAACGCGGACGTATTTCCAACGTATTTTCGGGTGGAGACAAACGACCACCAGAAATACGTCTGCGCTCGCAGGCTACCCTAAAGCAGTGCGTCAAAATTATCAACGCATGTGTAGAGTGATTGTGACAGTACAGCAGTGAAACTGCATTCTCGATCTTTTCTTTTCAAGCACTCGTACCAATCCGGATATAGGACTAACCCATAATTTACACCGTGAAAGACATACCTCTTACTTACCGAGTTCGAGGTCCGTACTGTAACTTATGGACCGAGTTTTTTCCCTTTTATTCGCGCTTGGGCCATAAATCAACGGGACAAAAACGAGGATCCGTAACTTACCGTACGGACCGAAAAAACGAGGTTAGTAAGATATTTATTATATCTCTGAGGTTAATCCGGCGCGCGGAAAATAAAACTGGCGGCCGACAGCGGTCCGTACTGTAGAGTACGGCCCGCAAAACATTCGCCGAAGGCGAAGTGAATATTTAACAACTATTCACCGAAGTGGAGGTGGCTTGCGGTGGATATTTACCGAGCCGCGAAGCGGCGAGGCAAATATCCAACGCTAGCCACCGACACTGAGGTGAATAGTTGTTTGAGTATATACTAAAACAGTGAGATAGTATACAGCACAAAAAATTAATTTAGATGTTTTCTTCACTTGTCACGGATGCAAATCGGGACGCCATTTTTTCCCGAGTTGCTCGGAGGTAAATAGCACAGGGTATTCGGAGTTTGACGAGCCAATCAGCGCGCGAGTTCAACGCTATCCACTGTTTTAGTTTATACTGATGGTGAATATTTACCGAGACGTAGTCGAGTTCAATTTTCCCCAATATTTACTGAGCCTGAGGCGAATATTTGTTTTAGTGTAATTTTCAGCGGTGAATATCAAGAAAGTGAAAAACAACGAGCTAAAAACAAGATAAAAAGACACGAAAAGTGCTTGATTGGCTTAGCAGCCGCGCCTCCAAAATGTTATATTCACCGGGTAGCGCGGTGAACATAACACTAATTAATAATTATTCGCCGAAGGCGAAGTGATTATCGGTGAATATTCACCGAGACGAAGTCGAGGTGAATATTCACCTATAATCACTGAGCCTGAGGCGAATAATTGTTTTAGTATAAATACACAGGTGATTATTTCAAAAAAGAGAAAAAGAAAGCATTTCAACGCGAAATCATCTTCACTTACTGTGGCAAAACGACCAGTGGCAGCCATTTTGTTCGTCGAGGTGATTATCGGCTGATAATCCGAGATAGCGAGCCAATGAGAGCGCGCGATTTTGTATAATCACCTGTGTATTTATACTAAATTCTTATATTCACTGCTGAAAATTATACTAATAAAGAATAATAAGAAAATACTGTACCCGCCTTTGCGCAAAGCTACATTAAGAATTGACCTTTTCGTTGACGCTATCCTTGTCGTTACATAAATTTCCTATCGATGTCATCACTGACGGAGGGTGCTTCCTTATTTCTTTTTTTAGTTGAGACTGCTGTATAGAGATATGAAGAGAGGTTTTCAATTGAATGGTGTACAACAAAAGCAAAGAAATTATTCTGACCTTATTAAGTTAATTAAAGGTCAGATGCAGGCGAGGAAATGACATGGTAGCCCGCGTCGGGCGCGGGAAAATTCGCGCAAACCAATGAGAATGCGTTTTGATGTTGACGCAAGATATCGCAATTTTTTTGCCACATTGCATCATTTTCCTACATAATGTTAATACAGTTTTGCTGTCTAATTTTAGGTTTGCAAGGCATACGACCATCAAGAAAAAGAGTACATTGCCATAAAAATCATAAAGAATAAGAAGCCATTTTTGAATCAAGCACAGATTGAAGTTCGTTTGCTGGAGCTTATGAACGCTCACGATCCTGAGGGAAAGTACTACATAGGTAAGACTTCTTTTTCGAGCGTTTTTTCTTTTCCAAGGGAGTGGCAGTGCTAATGTTTTTCGTGATACCACTGCAGTATTTACACGAAAACATTCTTAACAAAAGGAAAACGAGGAGGATTAAAAAAACTCAGCAGAATGGGTTATGCATGTCGCATTCATGGCGATTTCACGTCTAAAATGTCAAACTATTTTTATCGCTTACCGATGGTGATGTCAAATATTGTCAGTGGATTAAGTGGTAGTTTCGACGACTTTTAAAGCACCCGGGATTCGTTTTAGTATAGCTTTGTCCTCACTGCCAAATGTATTATTTTTGTTTTTAACTCGGCACATCATTAATCCTTTCGGTGCCGGGGGGGGGGGGGGGGGGGTCCCCGCTTGCGAGTAAAATCGTCTGGCATTATACGGAAAATATCTGTTCGGAAGACGATTTGAGATCTAGAATTTTCGGAACGTTTGTTGTAAAATTTCTTGCTTGCCTGCCTCTCCTAGGATTTTCGAACATCTGAAAAAAGGTATAATTGCCCATTTTAAACGGATTTTCACCCGAAAAAGGTCACCTAGAATTTTCGGGAGCCTTTTTTCTGGCTGAAATTTTCGAAAAGATAAGTTTTGATCCCTATAGTTTTCGGATCACTAGACTTTCATCTAGGAAATCCGAACAGATGAAAAAAAATTAGGACATAAAATATGCCTATGCCTACCGTTTAAATACTAAAATACGTTTAACAAGATAACACAAACAGCGGTCATAAACATTGTATTCCAACGCATTTTTATAAAACTTGACGTTAGAAGAGTTTCATGAAACGAGAGCATGTCGTCGATTCAAAGAAGATTTGTTGAACTACGAGCTGAACCAGAAGTTTTCACTGCGCCGCAACTTCCAGAAGTCTTATGAGTCAGCACGTTCCAATGCGTTGGAATACAATGTTTATCACCGCTGTTTGTGTTATTTTCTTAAGCAAGCTACGATGGCCAAAGAACAAGAGTTTATGGGTTTAAAAATGCTATGTTTAAGTGGTTTTGAACTATATTCTCGTTGGGTGCCCCTGAACCATCCCAAGAGGTTTATTTTTATTTAGTAGAATGTCCAGCGGGGCAGTATGTCAAATAACAAAGGAAAAGTGTAAATCATGTAATGATTACAAATGTCTTGTTTTTATCTTTCAGTTCGGCTCAGAAGACATTTTATGTACAGGAATCATCTGTGCTTAGTATTTGAACTCTTATCATACAACTTGTACGATTTGCTTCGAAACACGAACTTTAGAGGGGTGTCATTGAATCTCACGAGGAAATTTGCTCAGCAAATGTGCACAGCATTACTTTATTTATCGACACCAGAACTCAATATCATTCACTGTGATTTGAAACCTGAGAACATTCTATTGTGTAATCCGAAAAGGAGCGCTATCAAGATTGTGGATTTTGGAAGTTCATGTCAGCTCGGACAAAGGGTGAGTGCTTTTTACGTGGAATGCCGAAGGCATCCACGTCTTAAAACCGGGCTGGAATCTTTTTTTTGTTGGTAGTCACAAATGTGCATACCCCACGGATATTGAATTAATCTCCGATCGGGTGGACTGATTTATATTCACTACGGTATTTCCAAACTTCCCTGCCCCGAGGAGAACTCCTATACTTCCCAAGGCCATCACGATTTTTCTCTGCTAGCGCGTTAGACCACGCGGCCACCGTGACACACTTCCGTCAGATTGGTGAAAGCAAACATTTATAATAGAATCTTTCCGCCCGCCATGATTGTTTCAGTATTATACTATTCGATAAAGTGGATAGATGCTTTTTCTTTGAGAAAGGCAAGCTTTAAAGGTAAGGAGAATTTTCTACGTTATTTCTAGATCTTGCTTCGTACTTGTGTGTTCCACTGTGAACATTATTATTTTGCATACAACGAATACTTCATTAGAAGCATTTTGCATAGAACGAATACGTACTCCAATATTTCTTGGGAACCAGTTTGTTCGCCGTTTTGACGTAGAAAGAAAATAAGAAAATAGCTTTGAACGGCCAAACAAGATAAAAATGAAATCAAGTTTAAAAGAAACGAATTAGCCATCGCCGTCACGGGGACTTCGCAGCCGTCCCCCATCCAAGTACTAACCTCATTCGGAGGAGCTTAACTTCAGCTGACACTTGGACTAGCATCAACGATTGTGATCTTTATGTTAAATTCGCACATAGATCTTGTCGAACTTTATAACACTTGAAAGAAAAAAAAACGCACTAACAAAAACCAGGTGGTATGCCGTCATTTTGTCACAGATGTATCCTTTGTTTCGTGAGTTGTCAGTAAACACGCAAGGTATAACTTGATCACAGGCGGCCGCTAAAATCGATGTCACTTCCGATTTTGCGATTTTACTTGTATGACCAAAAGTACGATAGAAAAATTGAACTCTGATGGAACGTAACAAAAATCTCCCGAAATGTTTTTCGCTGATGGCAAATTGTCTTATTCTCGATCGACACTTCCTAAAAGTTCCTTCTGCTCTCCTTAAAAACTACATATTAATATTTATTTACTTTTTCGTCAATATTTGTTTTGCATAAAGCAGGCTAGCAAAATCTGTACCTTGCTTTGTTCGCATTTTTGAGCGTTAAAATAGAATTTTTGGGCGTATGTTCCTGACAGCAAAAGTCGCATATTTTAACGTCCCCCAAAAACTTTAGTAACATTGGTCTTGGAAAGGTGTCAGAAGCTCAGAGTACACGCTTAAGCTTGTGGTGAAAAAGAAGTTGTAAATGATCAACATATCGGCTTTGAAGCCAAATGTTTCTCGATTTCCTGTTATTTTCTTCAATCGTTCTGGGCTTAGTATTTTACTGAACCACATGTCTTCTTAGAGGGTATATAGCAAAGATGTCTACCATGACACCGTAATGATTTACGATACCAAACAATGTCGTGTACTATTAGAGCTACATATTGTGCAAGGACTTGAATCTCCTGGAAAAAACAAAACGCCGCTCAGTTGACAGTTATGGAAAAAAACACTGTCAAGTTACTGCACTACCACACGCAATGCGTTCTTACTTTAAAAAATATCCCGTATCTCCTCAATTCTACCCCCCCCCCCCCCCCCACCTCCAGACTAAAAATTCCGTATCCCCACAAATTTTTTACCTAATTATCCCGTATCCTGATCGCTTCTCGGGCTTTTGGCTAAGATTAGTTTCTTGGCCAAGGACTACGGTCAAGTACTATTGTACAACGTACGGTACTTTTTCAGTGCCGTAAGGGGCAGGCACAGAACAGTCTCGGCTGTTTGTCTGTTCTCTCGAAAACGATGACAAGGGTTTTTTGGGTTTTTTGTTCAGCTCGAATGTAGAATCAGGACGAACTGTTGTAGTTTCAGATAACTATTTACTACTTGTAGCTTTTGTTGAATTTTGAATCGATGATAGAGAGAGTTTTGGCGATCTCAATCCGGACTGGACTACTGGATTTAAGGATTTTTCTTAACGAGATTTCAAGTTATTGTGGAACGTTTGGTACCCAGTTACTGAAATCAAGATTATGGAATTGTAAAATTTGAACTTTGGACTGGACTATACAACACGCAATTACGGAATTTTTGAGCATTGAGAGAAATAGAGCACGGATGTTGTCTTCTTGTCTTCGCCACGACAAATTTATACAGTTTGCAAGGAACTAAACCAGGATTACAGAACCAGACGTCGATTACAGGGCCCGGTTGTTCGAAAGCCAATTACCTTAATCCAGGATTAGCGTAAACTTTTGTTTCATGTTTTCAACTTTTTGGGAGCATTTGGGAGTAGAGGATAAAACTCGTTTTAAAACCCAGTTTCTGAACAACTGGCCCAGGATGATAAGTTGTTGAACTGTGATTTGTAATAAGTTTTTCGGATGATTTAAGGCTGATCCTGTAATTTTTGGATGAAAGGAGTTAACGAAGCAAGTAAAACTGTAGGATTTGAATTAAGTCTCCTTCCAAAAAATAAATAAATAAAAGATCCCGTATCCTGATAACCTGCTAATAGGGCTTCGTTGTTTGCATTTGCAAATTTAGTAACATTAGTAATGAGTTTTTGCAACAAAAAACTTTAAGTTATATTACAGATGTATCTTTCTAGTAATCTTTCGCCATTTTCCGAAGTCTACCTGTACTTGAAGTTCACTGTAACTGGACAATTTGTGTTAACTGTTTGCGCATTCCACGGATACGCCCTTGTAGGCGTCTTGTTTGATGTATTATTCGGGAGAGAAGCTTTTTTATTTTGTCAAACCAAAACCGAGGCAGTTTAATTTGACGAATCACAGCATATGCA
>NC_090895.1:36384941-36392441 GCF_036669925.1 Montipora capricornis | reverse complement strand
TTGGGATGTATTCTCGTTGAAATGCACACTGGAGAACCTTTATTTAGTGGCGCAAACGAAGTGAGTATCCATTACAAGAAGCAGTTTTGGAGACAGCTTATTTTTGCCATTCAACTTTGCGCTCACTTTGGGGTTTACTTTTGTAGCAACTACCTTATTATAGGAAATTAACGGCGCGACTTAAATTAACGCGAATTTACTGTAAAACGACTTTCAACTAAAGAAAATTAACGCGAAGGAGGAGGTAGAATCCCATAATACAGGAAATTAATGCGATTAAGACACAGTTGGTGGTGACCACGGAGCCCCTTGGTTAACAAAACATTCCTTAAAGTTTTAACTAACCGTGGGTTAACGGAAAGAAAGAAAGCTTGTACCTTATTTTATTGTTTCTTAGGTGTCATGAATGTCTGGAAAGGTTTCAAAATTAGGGTTAAAATAGTGGAAATTAAGAGCGCGGAAATTAACGCTGCACTTAATTAATGTCGCGGAAATTAACGCTCAACATAATAGACCAATTTCGATATATTAAAATTCAGTCCGAAACAAAAGGCATCATCTCGAGGCTCTGGGGAATAAATATAAGGATTTGTATGAGTTTATTCCTCAGAGCCTCGAGATGATGCCTTTTGTTTCGGACTGAATTTTAATATATCGAAATTGGTCTATTAGCGCGACTTAAAGTAACGCGAATTTTAACGATTCGCGTTAATTTCCTATAGTAAGGATGTTCTTCAAAAAGGTCTTTTAGTCTTACATTTCAACCTTGAATTTTATTATCGTATCATCTGGGTTGACAAGGTTAAGTCTCTACTGTTTACAGTTGACCGAAGCAAGCGTCGACTCAAATGATAGAGAAATTCTCTTTTCTCGCATTTGCACTCACGTTAGAATATTAACGTTTGCGAACCGGGGCAACGCAAAAAAGATCGCACTGTAAACAGAGATTGAAAATTTGAGTTATTCCTTGCTACTCCTTCGGTTGAAATTGAAACCAAAATGGCGTTACTTTCATCAGCCATTTTGTAAAAAGTCTTGCATTTGTGCCAGCACTTGTGTTGCATGTGTAAACCGAGTTTTCTCTGTTTATTTTCAAGTTTGACCAAATGATGAAAGTTGTCGAAGTTTTGGGAATTCCCCCGAAACACATGCTAGAAAGTGCACCGAAGGCAAGAAAGTTTTTCGATCGTTTACCAGACGGTAGCTACGTTTGTAAGAGTAGTAAAGACGGGAAAAAGGTGAGTAATGCTTGATTTCTAATAATAGGTATATAGATAGAGCTGTTTATTCACACTATTGCAGATCATAAATTTGAATTTCAGTGATGGTCAGACATACAAAACTAGACTAAAATACACTAATTACAATAAACTACTATCTAAGATAGAAGTGAGCCATTACACCCACCCTAAGGATTTCCCCTTACAGTACGGAATTTATTGGTACAGAATGCAGAGAACCTCTCAGGTGCAGGATCCATACTTGACTCACGGCCACCGTAAATGGTTTGAACCAAGAAGTCGTATCACAATTACAACACAATACAATATACACTTAATTGACCGCTCCCCATAGGGGCTTTTCAGGGCCAATGAAACACAACGAAACAACAGAACAGAACAACAACAACAACTGTTAAGAATCCCAACTGGCCGGAGGCAAACCAGTTGGCTATTTACAAGTGCAGCTGGGAAGTTGAACCAGGGACTACCAGGATCAAATTCAACGAGTGGTTAGAGCGGGTCTTGAACCCGGGATCTCCGGATCTCAAGGCAAGCGCCCTAACCACTGAGCCACACTGCCTCCTATGTGAAGTACGATCCTATGTGAAGTACGATCGTCCGGGTGAGTGGAGTCCTGAGAAGGACTGTTTAGGATGTCAACTCTCATTCAAATTTTGTTCTCTCTGTCTTTCATTACAAATCAAAGAAAATGCCTTGAGTATACGAATATGGTTCTTGGTAAGGAAACTCTCTGCACTCGTAAGAGTAACGCTAAGTTAGCGTGACACTGCAACTTAGGTCAGCCCAGAAAATAACACAATCATGGCCGACCAGGCGTGACAAAACCCGTAATCGGTACAAAGGGCTGCAAGGCAATACATGTTGCAATGAGCGAAAAACCATAAAATATAACAAGTCAACTCAACTCAATTCAACTTTTTATTAACGTTGAAGCAATAAATCACACATACACACTAACTACAGTTAGCAAAGGCTATTCGAAGCAGGCAGTGTGGGCAAAGCGTGAGAAATTTCTCCCGATTTAGAGAAAAGGATTAAAATACCAACCGGAATATGGTATTTGTCATTATATCCTCCAAAAATGCGCGCGTTATTTTTAATTGATGCTTCGTTGGAGATTTTTAAGTCACGCTGAATTTAAGTGTTAGTCGTCTATGGCTCTTTTATGCGGTGGAACAAGAAAGAAGGGCTTTGTTAAATGCTTTGTTGTGCTTAAAAACGTGTTCTTCTCTCCAAGGAATACCGACCGGCCGGAACGCGCAAGCTTCACGATGTTTTAGGATGTGAATCAGGGGGTCCTGGAGGAAGGAGACAGGGCGAATCAGGGCACACTCTCCAGGACTATTTAAAATTTAAAGACCTTGTTTTACGCATGCTCGAATTCGACCCCAAGGCGCGAATAGCGCCATATCAAGCTTTGCAACATTGCTTTTTTAAAAAAACTGCTGACGAAAGCACCAACACATCTCATTCTGCTAACTCATCACCCGCCATGGGTGGCACAACAAACAGAACGGTTGCTGCTAGCACAAACAGCGCTACTGTGTCCAGCGGTGGCACACGCGCATGCTCAGATCCCACCACTCAAGCAACAGTGGCGGCATCGGCAATGGAATGTGACAGTCCCGGTGGAAAGGGTCCGCAGACATGGGGCAACACAGGCGGGCCTATTTCATCGCATTTTAAGAAAAGTACTGAAAGAACTTGTAATAATTATGATTCAAGAATAGCCACACAGGGACTTCAACAAACTACGTCGTTACCCGGTAACCACAGCGAGGGTTCATCCGCATACAGTTCAGCCTCGTTAAATATCGGTGGTGGAATTTACTGCAGCTCCGAAACTGCTTCGAATTACTCTTCATCTTCGTCTTGCAATTCAATGACTGTAGAACAGCATGGGCCGGTGATGAGCGGTTCGTTACCCCCGGAAGCTTATACGCAGCTCAACTATTCGGCAACAAACTTGACGCTCAATCCTGGAGAACACGAGGTTAATTGCGTGGGATCATCAACGGCGATCCCTTATTCGGTGACAAGTCCGCGGGGAATTGGAATGGGACATCGTAGGGATTACGTGCATCAACATTCAACCGGGGATGAATCTCCCATGGTGGGAGTTTGTGTACAACAAAGTCCGGTGGTCAGCAACTAGGAGAGAAAACAGACTCCACACACGGTTCTATTCTCAGTGGTTCGCCAAGTCCTTCCACGAATCCCGCAAGAAGAATCGAAGACGATCGAATCGCGCGTCTGGTAGAGGGATCCAAGGAGGAAATGGCACATTGTTCCGGGATTGCAGCGAGGGATACACCATCCCGCATTCAAGTCCCCTTTGATAGAAATGCTAAAAATTGCGGCAAGAGGTGATTTTTTTTGGGTTAAGCGCGCATGCGCTTTTTAAAGGCAGCAGCTGAACATTACCTCGACTTTAAGCGGGCACTGCTTCTTGTCCTTTCTCAGTGCTAAGTGCTGCAATGTTTTTGCTATAGTTTCCTATTTCTCTAAGGAAGATAGTTAAAGAAGGACTATCCTCGAACGTCGTTTACAAAGAAAGTACAAATAGTTTGGTCCTGGATGGTGTCAAGCTCTTCGGTTACACCGTATGGAAGACGTAGCAGTTGTCATGGAGGCAAGGCAACGCCAGAGCCCTTTGTTAAAGTGCCTATGAATTGAAAAATATCTTTTCCTTATCTTAAAGACCTTTCAAAATGATAAAGAATGGCGTTTTCTATGTTAAACTATTCTCTTTCGTTCTAGAGATATTCAAGTTTATGTTAAAAAAGTTATGGCCTTGCAAATGACTGTAATGAATCACAAAATTTAGAATATCTCCGAAAATATTGGGTGGGTGTTGTTCGAACTTGGCAGCAGTTATCTAGACGAAGTAGAGCACAAAATAATACCCTGTACGCTGTTGCCATGGCAACCTTTTTTTTTTTTTTGCTGCGGGTCCATTTAAAGCAGGATTGATTTTGTCGTTTGTTGTCGTAATAAGACATGTTCACTCTCGGTAAACTTATACAGCGATGTAAAGCATTATGGGCAGCACATGCGTTTCAAGTCTGACTATCTGCCTGTACTTTTACTGTTCAAAATCCTAGATATTTGGTTCATTACAGAACGGGACAGGAAACGAGAGTGTTGCCATGGCAACATCTTAATGGGTGTCACTTTGTGCCTTATCTGATGTACATTAATTACTCAAATATTTTCGGAGATATTCTCAATTTTGTGATTCATTCCAGTCATTTGCAATTTTTGTGACGTCATCAATTTTTAAACAAAAACTTCAGTATCTGTGGAATGAAAGAAGGAGGAATTCTAAAATTCTCAAGTTTCTCATGACGTGACAGCCGCCATGTTGGTGTCCCCAAACAAAGAAAGGGCGGCCATGGTGGTGTCCCAACCCAATCCTCCGGGAATTGAACTTTATTGTTACGCAAACGTTTTCGTTTGTTTTGTTGAAAAACATGGCTATTGATCACGTGAGTGAAACCCAAGAATAGAAAACACCATTCTTCATCGTTTAGAAAGGTCTTAAAATAAGCAAAAGGCATTTTTTACATCATCGACACTTTAAAATATCTTCAATACGTATATTTACACTCATCTTGGTCGTTTTTGATTCTGTGAATGTCCTTTTGCTTCTTAAAGGCCCACCTTCAACCGACAGGCTTTTCGACCGTTTGCTTTTGTTATGGAAATTCGCATTGCGTATCGTAGCGATCTGATTGGATAAATTTCAGCTTTACCTGGATTTTCATATATTCTCTACTTGCGCAAATCCCATAATACACCTCTTTTACCCCCAAAACATTTGGGTAGGCATTGTTTTCGATTTCTCTTGGGACATTTTCATGTCTGTTATGGAATTTGTGCAAGCAGAGAATGAAAACATTTTCACGGCACGCAATACCTGTTGGCTGAACGTATTTTGTTAGGGTCAATTTCGACTGCTGATTATTGCAGTGTGACAACATCAAAACAAAGCATGAAATTGTTTGATTCGATTGCCTTGAAAATTTAGTAAATGTTCCTCGCGTTGTCTTGTTCTTCACCGCCTGGTTTGCAAAATGTTTTTAACAAACGGCACGTAACGTTAAGGAACAGCGCCATTTTTATTTATCGAGAGAGGTATTGAACCTACTTCTACTAAGAAATAGAAATTGTTCTTGAATCAAGTAAACTGAGCACTTGACCACTTAGTCGTCCAAGTGTATGAAAGTTTACACTCTCATGCGACTATGTGATTAAGCGATTGTCATAGTTTTTAACCGGTAGCGTTTTTAAAAATTTAAGTCCACTTCTTCTTTCTTTCATTAAACCTGAACTTAGAACTGCGTCAACTGCATTGTTAAGTACTGGAACCCTGTTTTATTTTTTATCTGCAACTGCAAATTTGCAACTTTTTGTTGTAATAATGAAAGTAAGAATTGAACATCGGGGACAATTTCAGGTGAAAATTATTTAGAGTTAAACGATTCTCTGCTTTCTCAAATCCCATAATACATCTTGTTTACCCCCCCCCCCCCCCCAAAAAAAAAAAAAAAAAAAAAAAAATGCGCAATCATTGTTTTCGGTGTCCCCAGAGAAATCGAAAACAACGCCTATGCAAATTTTTTTGGGGTTTAAAGAGGTGTATTATGGGATTTGAGAAAGTAGACAATACAGCAGTTGAGGTGCTTTTTACTTTTTACCACAAATCACTGGCTTTCCTATCGAGAGTTTCACGTTCATTCTCAAATATTTGTGGAAAGAGTTGATTTCTAAATTTAAAGGAAAGGTTTGTATTGAAAGGCGATGACTCGTTCAATACACCTCATTCCAAAATGGCCGCTGATTTATGCGGATACAAATTGGCCCTTGTTGCCTCGTTCAAGATAAACTATTCTTTTGAATTTTAAGCTTAAGAACGAGGCATCAAGGGCTTGTTTGAATAGAAACAAAAGAATATTTAAATGGCGGCCATTTTGGAATAAGGTGTATGGGAAAGGACAGCGTAGTAGTAGTTTCCATTTAAGCTGTTACACTTGAAAATTTCATCCATTTTTATTCTGTTTGAACAGAAGCTGTCGACCTTGAAGCGTGTAACTTGTAACTGTTTTCCTTGGAAAAAAGCTGGGGATTTTTCGGACACTATTTTATGCCCAAATATGGACAAAAAATGCGCGAACCACGTTGCATCCAAATAAGGAATTTTTTGAAACTCAAAAAACCCCAGCTCTGAACCAGAGTTAGACGCTTTATGGTCATAAGCTTCTGTTTGAATTATGATTTATCACTTTAGGAGTTAGTGCACAAGCGTGCAGTAAGAATAACGTACAGCACAGTCATCAGCATCTAAGAAAGAAACGTGACCTGAAGATTCGTGGAATGGATATCTGGGAAAAATGTTGGGGAAAATTTTGTCTTGATGCATTGAGTTTTTAACCCCTTTTTCTAAGTTGGGTAAGAATAATGGTTCAAGTCGAGAGGCATGCTTCAAAAGATACTAAATAAGCACGCCCGAGGTGTGCTTTCACGGCGCTTCTGCCTTTGTGAGATTTTTTTCGACGTTAAGTGATATTGGGAGTGATTGGCAAAAGTTACTGGTGAACGTGTTATTTATTGACTTTTTTTTAAAGAAAGAAGCTATCTTTTGAAGCAGGGAAATTCTTTGTCTGTCTTTGCTAATCTAGGCTAGCAGTGTCATTTCGCTAGCTTAAGTTTTATTCATATGTTACAGTTTTAATTTAAACTGGCGAAACTGATGGCTGTTTGTTGTAAGGCGTTTGCCCTTCGCTAATTGGTTCGTGATGCATCACGTGGAATACTGTAACAGGTGTTGCGTAACAAACCGGAATATTTGCAAACAAAAAGATGGCCTTGAAGTAGTTTCACTTTCCTTTTTGCAAGCCGTGCTTTTTGCTGGCAGATATCACGGAGAACATTTTAAGGATTTTAATTTTACTGAAGATGTACATTTTAAGGAATATTTGCTGTAAAATACTGTAAAAGTTTGATTTTTAACTGGAGTCTTACGAGGCTTTGTGAAAGGTCTGTAAGTCGTTTTTAGTAAAAAAAAAAAGTTTCAGAACCAATGTGGTGTCCTTTGTGAAGCAGGTCAGAGCCAAGAAAATACAAGTGAAACAACTACATAACAGTGGATTTTACATGCCCCTGTCACAGATAATAGTGGAGGGTGTGGCTAAATGTAAGGTCGGCAGAGTTAAGCCCACGCTAATGCGGCCAGCGGTTTTGTCCTCAAGCTTAC
>NC_090895.1:36369941-36374941 GCF_036669925.1 Montipora capricornis | reverse complement strand
GATCCAAACTTACCTTTTTTACTAAAGTAGTCAGTAATTTGTGACGTCTTGACGTTTTTATTTCACACTTTCGGTGAAGTCATAGTCCGAAGACGTTGAATGATCCGAACTGGCTAACTGAAATAGCAGAATTGCACAAATCGCCCGGGAAATCTTATTTGGTCTAGACGCCCGCGGCGATCATGTGATGGCGTAATCGCCGTCGGGAGACTAGTAATTTCCCGGCTGTTAAATTTTGCCGCCGGCTTAGAACGTGTCTATGACCCTTTTCTATTTCCGGTATTAGGCACAAAAGAATCAATAAAAAAGGGCAAAACTATTTTCGCGATTCAACTTGCAGTTTACATTTATCAAAAATATATACAATGTAGATTTATTTATTTATTCGTTTTATATTCTGAAATTGCTGACCGTTTTCCGGAAAACGGTGGAAACCGGTATGGATCCGCGCCTGACTACAATAAATCACAAAATTGAGAATATATCCAAAAATATTGGATGGGTGTTGTTCAAACTTGGCAGCAGTTATCTATGTCAAGTAAGGCGCAAAATGTTACTGTCTAGGCTGTTGCTATGGCAACTATTTTTGCTGCTGGGTCTATTTAATGCATAATTGATTTTGTTGTTTATTGTCGTAATAAGACATGTTCACTCTTGGTAAGCTTATACAGAGATGTAAAGCATTATGGGCAGCACATGCATTTTAAGTCTGACCATCTGCCTGTACTTATCTGTTCAAAATGTGAGATACAGAACCTAGAATTTAAGAACCTGTCAAGCTGAAAAATTCATTTTAGACTCCCCTTACATAAGAACCAGTTTAGCCTAAAAAATGAAACAGTTTCTTACTTTAGAAAATGACCTTGAAATTTCAAGAGTCTGGAACAAATTTTAAACTGCATAGATCGTGTTTAAAACTTTTTTTCATGGTTCTGATTGAAATATAAAGATATCAGCATCCTCATCAGAGGAAATCAGTCATACCATATGTATCATAGAGTAGATATCACACCAATTTTATGCTCAAATATGGATGAATCAAAGCTGCACTTGCAGAAAAATGCACCAAGTATGTTACATCCAGATAAGGAATTTTTTAACTCGAAAAAACCCCAGCTCTTAACTAGAGTTAAACGCTTCAAAGTCAGGAGCT
The DNA here is from genome assembly GCF_036669925.1 of Montipora capricornis. NCBI lineage: Eukaryota > Metazoa > Cnidaria > Anthozoa > Scleractinia > Acroporidae > Montipora > Montipora capricornis. Next base: position 36,373,788 of record NC_090895.1, on the reverse strand, counting down.
CCTCAGGTGTCACTTTGTGCCTTATAATCTGAGGTACGTTACTGGTGCCTGAAGTTTGAACAAAAACCTTCCAGTATTTTTGGAGATATTCTCAATTTTGTGATTTATTGCAGTCATGTGTACAGTTTGTGACGTCATCAATTTTTTAACAAAAACTTTAATATCTCAAAAATGAGAGAAGATATTCCAAAATAGAAAACGCCATTCTTCATCATTTTAAAGTTCTTTAAAATAAGCAAAATATATTTTTCACTTCATAGGCCCTCTAACTTGAGAGTGATGCCAAGAGGAAGGTACTCTAACCCTTTTCCTCTGAAGAGTGATGCTTATAGATTTGACTCTGTCTAATGCCTGGTGATTTTACTCATCATATATTTATCACATCTTTATTTACCCTCAGATTTTACAGTAGCCTGATTTAACTTAGCATTATCTCTGAGCATTTACATGTACCCTCCCAACTGTGATACACCACAGAGAACGGACCAAACACCGGGAACTCCATGCGCTACTCTCTGCAAATATGAAATCTCTCTGAGATCGGTCCTGTAGGTACAGGGATAGTCCATTCAACATGACTACAGTATGTCCCTCCAGGACGTAGCCGGTCGTTGACCCCTAAACTAAACACGAAGAGATTTAGCGAGTTTGTAACAATCAAATTCAGTAATTGTATTATGTATATAGTTACTATGATTGTAATGTGTAGCTTATGGGATATAACTACTGTTATTAAAAACTGGATCATTGGATAATGCAATTCGAGAGTCTTGATTGGCTAAGCCATCATGGGTTATGAGCCATTATACCATGATCTACAAACATGGCAAGCATATGCGTGATTTTTTGGGCCTTTTTATTTTTATTGTAGTCTAGTTTTCTATATTTTGGGGGCGTTTTTGATAAAACAATTATTCCACTCATTCTTGTTGGATATGAGATGATTATAGCTAACTTGGTGCTACGCGCCTCATTGGCTATCTATCATCTCATATCCAACGCGCGCTCATGGAACTATTGTTAGTCATCCAGGATTTTCTACTGTTGTAGTTGAATAAACCATACTTGCTCAAATAGTGTGTGGGTTCTTTTACGTCCCACAAAATTATGGACTTTGAAGGGTTGTGAGACAGGGCTTACGGTTTATCGTCCTTATTTGAGAAGACTAGAGTGTCTAACCCATTTGCAGATGTCATCACAAAGGCAGCACTTTCTCCTCAGTTATTTGATTGTTAGTCCGACCGGGGATTTGATCCCACGCCCTTTGCATGGCAGCCTGGTGCTCAATTAACTGAGCCATCAGTGCATGGGGACCACTTCAGGGGTGAAAGGGTTAAAGTTTCACCAGTCTCTTAGAAAGTCAGTCACTGGTTAATGAATAGTGGAAGGACACCCCTTTCCAATGTGTCCTATAATGATAATAATTATTATTGTTTGCTTCACTGCAGCTTTTTTCTTTTAATATTTTGTAAGAAACTTTATGAAGTCAAGTTGGGATAAAAGGTGAAGACTTAAATTAGACAGCCATGGAGCTGGACGAAAGATTGAGGTGGATTGAAATTCGTGTAACATCATCTCTCAAACCAAGGGCTGAAGAGCTGAAGCATCTGTTCACCAATGAAAACAGCAGGTAATGTATAACATGAACAGAGACCTATTGTTGTCCTGGTGACAACACTTTAAGGTGTTTGACCATGTTGTTAACAACTAGTGGAAGTTGGGTGCCTAAGACATCCATGAGTTTCCACTATTGGCAGTCAGATTCTAGATGGTCAGACTATTCCCATGGCTGAGAAATCCTAGCAACTCAGCCATGAGCCCCCATAAAGCACAGGAGACAGACAGTTGTCACACTGATAAAAAGTGGAAAAAGATAGGGAACGGGAATCAACTGCTAAAAACATTTCACAAATACGCTTTGTGCGCAACACAACTACGATGATGCAGTTACACCCTACAGTACAGAAGCATGAGAAATCATGGCACAATTGCACCCAACCAAACTGACAACACAGCTGTGCACTACTGGCAAACAAGTTCTCCTGTTGTTAACTTGGTTAAATTGCATTATTTTGAATTTGTAGTGGGAAAAAAACAAGTCATAATAATACTGGTAGTGACACAAAGGGTCAGCATAGGAGTGTCTCTTACATGTCTCACAGACTTGTTACCTGGGTTAATAATCGGTTGAATTTGTTGGTTTATTTTTTTCCCCCTAGTGCAACCAAAATCTCAGATACTGTTTTAAGTTGATGTTGATTATTACCCAACAAGCGCCTTCATTGCTGGATTGCGAAAACTCCTTTTTCCAATATTTTTTTCTTTTTAGGGAGGCTATGTTTGAGTTTTGTAACAATGAAGATGTAAAGAAGCTCTACATATATTCTTCTTCATTTCCCAATGGGAAAAATCTTGTAGCATCACTAACTCCACCAAACAGTCTGCGGGAGAAGTCTGTCTATTTTTTCAAGAACCACGACACAGGAAAGCTCTCAAGGGACAACATTGTGACTGATGTGGCCTTTTGTGATTGTTCTCAACAATCATTAAACCATGCTAGTACTTTAACCAAAGATGTTTACCTACCACTGTTGAGTATTGAATTGGGTGGTGGTGTCAGTGCTGATAAGTTGATGGATGTTGTACACAGACTGGTATCAGTTATACAGGTAGCAGAAGGAGGCACCAATGACCAGGTGACGCTACCACTGCCTTCAATTGAAGTGCTATCAGAGGCTGCAGCATACAGTAGCAGACGACCAGCTGTCATTCATGTACTTGAGACAGCTGTAGTTAATTGGCTTAAACAAATCAAGGTATATGAATGAACTAAGAGAGGAGTTTTTGACTGTATCTTTTAAAGACATTTTTGCAAGTCTTAATTGCTGCTTTTCTAAAATATAGTACTGGTATTTAACATGTGATATACATTTTGTTTGCAGTTGACGCTGAAGCTTGACCCAGAAACTGGAATAAAGAAATATGGTCCCAAGCCAGGTCCCTTAGATGAGATAGAGGTACGATCCTTACAAAACAACATTCCAATAATATCAATAATTTTTGATAAGTAATTTTTATATCCTCATATTTAAAAAAAAATGAAATTTGAAAACTCTCCTATTCATATTAGAATCCTGTTTGAGCTACCACAGGATTGTTTTCTTAACTAATACCGGAAGTAACATATCAAACATGAGGAGTGTTTCACTGGATATCCAAACACTGAGAAGCGAGTTGAAAAATGAGGCGAAGGCCGAGTTTTTAAAGAGATTTCGAGGTGGTTGGATATCTGATGAAACACTCTTTCGAGTGTTGATTTTGCTTCTCAAAGGAATCAGTATTTGTAGAGAGATTTGGAATCAAAGTTACAGAGGGCTTATGCTAATTAAGACCACATGTCCAAACTTCCTTCACGGTAGTGATTTCTTTTGTTTTTAGCTTATGAATTATTAATGAGTTTGAGAATGCTATGTCAAACGTTTTTTAGACATATTTTTTCTATTACTCTTTTGAAATAAAGAGACAATTCAGATTTACCTGACTATAAATTATTGAAGCAATTATAGGCATTCTTGCCTTGGTTACCAAACCATCATTTTGAGCCTGCATGATGTCATGGGTGTTGCGGCATTCTGCCAGAAGTCAGGACGTTTTCCATCTATTCTGTGATGATCATTGCACAACTGACAGCATTATTTTTTGTTTACACTTCATGATATAATAATTATTGCATTTCCTGCTTTTTCACGCATTAGATGTGGTCTGAGAGACTCGAGAAGATAGCATCTGTGGGTGAACAGTTGAGTTCACATGTGGCTCTCAACATTATGATGAATCTAGAAGACGC
>NC_090895.1:36352441-36364941 GCF_036669925.1 Montipora capricornis | reverse complement strand
CAGAATACATGTATACTTGCAGTCATTATAGACAAGTTTTCATGATTCCTTGGACTTAAGATAAGTATTGTTTTTAGGCTAAGGTGAAGGATCATTGTCACTTTTAAATACTTTTCAATTTAGTTGTTGTAACCTTAGACTTGGTTGGATAGTGTTCTATGAAAAATGAATAACTGATGGAAATACAAAAACCTAACTGGTTTACAACTTGTCACCGATCACAAGTACATGATAATTAGACATCCCTCTATTATATAGCGGTGCTGCTGACTGGTGTAAAAGCATGTACAGGGTGTTACTAGTTTCATGGCTTGACTGGTGTTATTGGTTTCATGGTTTTAAAGGTTTTGCAGGTTTCACAGGTTTCGTGGTTTCAATGGTTTTGCGGGTTTTATGGTTGCAATTCGTTTACAGGTTTCCTTCTCTCAATGATTTCCCAGGCTTTAATGGTTTCACATGTTTCACGGTTTCAGTGGTTTCTTATGGTCTCAATGTTTATTACATAGCAAGTTTCATGGTTTCAATGGTTTTGCAGGTTTCATGGTTTCTAATTAGGTTTCACAGGTTTCATGGATTTCATTGTTTCGTGGGTTTCATGATTTCAGTGGTTTCACAGGTTTCGTGGTTTGAATGGTTTGATGGGTGTCATGGTTTCACGGCTTTCTTGCAGGGTAGCTGCAAACTATCATGGTCTCTCGAGGGGAGGTAATATGAGTAGAATTCTGGTAAAATCATCATTGGTTGGTTGAATGGAAGCGTATGAGAAACATATAAGAAAATAGAAGTGTGCTGGTTCCATTGTCTTCAAAGTATCCATGGTCAGAGGTGGATTGAAGAGACCTAACAAGGATGAAGAATAAGTAACAGCTTGTGTATAAAAATGAGGATATTCAGAAGGTTGTAAACACCGCACCTTTTAAGAACACTTTTATCGCATACATTGGGCACGTATGCCAAACTGGAGACATTATCAAGTTGACAATACAAGATGCTTCTCTAATCCCTCCTCCCCTAGTGCAGGTCCTCCCCCTTTTTATCCTTTGTTATCCCTAATTGGTGGCGTTTTCATTGCCCTTGTCTTTACTGGGCCAACCTTGTGTCTAAAAGAAACATTTGAGATGTACAAGTTAATAAAAGTGGCTATGGGCTTTGCCCTTAGCCATTTTAGTCCAAACTTGACTATTTGATTCCTGCACAGTAAACAGAGCTCAGGCAAGCCAGCACCCTAACATTGTGTACTTTGAGATCAGGGAGGAAAGGCATAAAAGCTTTTATTTGCCAGACCCACACAAAGGTATTATCGCAATGCCTGGATAAAGATATCAGAGTTGTTACAGATGCCAACAGATCAAGTGAAGAGGATGACACCGTTGAAGGGACAGTTCGCCAAGTTAGTGCAGACTAACTTGCTTCTGACGCTTCAATGAAGATAATGGAGGAATATTAATGTATGTAACGTTTGTTGTCATGGTGTCACTGGTTTTTTGGGTTTCACGTTTCAAGGTTTCACTGGTTTCTTGGGTTTCATGGTTTTCGTTTGTTTGTTTCACTGGTTTCGTGGGTGTTATGACAAACCATAAAGTCATGTACAGTTAGTCTGTACATGCTTTTCCATCCATCAGCGACACTACTATATAATAGAGGGTTGTCTAAGTTGCATAAATTTGTGATCTTTAACACCAAGTTGTAAACCCTAATTGCATAACAAGTTATTATAGAAAATAGATCAGGTAACATTTTAAGAGCTCACAATGACGGTGACTAAACAGATTGCTGAGTTTTAAGTGTCTAGTCTTCTAGTGCTGGAGCACTAATTTGGAACACTGTAAACTGAAATCACCATTTAGTGCAAATCAAGTCAAGTGTTGGTTTTTGAAGAGAGGGGAAAACCAGAGTACCCAGAGAAAAACCTCTCGGTGTAGTTTAGTTATCCAAGGGAGCAGTCTTATCGTATGTGCTAAATCAGTCAGTGATTCCTCTCTGAGACCAAAAAACAACTGGGAGTTCTTTTTGTTTAAGGATTTCTAACATTTTATCTTGGGCATTTGTCTTAGTATGGATAGTGGAGGAATTGTGTGGCATAGCAAACTTTACAATGACAGCCTAACACCCAAAACAAACAAAATCTTCCACCAAAGCAGTGGCTTCAGTGACAGCAGTGCAGGTAGCATTGATACCTTGGAGCTTTGGACAGACTCAGCATGGCCTGCAAGAAACAGTGCCTGCTTTGCATCACTGAACAGCTTCATGGAGAGATGCAATGATGTACTTGAGCTAGTGCAGACTACACAGCACTTTGAGATGCTAACATGCACTGCTGATATTGGTGGGGCTGGAGGTAACAGCTTGGATAGTCAAGTCAAGGAGATACATGGAAAATTTCTGGAGGCTGTCAGGTCTTTCCAGCAGATGCCCAACGTAAGAAAACTTGCAGTTAATTCTATTGTTTACACTTGTAAGGTTAGGCTAATTACTTAGACCATGCATTATTTAAACTTGCAAGCACAAAAATTCCAGTACTTTTATTGAGGGTGTTATATACTATGCTTTAAATTCTGACTGTTTCATATTCTTGGTTTTTTTGATGTAGAGTAATATTATTTCTGCATGTGGTTTTGGTCATATGGCATTCAAAATAAAAACATCTCCTACACAATAATTGTATATTAAATTCACTTAAAATCTTTCCTTTTTCGACCAGGATGTATTAAATGCAAATGAAACCCAGGAATTTGAGAGAGAGTTTTTTGCTTTTCGTTCTGTTACAAGGGTAAGTGCAATGGGAATCGGTGAGAGTATTTTTGCTGTAACTATAAATGTCTAAACTTCCTGTGTTTTTGTTAAGTGCTACATTGTATAATAACAATAACAACAATGAATATTACAACAACAACAACAATATTACTTTATTAATATGTTTTTGGTAACCGAGTAGTTTTCATTGTGGGCGTCCCTGTGCATACACTGAAAGGTGAGTGGCACATGAGCCCCTGGTGCTCACATTGCTGGGGATTATCTTGGTCAACCCTGGACAGGATACCAGTCCATCACAGTGTTAACCTCAGAAATATGCCACCAGAATTCAGTTGTACACATTGGTAGAGAAAAATAGTTTGGAGTAAAGTTTAAGTTACTTTTCCAAGGAAACAAATAGGTGACAGAACCCGGCCTGGAACCAAATGGCGTAATGGTCGGGAGATGGTGCACTGATCAATACACCACGGTGACCATATCTTCTGGCACTAGTGGGAGGCACACCAGTTGGCTATGTACAAGTGCAGACAAAGAGTTAACCATAAAAATAACCCAGAAAGAAAAAAACTCCAGTTGCGAGGGCAGGACTTGAATTCATGAGCACAGTTTTTTTATTAAACCATGTTTTTATAATCCTGCTAATTGCAAATGCCTTGTTTTAGGATCTAGAGCACAATTTAGCCGATGTAATGAAGCAAAGCTTCAAGCAGTGCTGGGACACCAGAGCCAAATTAAGATTGCTTGAAGTGTTTGAAGGAATCAGTGGTCGTGAACTTGTTCAGGTGAAAAATTGTTGGTTATTTGCACTCAACTTTAAAACCTGAGACAGAGAAGTAAGTGATGGTTGTTTTACACTTTCAACAAACTGCACTATTCCGAAGGATTGAATCTAATCAAATGTTTCACCTAATGGCAATGTTATGGTACCAAATGAAACACCAATAATTGCTTAACAAGATGCACTCACTGATGTGAGGTTATAGCTTACCATGTCAAAAAAAAAAGCCATCGAAAAGTGTCCTATATTTTGTCTTTAAACACGTGTATCTCAAAAACAAACTCAGTTACCTCCATTTTTATTGCTGAAAAGTGATAAGCAGGCTAAGATGAAACTCTGCAGAGTTATAACAAATTCTCTGGGGTGGATCGAGTTGGCTATAATAATGCTATGAATCACACACGACTGTGTTAGCTGTGAAAGAGGAGAAAGATGAAAGGAACCTATACATGCCCTACTGTTATACAGCTGAATTTTTTTCCCCAACAGTGCACACTCTCATTGGTTACTTCAAGGTCACATGACATCTAACAATAAAACTGTTTCCCGCCAAAAGTCTCTGAGCGGGCAACAGTGCAAAATCTATGACGTCAGACGGTAACAGTGCACTATTACCTGCGAATCTTAACCAACAACCGCCGTTGTTGCCACTGTACGTTTTTCTTTTTGTGCTATATAACAAATCACTTAATGACTGGTCCCTAGGGAAACAGTTCATTTTGTTTCCCTCAAATCTCAATGTTTCCCTCGGCTGCATTGGAGGTGTGGTGGCCTCATGGTTAGAGTGCTCGACTCTGGATCGAGTGGTCTGGGTTCGGGTCCTGGCCAGGGACATTGTGTTGTGTTCTTGGGCAAGACACTAGAAATAGAAATACTCCTAGTCGCGTCATGCTACAAGAAACCAGAGATAAGCGCCGGCCTGATGGGCCTTCTGGCTCGTAACAGAGACTTTACCTTATTACCTCAGCTGCGCCTTGGGGAAACATTGAGATTCTCTGGAAACAAAATGAACTGTTTCCCTCGGGACCAGTCAATTGTTGAATGTTATATACTGCATATAACTAAATTGTTTCTTTGTTTCTAACTTGATAAAACTGTATTTAGCATTAGTGTAGGTGTACATCAAGATATCAAGTCTTTTAGTTCATTTCATTCTGTGCTCTTTCTCAGAACAATCTACGAGAGACATTTTCCACTCTGGTACATGGCTTTACTAACGAGTTACTGGAAATGAGGGCATTTTTTGAAGCGCATGTGGATTCTCCTCCAGCTTATCCACATCTTCCTCCAGTTGCTAACAAGTTACTCTGGTTACGTGGATTCAAAATACACATTCAGGTAACCAGTCAAGATCCATTTTGCGATTTGCTCCGTTCAAGTAGTGAAATTTGTTATCTCTACATGAAAATTAGGAAGAATCATTTTCAAATTGGTTTCAATGAAGTAAACTATTATACTTACAGACACAATAGAGATGTTCAAGTTCAGTTCAGTTTTAAGCATGAACAAAATGTACTGCTTCTGTTTCCAAGGTTTTTTTCCTAGCTCTTAAGCATTATCACTACCTACTTAAACTTAAAAATTGGGGTTTGGCCTTTGGTTTCAATCGGACCACAAACCATCAAGCAGCAGCTGACCATCCCAGAGTTGATAATTCCTTGATAGTCTTTTGCAGAACATATCATATAATTAGCACTTTTGCCATTATTTAAGCTTTTTTCGCTTTTTTCTTGTGTTTTCCTGCAGGAGCCTATGTCACGATTGAATCGTGTGTCACCAGCTTCTCTTAAAGGCGATGATGGATGGCGTTTAAGGGATGCTTATTCAGATCTTATCAAGGACATAGAAAAGTATTTATATTATTTTAAAAGGGACATGACTTTGTACATTTATGTGTGTAATATTGTGGCATGTTCTGAAAGAATTATTATTGATTTGTTTTCAGATGTGAAGCAGACACTGTTCGTCATTGGCAAAATGCAATGGAACCAGAGCTGAGGATCAAGTTGAAACAACCACTACTGGTTGGTACTTGTACATCTCTGTGGGAGGATCTTTGCCATTCACTCATTTTCTCCCCTCACATTTCTAGCATTTAGTAAATGTCACAGTGGTAATTGCTGTCAATAATAATTTATTCATCTTGTTTGCTGAGCACAATGTTATTATTTTAATAACTAAAACTACATGATAATTAGTACGATGTAGTTATGACAATGTGGATATCCTAGTTTATAACAATAAGCTCAATAATCTAATAACGAAAGGTTTTGAAAAACATTTTAGAATAAAAAGTAGCGACATAAAAACATGACTTTTTGGCGATGTCACCATTTCTCAAATGCAAATTATTGTAAATTAGGCAGCGTTATATATAGGATAGAGAGTGGGAAAATACATTACAATAAATGATTCGTGGAAAAACAAAAGAATGAACAAAATTAATAACTTTTCGTTATTAGAAGTTTGAAATGCGATAACAAGCTTGACTTGTTCAGACGACTTGAAAAGTTAAGCATAAAACAGATCAACTGAGATGGAACGATTGAATTTCTCCGCCTTTGCCAAAACTTTGGCCTGACTCCTACTTTCGCGAAGCTCAATGAAACGAAGATGAATGAAAATTACAGCAGACTGCATCACTGAAGAAACAGCTTAGTGAGGTTTACAGCAAAATCCAACAGAAATGCTCTTTTTTCCGTTACCTATGCATCTTGAAAACAATTGCCTTGCTACGCAGGAAACACTACCAGAGGATGTCTGACGATCACACGTCTAAAATCGCAAAGTTATTAAACAGAGATATTGATGTTGAAGAGCCCATTCAAAATATCTGATCTCATCACCTCACTTTCTTCGATAAACTCCTGTTTTGCCGAGGTTTGAAGTTTTCGATTCCCCAGCTTCGTATACCTGCCATGGATATACAAGTGGCTTTTGACAAGGCCTATTGGAAAATAGAACCAACGCTTCCTGACGACAAAAAGGATCTAGCCGCAGCGACGCTTCGCTCGATCGCGCTCAATCGATAGAAAAGGGCCCAAACCACCTAAAACGCTACTGAATCTATCAACAAACTCAAGAAACGGGATGACATAGTGATCACTAAACCGGACAAGGGTTCAGGCGTGGTTGTCATGGATTATATAAGTCCGATTATGTTCGTCTGCTTTGTAAAGCATTGGTCAACAACCAATCCAAATTCATGCCAGTCAGCTTAGAGAGACCCCCGACGAGAGGAAGACCTCCAAAATACTACCACCCTTTATTTATGAAAGAAAAGCACCTTGAATCGGTTTTCAGAAGAATTCTTCCCAAGGAAAGAGCAGATTTCGTCTGCAAGAAAGCCTCAAGACTAGTCAGCAACAGCTTACCCTTTGTAGGCATGGTAATCACTAAGACCGATAACCACATGAACACCTCTGTTTACAGAAAAAAGACCAACAAAGGGCTTCTACTCCATTATCAGAGCCATGTTGACAACAGATATAAACGATCACTAATAAGAACTATACTTGATCGCGCTAAACTCTTGTCATCCATTATCTAACAAAAAAAATTATGTTTCTGAAACTGAAATATCCTGCAATGATTCTACTTTTAAGAGATTTCACGCCCCCCTAGCCTGCGAACGCAGACATATTTCCGATGGTGGTGAGAGAAATGACCATCGGAAATATGTCTGCGTTGGCAGGCTAATGCCTCCCAAGACCAAACCAATCCCCTATTAAGCCAGTTGACAGCCCTGTACGAATAACCTTGCCTTTCAAAGATCAGAAATCCGCCGACTCTGTGTGTAGGCAACTAAGTGACCTTGGAAAGAAAATCGATCGTGTATTACAACCAATTTTCAGAAGAAGGAAAATCTCTGAAGACTTCAAAGTTAAGGAAACAAAGCCCTCACTTGTAAACCAACAATGCATTCGTCTGATTCGAATTATATAGGCTACACCAGCCATCATCCCCACCTATGCATTGAGGAGCATAAATATTCTGTCATCGGTAAACACCTGAAGGACAAACACAACCAATGATCCAACAATCTTCACAAGCAATTTACCACCTTGAAGAAATGCAGAGGAAAGTTTGAGTGCCTTATTTATTTGATGTTTTTAATAAGGAAAAAGAGACTGACTCTGAACACTCAAAATGACTCTATTCCAGCGAAACTGTTTATTTTTAATTTAGATCATTCTTTTGTTTTCCCCCGCCTCATTTATTCTTATGTATTTTCCCAAACTCTGTCCTATATATAATGCTACCTAACTTACGATAATGTCGTCGCCAAAAGTTCATGTTTTTATTTCACTACTTTTTATTCTGGGCCTGGTTGTTGGAAAGACGATTAACTTAATCCAGGATTAGTGTGAACATTTGCTTATGTTTTCAACTTTTTGGTGAAAGTTTCTTTTTCGTATTTTTGTTTTTCGAGATTGGCTTTTTCTAATGTAAAGTTTTGGCAAATATCAGCACTGAACAGCATTTGGGAGTAGATAAATAAGCTCCTTGGTGAATTTTTAACCTGGGATTAACGTTAATCGGCTTTTGAACAACTGGGCCCTGAAGGCTCAATAATGCATGCATTTTGATTGGTTCTTACCTATTATCTATCGGAGGACAGATGCATTGTGGATGCCACCATCAAAAACTCTTAATTATTTACTATATAAAACAAATAGAGTCCATGTTGCTGTGTGTCTGTTCAGTAATTAATTCACAGATGACGTCAAATTGTGGTAAGAATATCAGTGACACACTGGGCTATTGCCTCATGTGCCACCTTTTTGTTCTTATGACATTTTGATGTCATTTGTTACTATTACTAAACATACACACAGCAACAAGGAATCTATTTGTTAAATTGCTGATAAAGTGAAATTTAAATGCCAGTAAAGTAATTGATTGATTAAGAAACTAATTTTCCAGTTTTGTTACTTTCAGATTGCAGAGCCTGAGAGTGACAACAGCAAGCCCACCTTACATGTGAACTTTGACCCTCAGCTAATGCTACTTTTGAGAGAAGTGCATTACTTAGGAGGAGAACCTTTCCTTGCTCGCCTTCCTGACCCCGCTCGCATCCTGCTACGGTCAACTGATGATGCACTTTTGAGATCCACTGCAACCAGGCTTGACACTATTGTGTCTCGCTACAATTTTGTAATGATGAACATGAAGGAATTCGAAAAACCTTTGTTTGAGAGGAAACTTGCTAAGATTGAAGAGGTAAAGGAGTGATAGTAATATGCCATGTTCCTGCCACTAAACTACTTGTATACAGTTGCCATGCATTTAAATTATCTGATTACACTATTGACTGTCCTGATCAATTGTCGAGACCACATGCCTCAGCAAATTGCCGCTATCTTTGTTTGCTGCAGGGAACATGTCTTGTCTCTTTCCCCAGATTGTGCATGCTATCACAAAGTAACACAGATGGCAGTAGTTCTTAGAGGCTTGCAACATGATCTCAACAATTCAAATCAAATCAAATCAAATTCGTTTATTTCTGCCTCTTACAGTTTAAAGACTGAATTACAGGCAGGGTCAGCAACTAATACATTAATTAGCACAAAGTGAAGACGTATTAAATATTACAATAATTATAAATATAAATATAATGTCTAAATAATGATCCCTCGCATACTAATTCCTCTAATGTGGGAGGTTATTAGCATACCTACAAGTAACGAATTGACTAAAACATTCGGTATTACATGGCTTAACTACTCTGGTGGTATTCCTTCTGAGATTATACTTATTATTGCTTATCTCTACTCTACTTGATAACAGCGAAAAAAGGGGGTTGGGAGGGGCATTTTTAGAAACAAATCTCTTACAAGTGGCGTCCCTTCGATCCAGTAGAGTGGTCAAGCCCGATATAGATACGGCTTGTTCATAAGGTGCGCTTGGTGCTAAGAATGCACTTGAGCAGGAAAACAGGGGACTATGAACTGACTAGTTAAATATTTTCATAGTCTTTGAGCAACTCTTGACTTTAATTTAGGTTGTCAGTATTTATACCCCCATTTCCCCCTGTTTTGTTAGGCCTCAGTGATATTCCTTGGGAAATTGATTTTTTGGCATTTAATGGGAAACTACTCAAATATACTGTCCAGTAGTTATTTCTGTTGGTGTAGGTTTTGTTTTGGTCTTTGTTCATTTATTGATGGATTGGATAAAATGCTGTACATACTTTGTGAATTTTAGCTTTTGGGTCAAGGACTGCATGTTTACACATGGAAAACAGTGGAATCAGCTGACTTTGTAGAGCATGCATCATATCTGGTTTGCGATGATCTGCACCACAACCTTGGTGTTATCCAGAGTAACTTTCGTGAAATCTGCAATATTGCTGCATCATGGTCAGAGAGTGGTCACTTGGATGTATTTAGCTTGCGAGATCCCAAAATGTCATTCTCGATGGACCAACTCCAGGACCAACACAGGTTATTTTATTTATTTTATTGGTCACATGAAAGGATTTACGATAAGGAAAAAAGGATGTGCAGAGAAAACAGGAAAGAAATAATAGCATTATTGTTAAAGGTTCAAAGAAGACCTCATTGTGAGGAAATCTCTCAAAGCTTAAAGGCTTATCATAGCTATAGCCCATGTCGTTAAGTTTGGACTTAAGAAATGGCCATGCAACTATTATTTTTTCTTCTATACTGCTGTACATAACACAGGTCAACAGTTAGAGATCATTGTTTTTTCCATTGGGCATAACAACCCTACTCAATTAGTTACTAATGCTGACACGAGACCTAAAAACAGTTGTCAGGCTCATTATAAGTCTTAACCCATTGACTCCTGGGGGTTCGCCATTGATGAGTAAAATCGTCTGGCGTTAGACAGAGTAAAATACTAAGTATAGCTTAGGCCGGTTTGGGGGTGAATGGGTTAATATAGAGAGGTGTTAGAGGGGTTTTATTGTTGGCAAGACTCACAACCTGTGTTTTCTACCTGCCATGTGCCAAAAATGTTCCAACTTGTCTGGATAGAACTGAACTCTCAATAGGAAACTTTCCTCTAAAATGAGCAAGTTCAGACTTTTAACTTAAATTGGTAATTGCTTAAAGCAGAACTGGATTGTGTATCACCAAAAGAACATGAAGTTTCAGCATCATTGTTACACCAAACAAAACATAATTATTCAAAAGTAATTTTTCCAGATTGTCTGAGAGTATATAATTGGCAGTGACCTAATGACAAAGCAGAAAAATTGGGGTTTTTTTACAAGTATATTTTATGATCTTGGCCATAACATCTCAATTTTACTTCTTTAATGCAAGTAATGTCAAATAAAATTATTGTTATTTTTTTTTAAATCCAGCAATAGGCTACCCAGGCACTTTTTAGAACACTTATTTAGTTGTCTTGCTTTTGCAATTTCATGCGTGTGGGACATTATGTGGGTCAAGAGTTGAGTGGAATATATCCCTTTCTTTGCAAAGCCCTAATCAAGCTCAGAATTTTTAAACAAACGGATCCAAAGGGACCTGTTTTATGTTGTCAGCCCTCCATTTTGCATCTGACTTGCACTTTCCAATGCCTTACAAGAGCTCGAAAGAATCTTCTAACAGCTGTGTCTTGAATTTTTGCCTTTTTATTCTAGCATGATACATGAAACCCACAAGCATGCAATCATAACAGGAGGACATAGAATTCATGCATTGCTTCAATCCACATTTGAGGTGAGAGCAAGTGGTGATTGACATTCACATTCCCAGAAAGCGATATTCTTAATATTTAAAAAAAGTGCCAAAACGTTGCCATGAAAATTCTCAGATTTTTTGGGATAAGGTGGAGACATCAGCGTTATTCAGGTGTGAAGGACCACACAAATTGTCTCTCTTTTATGAGTCTAAAGTGAAAAGGCTGGTAATGTCACTCAACAGTTTAAACTTGTTGCTTCAGTTGGGGACTTCACATGTCTGACTGCTTCCAAAATATCCATTGTCCTGGCAGAAAAGCTAATCTTGAATCAATTTCTTGACATTTTAATCCTTTAATGCCCGATGGGGGCCCCACTGACGAGTAAAATCGTCTGGCATTAGACAGAGTAAAATTTATATAAGTGGCCACTGGGAGTTAAAGGGCCAAAGCCTTCTTTGCTGCAAATATGGCTCTAAACTAAAATAGAAAAACCTCATAGACACCCTTGTGCTGCATCGTTAAGTTGATGTCTTGTGTTTGATTGGCAGGCAGCTCAGATTAGCCGCGCTTCCCCAGCATGGCAGAGCTATATCAGGCATGTCAGTGGAGCGGTTATGGAAGGATTAAAGAACTCTACTCATGCCTCATTACGATCTATGCTAAATCAAATTGTCTTCTCCAACATGTCACAGGTAAGTGATTTTTCAGAATTTTTGTTTTTGATGTTAAGTTTTACAAGAGCTGGTGTGGTGCTCATGAGTGAAGGAAGGAAATGGCTAAGGCAAGTATCTTTTTCTGAATTTAACAGGATCCTGAACTATTACCAATATTGGTAATTCGACTGGAGCTGACAGGATCTCAGGTGCTGTTTAATCCCTCTCTTGATGAAAATTCAGCATCATCCAGTGTGCAGGAAAATGTAGAGGGCTGGTTAAATGACTTTCTTGAACGTGGAGATGCTGTTAGGCCTTTGGATGAAGATTTGAAGGTAAACAAGAGGCTGTAGCCAAACATTCGGCAAATTTTTACCCAAATTTACATGAATTTACATTCGCGTATTTTTTAGTAACAGCAACAGTATCTAGATTAAGCATTCATTATTTTACATTAAAACAAAACAGCACCAACTTCCTTTTTTTCTGTGCTGGGAACGAGAGGGCAAATATTGGCCTTTTTCTCTGAACCATAAAAGTAGCCAATGCCTTTTTGTGGAGTTCATAAGGTACTAACTCAGTGTGATGAAAGACATTATTGTGCAATATTTCAGAGTTACAAAGAGGTTATTGCTGAAGATAATGATATTCAGGCACTG
>NC_090895.1:36329941-36344941 GCF_036669925.1 Montipora capricornis | reverse complement strand
ATACTAAGTCTCTTCATTAGCAAGTTGTATATGGTAAGTGAAGTTAGTCCTCTCCTTGGTTCTTATCAAGGCTGCCACATGCTTGGTAGCCCTTTGCTTTAAGGTTACGATTCTCGGCAAAGCTTGATGCCCAACAAAACAGTGATGTTTTCCAAACTAAGACTAAGGGGCTTTCCTTTTGTCAGAACTGGATGGCCAGACCCCGTGATTTTGCAGAAAATTCAACAATTTGAAGGATTATTTGCATGATGATTCAGATGATTCCTCGCATTCTTCTAGAGGCGTATATATCACCCTCGAAGTGTTTTAATTTGAAGGGGTTGTACAGTTAGTCCTTCCAAATGGCCTGTCTGACCGGTCAGTTTTGTCAAATGGGAAGCACCTTAATACTGAGTGAATTTGTTCAATAGGAGCTGAAAGCGTTTGGTGATCGCTGTGAATCTCTGTCCCGAGAATTTGCTGACTCGGAGGCCTTCAGCCGGAAGTGTGCAATTTATACGGCTTTTACAATAATGGACACGTTTACGAGACGGCTTGAGACCATGGAGAGTGAAGCTCAGGTAAGACAAAGAAGATTTTAGCTGAAGGTGCTCTTGAAATTATGAAACTGTTACACGAATACGGTGTCTTATCATTTTTAATAGGACCTCATTGAGCTTCAAGAACTGTTTGAGAAAGCTGTGGTTAACTTCTCAGTTCTTCCTCGGTGAGTACTGGCTATAATGTAATAATATTCCTTTGGAGTCTGACTCCGTTGTAGCTTCAGGCAACAGACCAACTTTACCTCACTCTGCCTTTCAGTCTGGGAAAAAAAAACTCTAAAGCGGAATTCATACTTTTGAATGAGCACAACTGATGCGTGCTCAAAGTAGTGTAAAACGAGTTCCACGTGCATGAAGGAGCTTGCAGTCCAGCATTGCTTTCCTCGTCTCCACCACTCGTTTAGTTGTTTCGTTTGTCCCATTTCGCCCTCCTCCAAAATTCGGGAATCGGCTTTTTGAAGGCTGAAAGCTACAGAAGTTTGACCTAAATTTTTGTCAATTTTGATAACAAGGCAAGGAGAAAGAAGAAAAGGACATGTCAAAAAGAGTAAATAATGCAAAAGGAACGGGCATTTTAAAGTTGTATGTATATTGTATATAACTTTAAAAAAAAATTGTCAACCACACATACACACAAAAAATATTTTCTTTATTTCATTCCTTCTTCAGTGCAGAACAATCCACATAATTCTATTCCTCAAACTTATGTTTCAAGTTTCGTTATTTCCACATAGCAACTTAGTTTAGTCATTTATTATACCTAAAACGCGGGGACAGAAAACTATGACTATGATAATGAAAATGACTGTTAGTAATAACTGGGACAATATCTTGGCGAAGCCTCTTTGATATTTGAGAAAGACAGATATAGTGCCTCCCTTTTTGACAGGCTACGCTCGGACCTTGAGTGCTTGCGTGAAGTTTGGAACACGTGGCGTGCGGTTCAAGAACAACACACAGAATGGAAACGAGGTCGGTGGCAGCGTATAAATACTAAGCTGATGAAGAAGGCAACAGAGGCACAGATGGATGTGGTGAATGCTCTTCCTGTTGAGTCAAATGAATGGGATGTGTTTGTTGGAATGCAAAACGCTATACTTAACATTCAGGTAAGCGAGAAGAGAGGAGTCGCTGAGTTGCACTTTGAAGCTAAAGCCAAATAAGCTCGGAAGAGTCTGGGTACGACTTTGCAGACTTTGCAGCCGGTCGGTGGCCGCTTCCGATTTTCGCGCCAAAACATAAAAGATGTCTTCTGAATAGCTTCTCTTCATTCAGTTAATTCATTCTGCTACAAGGAGAAGAATAAACATATCTCTTGGAATGAAATAGCTTCCAAAAGAACAAGAGAGCCGAATGCTCTGCGCATTCCAGCTCCGGAGTAGTTTCAAGCGTTTTCGGCGCAAATTTTCAACTTTGCTTCACTCTCTAACGAATGAAGGTGGAAGCTTCCTAACAAGTACACTCAATATGGTTTCGTATAAGCCAGAATAATGGTAAGACTGTTCGATAGGCTGTCTTTCGCGTAGGTTGTCATCTACAACATTCCTTCTCAGAACTACTCTAAGTTCGGCGATTTTACTTCATTAAGTTTAGTTTGAATGCGTTTTGAGTTCCTTTTCGTTGCAGGCCTGTCTACCAATCATTGATGACTTGAGCCGTTCTGCTATGCGACCACGCCACTGGAAGCAGCTGTTACGATTAACTGGAGGAGCTGTGCAAATAAGCAACGAAGGACTGACTAGAATGACCTTGGGCCAGTTATTGGATCTTGGACTGCACAGTAAGTCTGGACTATCAGCTCAACCTAATCGTATTACATGCTTGACGTGGTTTCCATGAAGTTTCAAAAGTCAGTTGGCTATAAGTTTGTTTTGGCTTGACCACGATGATTGATTGGCGTAAAAAGCTTTCGCCGTATTCTCAGCTAAGCGTTTTAGTGACTTGTCTCATTTGATTGTGTGTATTTGTTGCGACGGTGACTTTCTCTTTGTTTTGCGGCACTGACTTGAAAGTTAGGTAAAAGTATGTAAATTTTATTTATACACAGTTTTTCTTTAAAATTTCTTCTTGTAGTGCCGTGCAGCCAACGAAGAAATTAAAATAATGTTAACAACGGTAATAAACCCAACACGGTGTTGTTGTATCGAATTCATGGTCACCGAAGACAAATCCACTTAGTGAGCGAAGCGGAGCGTCCCCCTGCAGACCCTGTGACCTAGGGCGTTTACCATTTGCACGGAAAATCCGGTTGGAATGGAACGCTCGTAATGGTACAGGATTTTCCCGGTCTGGCGTTTCGCCAGGCCCGAGTCTCTCGCGGCTGGAAGAAAACAATAACAAATCAAAATGGCGGGGGTGGGGGCGGGGGCGGCTGCAGTGTCGAAAGGCGGGAAAAGGGGCCGAGGTGAACCGGGTCAAGTAGAAGTTTGCAAATGGTACAGGAATTTTCCAGTCATTTTGGTTGGAACGGGAAAAGAGGAATACGTCTGAGGAATTCCATCTTTTTTTCGGAAACTTTCCGGTGGAATGATCTGTGCCATTCCAATTCCCAACCGGAATTTTTGGTTTTTGTTAACAAATGGTAAACGCTCCTAATTGCTGGGCCACGCCGCCACCTAAGCCGGGTGCAAATTCCAGGGCTTTATGTGAGGGGAAGGGGACTTACATTGGTGTTGCGTACCCATCTTGCAGATCATGCTGAAGAGGTGCGGGCCATTATCCAGAGGGCTGCAAAAGATGTTGCTATTGAGAGCTCGCTGAAAACTTATGAAGAAGTCTGGCTGAGTAAGATCTTTGAGCTGAAGGCGCATGTCAGAATGAAGGGCCCCTCATCTGCCACTGCAGCTACCCAAGATGTGAGAATGTTTTTATTTATAGCATAAAGCGACCGGTATTCCATCCTTACTGTAGTTGCTAGACTGTTGGCAAAGGCCGAAATTGTGACTTTTCAATTAAAGTTTGTTGCTACTTCATAAGGATTTGGGGGCAGTTGTAAGATCCTAAAGCGCATCAATAATCTTAAACGGAGTTTTCACGCTTATCAGGCAGGGGCTCTGACATGCTGATTGTCTGTAGAGTTCTGAAAGATGCCTTAAGTTAGTGAAACCCAAAGAGACTATGTTACTGTACTTATGCTTTTCTCTGAATTCTTTTTTTTCGGATGACAAGGATGGAAGCTAATGAATTGCATTTTTAAAAACTCAGTCCAGTGTTTTTCGAATTATAAGACTATTTCTCGAAGATGTGGCTAAAAATTTGACATGGAGGACTCTTCTTGGAAAAAAAATCATTTACTCGTTTCAAGGAATTTTTTTGGCGGCAAAACTCCCTGACAGCTTCCTTTGTAAACCAGTGCCTGCTTCACGTAAATTTCGACCAGTTTTGCGAAATGTCGCCGTCTTGGGTGTCTTCGAATTGTGTTTGATTTTGTTCCAAATTGTTTCCTCCGAGATGCTATCCCTCTTTTGTTTGCATTCTGCCCAGTTATGGCCTAGATCAGATTGTAGTTAAGGTTCCGAACAGGTATAATGATTCACAACTTGCTGAACGCGTTCAAAGTACTCCCTCTAATCTCTCAACGGCCTTTAATTATGTATCTTTTCTTACTTTAGACCCCTGGTAGTGAGTTTGGCAATGATTCGGAGATGAATGCGCAAGCTGGTCCCCGCGGTATGTCCAGCCGAGTCTCAAATACTAGTCACGGTAGCGGAGGCGCTTTTAGTGTCAAGGAAGGGATGGGTGGAGGCCACAAACAGAGAAAAACCTCCACAGCGGGATCTGCGACTTTTTCACATTCTCTTATGAATTTAACACAGGTATTGTTAAGACCTTACTGCTTTTTAAGCTGGTCAGATCAAGCCTTTGTTTTGCCTTATAACTAGAAACAGGTATTTTCAAATTCTGGTTCAAATGTAGTAAGTCACTCAAGCCTAATTATGGAGGCGATTGCTTTACTGATGTTCATTTAACAAATTGATGTCAGTTTTTCATGCGTCTGTCCTGTCCTGTCATGAATTTCGTCATAACATTGTCAAAGTAGCTGTGAATCCACGAGGCGATAGTTTTTGTATGAAACAGTATGAACGGTTAATGTCAGGAATGTAAATTTCCTTTTTTCCACAACGAAAGATAGGAGAATAACTGAATATCATTGAGTTGTAGCCTGACTTTCAGGATTTACCAAATGGTCTGTCACGTAAATCTCCTCGATGTGAATTAAATCCAACTCTTTTAAAAAACCTTTCATTGACAGGATACTGGGCCAATCTGTCTCCTGGTCAAATGTGAACCGATATTTGAGGAACTTGAGGATCATCAGGTAATAATCTGTTATTGTTTTCGCTTCGATAAGGTTTGGTTAACCGTGACGTTATCATTCTTAGGGTTAAGCGTCTGCGGGCGATCTTTGTCCGCAGCAGCCGGCTCACGTTAGCTGGTTGTTATTTGGTATTGTAACAGCTTCTATTTTTGAGCCCAAGTCATTGTTTCTGTTGTATAGTCTTTTGCTTCCGGCTTGGGTCACCATTCACATATTACCATATGAGATCTGCTCCGTGACCCTGGAAAATGTCCTTTTCTTTAAGTATTATTAGATGGCCATGGCAATCAAATCCTAGAAGCCCGCTGTCTCTTTCCTCTTGAACGCTGCAATGATTTAAATGTGCCCTTCAACTTACGAGCACAATGAAACTTACTTATTTACTTACTTACTTTACTTATTTATACACGGTAAAATCTTCAGTATATATTACAACAAAAAGTTTCATTACAACTACAATGTACACTGTTTTACAAGATTGCCGTGTGGGAGCCCGACCGGCACCTACTATATAGTTGGTCAATTTCCCTTTTAAAGTATTCTAGGGAGTCTGATTTTCGCAAGCTGATGGGCAAACTATTCCATAACAGTGCTCCGCTATAACAAAAAGCACGCTTGCCATAATTTGTGCTCGGCAAAGGCCCGGGGGGGGGGGGGGGGTACTCACTTATAAGGGCTTAATGGGGACGTGCGGCCAGCCAGGGTATGTGTTTCGGGATTTTTGCCTTGAACAGGGTATCGAATTTATCATTTTTGTCTTAATCAGGGTAACGATTTATCAATTTTTGTCTCAAACTGGGTTAAATGTCTTAAACAGGGTAGGAAAATTAGCGATATTTGTCTTAAACAGGGTCAGGGTATGAGGGGCCGCGCCATACCTCCCCACCCAGGGATATGTCGAGTACCCCCCCCCTCCCCCCGCGGGGGCAAAAGCAACTCAAGTTTAGCGTCTACGTTTCTTAAGTTTCAAAGCCTGACTGCCTGACTTGACTGGTACCCTGTTTCATTGCTTCAGGGGCACCCAACGAGAATATAGTTCAAAACCACTTAAACATAGCATTGTTAAACGTATTTTAGTATTTAAACGGTAGATGTAGGCATGTTTTTATCCCCTAAAATTTTTCATCTGTTCGGATTTCCTAGCTGAAAGTCTAGTGATTCGAAAATTATAGGGATCAAAAACTTACCTTTTCGAAAATTTCAGCCGAAAAAAAGCTCCCGCAAATTCTAGGTGACCTTTTTAGGGTAAAAATCCGTTAAAAATGGGCAATTATACCATTTTTTTGATGTTCGAAAAGCCTAGGAGAGGCAGGCAAGCAAGAAATGTTACAACAAATGTTCCGAAAATTGTAGATCTCAAATCGTCTTCCGAACAGATATTTTCCGAAAATTGACGTTGGGTGCCCCTGTTGCATGGTCAAACTGGAACTTTGTGCTAGTATTCATTGTCCTAGTTTAGGTAATGATAACTGCAACTAGCAACTGCATTATTCTCATAGTCCTAACCCGAGGTATTTTCTTTAAAGGTTTCTCTTCAAAGCATGCTCACCGGTAGTGCCGCTGGCTCGTTTGCAGACGACATCGTGAAATGGCAGAAAAGACTGCAGACCATCGAGGCAGTGTTGAGTGTGTGGCTGGAGGTGCAGGACAAGTGGATCGAGTTGGAAGATGTAAGTTTAGTCTCAGTACATTTGTTTGATTTCTGTAGTCTGTTTAATTGACCTAAAGTTAACACTCATCACTCTGATAATTGGCAGCGAGATCGAGAGGGTGAAACAGCGCTCTTAATCCTACAGAACACCTCACTTATGTTTTTGAGTGGATCTGAAGAGTAGTTAAAGGGGAGATGCGTGCGGCTATTCCAATACCTGCCCGTTATGCAGTGTGTTGTATGCCATAAATGGGTATATAACATTTTGCATGGTCCACGAATCAAGGAAATAACTGCCATTTTGTTTTTGTAGGTGTTTTCCAGTTTAGACCTTCGCATTGCAATGCCTCATGAAACAAACCTGTTTTCAGCTGTGAATCGTGACTTCAGAGTCTTAATGAAAGCCACCGAGAAGAATCCCAACGTGCTACAGGCCTGTTCAAGGATAAGTGAGTACATACTTAAAGCGAGTTGAAAAGCTTGTGATCAGCTTTGTTTGCGGATTCAGCTTTCCTTCGATACTAATATTTTGCGATTAGACGTTTCCAAGAGGTTCAGAAATACTCCCTCACTGCACCGAAAAGGGCCATAAAATACAAGGTCCAGGACAGAAATATGAATTCCCTCATATCTGCATATTTTGCTTGAAATTCGCTTTGAAAAAAGACGTTAAGCTCATCTAACCGACGATAGGCTCGTCCAGCCGAGTGGAGGTGCTTTGCTTATCAGGGAGACAAGAAAAACAAGTCCATCTATTCAAATGCTGGAGAAAAAACTGTCGTACCCGATGAAAAACCCCTCGGAAAAGTGTACAGAACCAACAAAATCGATCCACATAAGATAATGAGACCAGGAATCGAACCCGGATGGAATTGGTGGCAGCTGAGTACTGTCACTACTTCGCTAACCGTGCTACAAGTGAAACTAGTGACCGCCGTTACCAATCTAACACGGTCATTTCTATTACCTTAGATATTCAAGCTAAACTGGAAAAATTGAACATGAACCTTCAACAGTGCTGGAAATCTCTGCTGAATCACTTGGAAAGAAGGCGGCAAAAGTTCCCGCGATTTTATTTCCTGTCCACGGAAGACGTACTTCACATTGTGTGTAATGGTATGCTATGCCCCTTTGAGCTTTAATACTACATACATACATACATACGTACTTAATTGACCGCTCCCCATAGGGGCTTTTCAGGGCCAATGAAACACAATCAACGAAACAATTGAACACAACAACTACAACTGTTAAGAATCCCAACTGGCCGGAGGCAAACCAGTTGGCTATTTACAAGTGCAGCTGGGAAGTTGAACCAGGGAATACCGGGAACAAATTCAGAGTGGTCAGAGCGGGTCTTGAACCCGGGATCTCCGAGTCTCCAGGCAAGCGCCCTAACCACTCGGCCACACTACCACTTGTTAAGGGTCGTTCTGTGATTTATGTCCATCCTTTTTCGCCATTCGTATCGTAAATTGAAGAGAAGAGCAAGGTTGGTAAGATGTTCAATACATTCAGTTTACCAACTCGTTCTGGAAGGTAGGGCTGACAAATAAATTTTAAAAGCTGTACTGAAAAACACCGCCTGCTAAATAGACCTTTATTCGAGACGGGGCTGTAACGAGCATGCGATCGACGTTTATGCAAAAGATTCCCTTAGGTTGGTCTCAATTCAGTGTTACTTCCAGTTCAACTACGAGAACAGGAATAATGTTTCGTAGCGCACTTACTGTCTAAGAGATGTAGCACCTGCCCCGATGGAAATTTTAATTTTACTAATCGTAAAAAATTGACTTTTCTTTCTAACGTTTACTTGCCTTGCTTTTGATTCTTTATCTCAGGATATGACCCCGCTCTTGTGAATCCGTATTTGTCAAAAGTATTGGAAAACCTCGGAGGTCTTATTTACAATGAGATTGACAATGAAGGGCAAACGTACTTCAGTATCACCTCTGTTGTTAGCTCGCATGGGGAGCAACTTTTACTGAAACAGGTACCTTCTTTTTCCTCAGAATAAGTCCTTTCTCTGAAGTTTGATAAATAATAGGTTAAAATGTACAATGAAGTTAAGAAAAATATAGACGCATCTTTGTGAGGCAGGAGGCGGCGTTGGCGTTTCTGATCATCTTATGTACTATTTTATTTATTTATTTCCTTTGCGCTCTTGTAAAGCGCATTTGCATCTGGTCGTAGAGAAAAAGGCCATGTAATTATACAGTATCGTTTTTTTTTTCAGCCTGTACTCTGTGAAGGCTCTGCTGATAGCTGGCTTCATGCTCTAATCAGTGGCTTGAAACAAACTCTCATGGATCAGCTGGTATCGGTGCTCTACCCAGCTCAACCTGATAGGGGTCCAACGCCGAACAGAGAGGGTGGGGTCACTCCTGGGCCGCCTAACACTCCTGGCAGCATGAAAAGAGTTGAAAAGTCATTCACATTGGACAACTGCTCTGAAGTGGTTTTACTTGCTACACAAATTGAACTGTGTAAAAAGATTGAAAAATCGATAAAACAGGTGTGTTAGGATGTATAGATAGAATTGAACAATGTTCAGTTAAATTATTGTCGTAAAAAAACAAACAAACAAAAGCTGCGATTACCTAGTAAGAATTCAAAGCATTTTCTTGCAACTTGATCTAAACGCGCCCAAATGGCAATTAATTTAGTCTTTCATTGGTAGAAAATGTTCCGGTAACTTTTTTGAGCCATAATCACCTAGCGTAATTCCAATAAAAATCAATCATGCAAAGTTCTTTCCAGTATCAGAGGTCTATTACCTGCTATGGCCTACTTCTAAATTGAATCAACGGATGATGCCTAATTTAATCTGACAATGTAAAGATTTCATAAGACTTCGTATGCTTAGTACGTTTTTACGAACAAGAGGCAAGGAACAAACCCGAATCGCGCTTTTTTAAAATAGTATTTATATCGGAGCTCCGTGTGCCAAAGGCGCGCGTGCTGAGCACCATGGTTAAGAAAATATGGTAACCCATCGATGCGAGAAAATCTGGTGTTGGTTATGACGTCATCGTACGACGGTCTGCTCGTACGTACGTTCAACTTTTCATGTTAGCCCATACTTGAAATGTCGCTCTACTGCAACCCGCGCTTTTTTTGTAGTGCTTTTGACACTTCGTTTTAGTTAAACGAGCAAAAATTTTTAAGACGAAGGAAGAGGAAACTAGGGAAAGAGAGTGGGAAAAAACAGTAAGCAAATGACGATTAAGCGATGCTCAACGTGAAAGAGAGCGATTGGTAGAACGAGAAAACAGGCGAAATATCAGTGACAAACAGCGAGAGAGACCAAGAAAGAGCCCGAACAAAGGGACGAAATTATAGTGGCAAGTAGCAGAAGAAAGAGCAAGCACGAACACAGAAAAAAAGGCTGAATAGTGTTAACGAAAAACCGCGAAAAGATCAAGAAAGGTCACGGGAAAATACGAATTCTAATTTATAGTAATGAGTAGGCCGGCCTGGTCGTATGGTAAACGTATGGTAAAGAAACTCTTTATAAACATAGCTGGAAACAAAAACATAAGTAAATGATAAGTAAGGAGCTCCGCTTTTGCGCTTGCCTAAGTATATTTAACAATTAGACCCGTAGCCCGCAAGCTAGGGCTACGGGTCAATAGCCCATGAGGCGAAGCCGAATGGGCTATTACCCGTTGCCCTTAAGGGCGAAGGGTCTAATTGTTTTAGTATCACCCAACTAGTCGGACAGAAAAGGCAATAATAAAGTTAGCAAATGTAAGTTGAAAATATATTTATTTGGGAATAAAACAAAAAAAAAACCGTCTCACTTTTCACTACTCGATGACTATTACTAATAGTCCTCTAGTACTGTAGCCAATCAAAATGCAGCATTTGCATTAGTCCACTAGTTGGGTGATACTAAATAAAAGATATATTTATATATATAATTTCTGCCCAGTTAAGATGCCTCAGACCAGTTTCAACACTTTCAAGAGACCTTGTTATTAGAAGGATTGACACTACGACACTTTATCACGTAACAGCAATGTTATGGTACCATGTGAAACATCAATTATTAAGATGCAGTCATTTTTGTGACGTACCAAGTTACCACGGCAACAGGAAAGCCCTGCGAAAACACCCTATAGTTTGGCTTTACTTGCTCATATCTGCCTGAAAAACGAACTCGGTGACCCCAATTTTTTATTGCACTAAAGTGATCAGCAGGCCAAGATGAAACTCACTGCAAAGTTTTAAAAAAATTATGTGGAACGGATTTAGAGCTACCTTCAATTTTCAATTATTTAAGGTGGCTCTGAATCCGCTCAACAGAGTTTTCTTAAACTTTGCAGAAAG
This sequence comes from Montipora capricornis, assembly GCF_036669925.1. NCBI lineage: Eukaryota > Metazoa > Cnidaria > Anthozoa > Scleractinia > Acroporidae > Montipora > Montipora capricornis. The sequence continues at coordinate 36,334,098 of NC_090895.1, read as the reverse complement.
CTTCATGCTGGCATGGTGACTACATTTCAGAAATAAAAAATGAGGGTCACCGAGTTCGTTTTTGAGATTTGAGCAGCTAAAGCCAAAATATTGGGTGTTTGGGTGTTTTTGCAGGGCTTTCCTGTTGCCACAGTAACGTTTTACGTCACAAAAATGACCGAATCTTTTTCAGCAATAAGTGGTGTTTGATATGGTACCATAACATTGCTGTTAAGTGATTTTAATCACTTAAAAGTGTTGTAGTGTCAATCCTTCTAATAAGAACGTTTCTTTAAAGTGTTGAAACTGGTTTGAGCCACCATGACAGCAAGCTCTTTAAAATAGTGTTTGTTTTGTACGGATGGGAATATTCCTCGTGAAATTGTCACGATGCGCTTATTTCATAACGACGGAAATATCCATTGTGTAATTGTCAAGAGATGATGAAGGTCATTTTGAGCCATGTTTTCAGGTGGCCAATGGCGAAAACAGAGAAGCACTGAGAGAGGTGTACGACAAGCTCACCAACATATTACACGCCACTGCAATGATGCTCAGGGGTGCGGACAAAGAAAGCAAACCACAAAACGCTGATGATGGCTACGACAGTGGAGTCAACAGTGATAACGACACGGAGGTAGAAGCAGCTGCGAGAGGATTGAGCCGGAACACGAATGTCAGTCAAGAGAGACCAGGGACCGGCGCTGTTGGTGATATTGATGCTGCCTCCACAATTTCAGGGATGTTCCAGAAACAAAAGGGCGAGCCGCAACCACAGAATAGCGAGCCTGACGGAGACGGTAATGCTAATAATAAAATGATGTTATTTCCGAGCCAAATCCAGAAGATCAGTAACATAATAGCTATGTTATCACACAAGAGGAATTTGGTGGAAAGGCTTATTCACCGTGAGGAAGAATGGCAGGCTCTGAAAAATCCAACCGACAGCTTTGATTGGCAATGTCACCCTCGCTGTAGCTGGGAGGAAGAACAGCAGGCCTGCAAAATTGACATCCTGGACATGCAGTTTGATTATGGATTTGAGTACCAGGGCAGCACGTCCAGATTGGTTCTCAGTCCTCTAACGGATAAGTGCTTTGTAGGTCTTGCGCAGGCTGTCAAAAACAAAATGGTTGGAGTTTGCAATGGAGAGTTAGTAAGTGTTTGCTCATCTTTAATGGAGCAACTTGATAGTTCATTGCCAGTTAGGGACAGTGCATGTATGAGATTAGTTTGAAGCTTTGTAGAATGAGACACCAAAGAATAAGAGCACTTGTTATTCAGATGTACGCAAACAAGTGGTCGTGTAGTCGATATTTAAGTCTACAAACAAAATATTTTGGAGTAAAGGCAAAAAAACCGAGTTTCATTTTTTTAAATAGAGACAAGTTTTACAACGGAAGTGCATTAATGAGGCTAAAACCCAGGTTCAACAAACTGTACCATTTGGAAGGATTGAATCTACCCAAATGTTTCGTGTAACGGCAAAGTTATGGTACCATATGAAACACCAATGAATGCTTAACAAGACACTCTCCTTGATGTGACGTATTAGCTCGCCATGGCAACAAAAGAGCCATCTAAAAACACCCTATATTTTGACTTAAAAATGCTTACATCTCAGAAACGAAGTTGGTGACCCTCAATGTTTATTTCTGGAAAGTGATTAACCGGTTCAGGTCAAATTCTTCGCAAAGTTAAAACTGAAAACTTCTGTGGAGCAGATTCATCGCCGCCTTCACGATTGGAAAATATTAAGGTGGCTCTGAATCTGCTTTAGAGAACTTTGCGGAGAGTTTTACCTAAGCCTGCAAATTACTTTCCAGAAATAAAAATTGGCAGTCACCGAGTAAGTTTCTAAGATAAAGTGGTTAAAGACAAAACAAAGGGCTTTTTTTAGACGGCTCTTTTGATTCCATGGTGACCTATTGCGTCACGCCAAGGAGTGCATTTTATTAAGAAATTATTGCTGTTTCATTTGATGCCAGAACATTGCCGTTCTGTTATACAGTATTGCTGAGTTCATCCTTCTAATAAGACATTACCTCTGGTCTGAGCCAGTTAAAGTTACTTTGGATGGCCACAACTTAAGCTGTCAGTTTGTAAAGCATGATAAGCAAGCAAACCATAAAATTCAGGGGTCATCTTTTCAAATTTAATCTGCAGACTCAAAGAATCGTGTAGTATATCGTCCAGGAAAGTCCTGCTCAGTTTTTTAGTTCAATGGTTGTCGGTTGTTTGAACTAGTACTTTTTGCCGGACTGTGTTATAGAGTGAAGGGGTAGTTTCTAAAGAAACTGTGGTGCTGCGTCGGTGGGGAAGTAGTATACAAAAATTTGGTTTTATCAACGGAGTTGATAATGTAAATTGGCCACCGTACAGAGATTCTAAAAGCTGACGTTTCGAGCGTTAGCCCTTCGTCAGAGCGAATGGATTCGCTCTGACGAAGGGCTAACGCTCGAAACGTCAGCTTTTAGAATCTCTGTACGGTGGCCAATTTACATTATCAACTCCGTTGATAAAACCAAATTTTTGTGTTATAGAGTGTTCCACATATTATTATCATTCTTAGGGCTCTGGTAAAAGAGAAACAGTGAGTGAGCTGGCCAAGATACTGGGTAATCCCCTGTATTCATTCAATTGCTCCACACCAATGAGTCGATACACTCTGGCAGACATATTCAGGGGCCTCGCAAGCTCAGGTAAATTCAGCGGGCGTACAGGAAAGGTGTTTTTATCCAGACATAACTAATCGATGACATCAATGACAAGAATGAAATCAATGAGTAATCAATAGGTAATAGATAGGTAATCAGCTGATTAGTCATTGATTATCGCCGATGATCAATCAGTAATGAATGACTAATCGATAGGCCACAAAACTTTTGGTCATCGATTAGTCATTGATCATCGCCAATAATCAATGACTAATCAACTGATTACTCATTGATTACTCATTGATTACCAATTGATATCATTGATCATCGATTAGTTATGTCTGGTTTGATTGAACTTAGTTTTAGTTTAGACAATAGGGAGTTGAAGAATCTACGGCGCCGAACACATTAAAAATGGTTAATTCGCGTTTTTAGACGCCTTCTCTCGTGATTCTGATCGTTCTACTCGTTATAAACAAGCTGATCTCTCCAGGAAATAATTGGTGTAATATAAAGTTTGAACGGAAGAGTTTGTTGTTTGGAGGATGATTCTATTCAGGAAACAGGAGCACTGCTTTCCTTGCAATTTGGCTTTCTTTTCGCTTAAAATTTCCATTTTTAGGGATTATTGAGTTCTTGTACTTCAGCTGGTGATGGAGTTACGCTAAGACTAACAAAAGAGGCTAATGAGAGATCTTTTGTTTTCGTCCGACAACATGGCGGGGATGGTCCGAGCCATGGCTTTTCGGATAGCGTTTGTCTGCGTTGAAATCGCTTTTGTAGTTTTCCGTTTTACATTTATAACGTGAAATGTTCCACTTTGTCCTTGCCAACAAAACCCAGAGGCTGCCGTCGTTACGTGCCCCAATCACGCTCCAGGCGCCCACATTCCAGTTATCCACACAGCCAATGCATATGCCCAAGTTCCTGAGCGGTTCACTCCGATTACTCAGGAATTTTCACCTCGTGCGAAAACTTTATCCGTTTAATCGGTTTTTTTATTGAAAAAAATTAAAATTAATAAATACTAAAAAAAAAAAGAAAAACAGAAGGCCGACCTGAAATTCGTCGTGTAATTGACTGTTAAACCAACGATACTCTTAATTTATTTTTGTTGTTGCCTTTGCTAGGGGAGACTGTGTAGTGATGCAATTCAATTCAATTTTTTCATTAAGTGACAAAGAGAAGAAAAATGACCAGTCGATGTATAGCAGATGCATGTAAACCATTTCCTCGTCTCAATTGATTTGGGGCATTTTAACATATTAATATCAGTGCATTTTATCTTCCTTTTGTCAGGTGCTTGGGTGTGTCTCAACAACATTTCAACCATCCAGCCTGCTGTACTATCTGTTCTAACACAGCTTTTAACTGTAGTCTTGGATTGCCTCAGAGGAAATAAGAACAGCATCGTGTTTCAAGACGACGAGATAGCTTTATCCCCTCATGGCGCTTGCTTCGGTACACTAAATTATTTGTCCGAGCAGCAAAACATGGGATTTGATCTTTCCGTGGGGTTCT
>NC_090895.1:36309941-36324941 GCF_036669925.1 Montipora capricornis | reverse complement strand
GAAACTGGTGTAGCCACCTTAAACATGGAATTCTTTACGGATGAAGGGACAATCTTTGGCCGGGTGAACGTCTGTCGTTAGTAACTTTATTCAGAAGTCACTTGTCTGTTGATTGAAGTTTAAGTTCAGTGATCGGGGATTAAAAAAACCATTGCAAAAATTTGTTAGACTATCTTAGTGATATCAGGCACATTCTGTTATTGTTTGTTTAGCGAGTGGCGTGATGGAGTGCTAACCGTGTTGCTTCGAAGACAGGTTACACAGTTACGACTTCACGATTCTGACAGGAAGACTACTGGAAAGCCTTTGATGAAATGGCTTCACCTGGATGGCACGGTAATCTATCGCATTGCATGAGTACCGTGAAACCTAAACCATTACAACTACGATGACAAGAACACCTGAAAATCACACAAGCCAATCACAACACAAATGCAGTCGGTTGAAACGGTGGAAAGACTCTGCGCACAAGTGATGATTGGTTTCGTTAATTTCTCATTGCAGAGACAATTGCAAAGAATGTGGCGCGAGATTTTGCTCGCTTTCAAAGTGAAGAAATGCTGATGTCAACCGATCGAAAGATTTCTTTGAAACTCCAAAGAAAAGCGATTTTATAGTGGGCTCAAGTTTTCAAAAGAAGTGTTACTAAAACTGTGATAAGTCGCTGCCACATAACGTCTTAATTTTGTTCGCAAGTAGCAATTAAAACAGTTATTAGAAAAATTGCTGGGCGTGCAGGGCTTCATTAGGAAACTTAAGCACGCGCGTTTTTGAGACGCGGACGTCAACCGGAAGAGAACAATTCGCTTGAAAGGACAGTGTTGTTTCCCGGATTTTAATACGAATCACCACTAATGGAGAAAAGGTACTTAGCAATATAAATGTGGTTGAGTGAAGACAAGTTAGATGGGAAAACAGCTCACTTCCGGTTGCCGTCCGCGTCTCAAAAACGCGCGTGATTAAGTTCCCTATTTGTTTTTTTATTGGCCTCATAAGTGGGGGTTTTATAGTATCTAGCTGAAATCTCAAATCCGACAACTTACTGAATTTTAATTCAAATTAGATTGACCCAATGCAGATGGAACTGTTTGGAGCGATAGTACAGAACACAGGTATGTCATACTCGATCTACGTTTCCTTCGAAGTGAAAACCGCCCTGAAAACAGCGCATTCCGTTTGTGTCCTCTTTAACCAAAACGGCACCGAGAGGTGTTTTTTGTGTAGAATTGATTAGGCATTAAATTGCTTTTTGCTATAATGGAATTAAATTGTGGATAGAATATCTCTTGAGATGAAATAATTGGTCCACAAAACCTCTCTGCTGGATTCAAGTGTGCGGGTATTTTACGCTATAATCTTTTCGTTTTATTTTTTATTCAGGTTTCCTCCCATAAAAACTACAACGAGAAACTTATTGGCTTCTGCCACAACCCAAATTCTTTTGCAACCTCAGCAACTTTTATACTTCTTGTTTTCTTGTTACAGGAACTGTTGTGCTCGCAAACAACGAAAGAGTCCAAATACCTGATGCTTTGCTCATTCTATGGGAGGTGAGAGCAACTTGTTGCATCACATTCTGCCTTCGATTCGTACTCATCCTTTGATTTTTATTTCCTCTTTTGAAGTTGGAAACGTTAGCAAATCTCAGTCCAGCGGTCCTTTCTTCAGTGGGCATGCTCTGCATGAACACTGCTGATGTCAACTGGCCTCTTCTTGTTGACCGTTGGCTCGCCAAACGTCCCGAACGTGAGGTGGATGTGTTAAGAGAATTATGTGATCGCTATATTGGCCCAACACTGGAGTATCTAGCATCGAAAACATCGGTTCCACCCGTTTCGGGAGCACCCCCAACACAGGATAAACCATCGCAACTACGTCACGTGGTATCTGTGACCGAGATGAGCATGGTGAACACTTTGTTGACTCTGGTTGAGGTAGGCTTTAAATTGCTAAAGAATTTAATTCTTGGAGAAAGAAACGATTGTTCTTTTTTCATAACAAACAAATTGCAGCTCACGCGCTCTCCCGTTTTTTCGGTGCCCCTGCTCTTTTTTGCCAGTTGTAACTGGTTCGTTTGTTTTTGTCTTCGTGCTGATTGGCTGGAAAAGCTTGATTTGATTCAAGTTTCACAGGGTTTTATTGAAACCTTTTCCGCTATCCGCCGCGCATTCAATCCTTTCATATTTTTTTGTGCTAATCTGAGTAAACGTTTTCTTATGTTTTTACAAGGTGAGGCGTCGGCTTACTTGGTGACTCGCTCCGTCCCACTTCGACTATCAATTGAATCTCATGATGTTTAAAAGGTTTTCAAAACGTCGCGCCTGAGTACTTTCTTGCACTTTTTGAAGTTACCCTTGAGAACCATAGCTTGGGGGAAGTAACTTTGATCTGCAATTGTGAAAGCCTACAACCCAATCCCCTGAAACGATCGTTTAGGCAGTGCAGCCCAGTGGTTAGAGCGCTTGCCTTGAGATCCGGGGATCCCGGGTTCAAGACCCGTTCTGACCACTCCTTGAATTTGATCCTGTTAGTCCCTGGTTCACCTTCTCAGCTGCACTTGTAAATAGCCAACTGGTTTGCCTCTGGCCAAGTGGGATTCTTAACACAAACAGTTGTTGTTAAATGCTCTGTTCTGTCGTGAGTGTGTTTCATTGGCCCTGAAAAGCCCCTATAGGGAGTTGTCAATTAATTATGTACTGTATTGTATATATTCCGGTGCAACTCATGGAATGATCTCTCCAATGAGGTGTTGTTTTTATTATTAGAGCGATTTTCAATTGAGTGTCGTAAAACCAAGTAATTACTTTGGCCAATCAAAAATGACGGAGACAATCCAGTAAACCAATCAAAACTCGCAGTAATTACACGTAGCCGACACAAAGCGCGGGAAAATGTGCACGCGCGAGCCACGATTGGTTGAGAAAGTGGCGCGAGAACTTTGAACCAATCACTGAGTGAAGTAATCATAAACCAAAGCAATTCGCTAATTACCCTCGACACTCAAGTGAAAACCACTCTATTATGGATATTATTAGTTTTAGTAGCACCTTTACCTTAAATACGCATTAAGATATGATAACAGCTCTACTTTTGTTTTTCAGGCTATCATCTCTAACTATCAAGACTTGATGCCCAGCGAGTTTGAGAACTACTTCTGTTATGCTGCCCTGTGGGCGTTTGGTGGTACACTAGTGGAGGAGCATCGTCCTTACTTCAGCCAATGGTGGAAGGAAAAGTGGGCTAACTACGTTATGCTTCCCGGTGACGATGAGGTTAATGTCGTTCGTTGACCAAGAAAGACAGTTTAATAATAACAGAAACCCATAAGGGTTGAAACGTGTAACGGCCCCTTGTGTGCTGGGAAACAAGCTTCTGAATATTCAATTTGCTAAGTACCATATTTGGAACAACAAGAGCGAGGGGTTTCCAAATATGGTACTTAGCACTGAAACATTCAACCAATCAGTTCGCACTTAATATTCGGAAGCTGTGAACGCGCGTTACATTTTTCTGATAATAGGGACCTTAAGATTTGAGGACGTCATCTGTCTAGGACGCCACCGGAAGTTCGTTTTCGCCTGATAATGTCACTGCGCATGTCTGTGTGTGAATGGGACGGCGTTTCACATTTAGTGAGTACGCCATTTTTTTCATTTCGCGTCCTACGTAAAACGTGAGTATGTTTTTGTTTTTGGAGCTCAAATTATTCATTTCTTTCGCCGTTTTCGCTGTGCTTTTGGATGTTCTATTGTTAACAGTGCTTGTTATTTCATAGATAGACGATGGATTCCAGTTCCGAGTAAGTACACTCCACATACTTTCCCTATTAACGGAATGGAAAAATTTATCATGTTGAGCATCAATTTACCATCTCATGTGAGAGATCGACTGATGTAAGAAGAGTGTAGTTTTTATCAGTAGTCAAACTCTCACAGCGAGCCTAATCAAATGTTTTCGAGCGCTGCAATTTTTCCTTTGAAGTCTCGATATATTTTCCTTCTGATTGCCATGTTTTGATTAAATTCATGACTTTGTAATTTACTGGTTGCTCTTACACCGTTTCCGCGGCTTGAGAATAGATATATCGGAGATGCTTGTTTTCTGGATAAGTACTGTAATATATTTATTTCTCTCGTAATTAAGGCTCTCATATTTATTATCCATGTAAGTTTCATTCCACTACAATGCAAAGAATACTCGCCGCTATTTATAAAGCCTCCATGACATTAATTTTTTCTCTCTATCAAAGACCAGTTAAGTTCAGGATTTTACATATATGTCTTTCTTTGGGACAATTTGAACAAAATGATACCTACTTTTGAAACTTGTTACAATTGAAATGGTGTTTGATTTGTCGTGAAGTGGTTGTTGAATTTTAATTTGCTTGGGTTATATTAGAGCATATCAAACATAAAAATCTCAGCAACTAATGCTGTTCAATTCAGTTGCATTAACTCTGAAGATATATAGCTTGAAATGTAGGCTATTGTAGTAATATTTGCTTTTCTTTTAATAGAGTGCCAGCTTTTCCAGGGGTCCAGATGTGGACCAAAGAGCATGACATTCTGCTGTGCAGGGAAGTTCTCTCAGTGAATCCATTTTCTGCAAAAAGAAATTCGAATGAACGAGGAAAACTGTGGGAGGAAATTAGCACCAACCTGAATAGCACAAGTGGAGTGCGTTTTTTGTAACAAAAAGATCAGTTCGGGATCACCTCAACATATTAATTAAGAGGTACAGGAAGAAGATGAATGCTGAAGAAAGGTCAACTGGAGTGTCACCTGAACCTACAGAATTGGACCAAGCACTGGCTGATATTATTGAAATGGAGGAAGTCGCTTCCACCTCCCAGGAGATTGATGAAGCAGTGATTAAAGAGAAAGAGGACACTGATAAACAGAAAGCTGAAAGTATAAGAAAAAAGGCAATGGAGAAGTTAGGAGAAACCCAGAAGAGAGCAGTCGAGGAAGGAGAACAGGAAAACCATATGAAGAAAAAGAGAAGGAGTGGCAATGAAACAATCTCATTTCTGCGTGAGAAAGCTGAAAGCGAGAAGGCATTGAGAGAAGAAGAGTTAGCAATACGACGAAAGCAGCAAGAATTGGAGGAGAAGAAGCTGGCTTCTTATCTTGATCAACAGAAATCTATGATGGAGCTAATGCACCACCAGCAGCAGCAACAATCTCAGATCCTCATGGCTGTTGTTGACAAACTTATGAACCAAAAAAGTTAGATCCCTGCACTCAGGAGTATTTTCCATTGTTTACCACATTATACCATAATCTTATTTGTTACAGCTTTTTTTAATTCATTGTATTGTTAAGAAAAACTCCATTTAATGGAGGTTTATCAAACGTGAACAACCATTTCGTTCTTTATTCAATCTTGTTGTGCCATAAGTTTACATACTGAAGTTGTGTTGATTAAATAAAGTTTTGTCATATTACATCAATAATTAAATCAAGCAAAGTATTCTTGCAACATGGGTGGGTCCAAATCAAAATACTGGGAAGTGGTATTACCATAAAGGCATGTAAGGGCATTCCTTAAAAGGGCACAAACAATGTACATTTTACCTATTTGGCTGAGCCCTATTTTTAAGTTTTTCTTAAAATCGAGAAAGCAAAAATAATTAATTATGTCCCCAAACAGCCATTCCACTGAGCTTCTCACTGGGCTCATGGAACTGTTAAACTGCTGCATTGGGGGAGTCAGGATGCCATTCCGAAATGGAGCTTGGAGGTGTACGCGAAGAGGATAGGCTGGGTCCCCATATACACAAAGGCTGCCCAGTTGGGGAGAAAGCAAAGCTTTGGAGATCATGGTACAGTCCTGAGTCTCGTAGCATTCCTGCATCATGCTTTCTGCCCTCTGGAAATAGTAAAGGTTTGTAGAATTAGGGGGGTGAAAATTATTAATAATTGTTGATAAAAGCTGCCATTCTATTTATCTTTACTGTTGTACTGTTTGGCTACAAAAGATGACCCTATGTTATAGGGTTCCTGCCTGTTTCATTGTGGTCCTCACATGTTTGCTATTTTACTGTTCACTGATTGTATATGACAACATATGAGAAGTATGTAAAAGAGGTACTGTGACCCAGGTCTCCAGTAGGTTTTCTTGTGTTCAAATTCCTGCAGTGTTATAACAGTAGAGCCCAATGCTAAAGCTTCTGATTGTTTATAAATATAAATAAAATTGAACGATACAGCTATAATTAAACACACTTACCAACAGGACCGTAAAGATTGGCAATTAGTCCATTTGGAATGGCGATTGATTGAAATTTCAGGGCATGCACCCTCTTGTGCCCATTGTAAACAATTCTTTGATTGGTGTTTGGGCGACAAATTGGACGAACTGTACCGTCCACAAAGCCGAAACAATTGTCGAGGGCCGCACCTTTATTTGAAACAGCTTCAGCATATGTCTGTAATGCATGGGGATTTAAAATAGTGTGATTCCACTCTGATATCCGACGACCATGATGCTCAAATATAAAATCAATGACTGTATTACTTATCATGGAGATTTCAGGGACAGGTCTGCCGAAAGTGCTTATGAGGTCGCTGTAGCGGCAAGGGTATGCCAGCCTTTTGAGAACGATGCATAATCCTTCAGTACTGTCACAGATTGTTCCTTGTTTACACTTTATTTCGTCAGGCAAGCCAAGAACATCAACCAAGAGAGGAATGTCGTATTTTTCGAAACGTAAATCTGTCTTACACTCGGCCTCACTTTTACCTTGCAACGTAAATCTTTCATAATTCCAAAAAGGATACTCTGGATTTTTCGATTTGTTAGCATCATACAACATGAGAAACTCATCCTCATTGATTATTTCCTCGCAAAAACTTACAAGAAGTTCGTCACGCGCTTTCCTGAAGGACGCCATTCTCGACCAAGGCGCTAGAAAAAGTCGTATAATGATTAACTAGTTAAAGTAACTTCTGAACAACTTTAAAACGCCGAGGTCAGGAATGTGTTAGAATAACTTGAACTAGAAGAAGAAGAAGACTTCGCGTCTTTTTACACGTTCAACGCACTAAATTTGTAAACAGTTACTGTGAGATGAATGTATAAAACGGCGCCATGTCTTCTTCTAGTTCAAGTTAACCTAACTTCGCGGTGACCGTACTCTTGAGAACGAATGCTGCTGATATTTCTTGACATTTTGGCGACGTGAATCGCACGCTAACCCGTGCCGTCACACTCTACTATGTTTGCAAGAAACTGAGATTAGTTTTTAGATGACGAATCATTGGTTGGTTCACACAACAAAATAATGATTACGTTTCATCTTGCAACAGGTGTGGAATTACTACGTATTTCCTGAAACCCACGAATTTTTAAGCTGGGCAGACTCAGTGCCACCTTACTCACAGACAGCAGCTGAAGGCATTCCTAATGAGGCGTATGTTCACACCATACAGAATGAGGTCAGTAAGAGTGGCACTCTTGAATAGAGAGAATAGGGAGATTAAACCATCATATCAACGGAAACGGCAGGTGATTACCTGCTGCATGCAATAAAAGCATGAAAACTACACTCGCTTATTCTTACTTTTCTTTTTCTCTCTTGAGAGTTCCCAGAGTAATCCGAGAAATTGCACGACGTCTGTAGATAACAGGAAAAAAAATAATGACCTAAAATCAACCAAGTGTGTTCGTTTTTGGCAGAACGCAAATTTTAGCTTGGCGTTTGCCATAAAACGTGATGCTTAATTAATTTAATAATTAATTAATAGTTAATTAATAATTAATTATTAATTATTTAATTATTAATTATTAATTATTATTAATTTAACGATACCAAGTAGAGAAATTAATTAAGCATCACGTTTACGGTAAACGCCAAGCTAAAATTTGCGTTCTGCCAAAAACGAACACACTTGGTTAATGAAAATTAAAAAATTAATTAATAATAATTAATAATTAATGAGGAAAACGGCAAGAGTCAATTCAAAATTTGCTGCAAAATCGGTTTATTGCACTGCAGGCCATTTCTTGCCCGCTTTCAGATACGTTTAGGGGCTTGTTGTTGTTACAAGCGGTATATGCATTGGCTACATACGCCAACCCGTTTTTACCTCAAGTTAGAAGAGAAGTCCCTAATTAACGACACTTTATCGAGTTGCGCATGTTGCTTGTGTTTTTGCTTGCATCTGTGGACCAGTGTAACCAGCAAATACAAAGAAAAAAGTAGAAAAAAACAATTAAATACAAAGAAAAAATTAGTAAGAAAAAAACAATAGAAAAGTTACCATTGTTTCGTGAAAAACAGCACTCTGTCTTTCATGTCAAATGCGTAGCCTCATGCCTCACAATCAGTCTCAACCAATCATAAGCGGGATGCGTTCTTAACTTGCTCAAAGTCTGGACACCTACAGTTGCTTCGAATTCTGTTTGGTCTATTTGTCCTCATCGAAATCGGATGAACATGAATTATTTCACTCGTCATGTTTGTTTCCTTTTTTGTGTTTCATCCACAGCGCATTTCCCATCTTGTTGGTTTTACTTAGTGATGGTAAAAAGCGGTTTTACTGGTCGGCGAAGCCGGTTGTGGAAAAACGTCCATTTTGCGTCACCGTCTAAAACAACATGGCGGCGATATCGGGGAGGTGTTGAGCTTGACTGTCTTCTGTAACAAGTTCACAACATCTAGAAGTCTATGGAGAGAGATGTCATCTTGCCTGGAGTGGAAACATGCTAGAACTTTCGTCCCTAAGGGAAACAAGAGATTAACTTGCTTGGTGGATGACCTCAATCTTAGTAGGGTAAGTTTTTTGGGTCATTACATGGCCTATTGGTCTCATAAAACGGGAAGCCGTAGAAATGACCTATGAATTCGCTAGCTTGTCTGATAGATAGTTACAACGGAACCTCTGATCCTGATCTACTCCTTTATTGTAGTTTCTGTCAAAATGGAAAGGATCCTGTATAGTCCGATTAAAAGTGTATTCGAATGTGAGCCTCAATATTTCGTTTTTTGTGTTAGGTGAACAAGTTTGGCACCCAGACTGCCCAGCAACTTGTACGTCAGCACATTGATCATGGCGGCGTGTTTGATCCTGATTGTTATCAATGGCGGGAAATACATGACGTCACTTACCTTTCAGCGTATAACCCACATATCCCGCCAACCACTTCGCGCGCTTAAACAGCAGGCTGTTACGTCACTTTGCTGTATTTAACATCGCTTTCCCAAGGTAAGTAAGTTCTTGTCTCATTGAAAGACAAGTAGTTGAAAGGGAAAGGGCTACACTTAATTTTGTATTTCGTTTCTCAAAACTCTGAGGCTAAATCGCAAATAACTACCTTGCTTGGCAACTAGTCATCTATTTTTTTCAAGGGAAATAAAACGATTCAACGAAATTATACAGCAGACTTGTAGTACCACGGCATAAGGCACGAGATATCCTAATTTTTTTCCCGTTTTTTTTTTTTTTTTTTTTTTTTTTCAGCCAAAGTGAACTTCATTGCATCTACACTCAGCAGTTGGAAAAAAACACTTATAATTCACGCTTCTCAGTCCCAGCACACAGCCATTGACACGTCCTCTCAGGAGGCAGCCGAGGGACACTCTCAACAGCAAGGGACTGGAGATCACGACAAAGCCATCCGGGACCTTCTATCTGCTATAATTCATGTGACAGTGGAGCTTCAGGATCATTTGCGTGGAATGTTTTTACCAACCTCCCAGCGATGTCATTATATTTTTACAATGAAAGACTTGACCATGTGTTCAGGTATTGTCTGGTTTAGTTTTCTTTCAAATACATTCCACACACTTTTTTTTTGTCAGTGATGTGTGAACAGGTGCCTGGGAGGTGGACTGTGGCTCGGTTGCCTAGTGACCTCCTTGCTGCTGTTACCTTTACGGTTCCAATAAATTGGCGTAGTGTTGTAACAAAGTACTTTTCTGTTCACTTTAAAGAAATCTCTGCCTGACATTGCGCCCGGGCTGTGGACCAAAAGACCTTTTGTTGTTATGGAAACATGAATGTGACTGGGTTTATGGGCATCGATTGGTCGACTCTGTGGATAGAGAGCGATTTCAGCAGGCCTTCCTAACTGCTGCTAAGAAACGCTTTACAGATGATGAACAGGTAATAATTCAATGTATTGAAAGTGATGGTAAGAGAAGGAATAAAAAGATGTCTTTATCAATCGTGACTAGGATTTTTGTAAAAAGGAGTCGAACCTATGAACTTCCCATTGCCTGGGAGTTACGTAGGACAACTATGCTCAGGTGGAAATTGTCCTGCAGTATGAAAATACTACAGTAATCGGAATTTCACGGGTTCGACTCCTGTTGGAAGTTACCATTGATAAACACATGACATCTCTTTAGGTAACTAGTATTTGATGTAAATTTGTATTTGGGTGTCGTCTTGAAAATTGAACGAGCTTTCGTCTTAAGATGATTCCTCAGTATTGCACTGCACATCCTGTACTGCGCATATGGTGTGTCAATATTTGTAAATTGGTCAAATTTACAACATTGTAAACTATGGCTTAAGTCGATCATACACGCTGAAACAGTTCTCAAAACACGTGAGAGAAGTTGTGAATGACCCATAACCCTTTGCGAATAGGCGCGCGCATTCCGAGTACGTGGCGAATTTTGTTGTTTCAATCTACGAGAATCGAGATAGACAAGTACGATGGTCTTTTGCTCTTAAACGAGTACAGTGACCTATATTTTTTATTGCATAATTTTGGTGTGCAAAATGATCTCCTTTAAATATATATATATTTTAATTTATCGGAAGAAAAATTTGGTCCCAAATCAGTGCCCAAGTGCTAGAAGACTTGATATTTAAAATGAGTTCACTGTCATTATTATTATTATTATTATTATTATTATTATTATTATATATTATTATATTATTATTATTATCTTGTTTTCGCACATTGGATTTCCAATGGAACTTTAGTACTCCAGGAAGCTTGGTGACAACAAGTCTCCTCAAACTTCTAGGACCTTCCTAAGAATCCTTGCCGTGTTCAGAATAACACTTTTCTGAAGCTCGTCTATCTTGGTCTCTATACCAATATTCGCTAGTCTCCTCTTTAAATCCTTTGAAACTGTTCCAAATGTTCTGATTACAATAGGAATTACCATTGTTTTCATTTTCCATAACTTCTTCAATTCTCTTGCTAGATCCTGGTATTTCACTACCTTCTCGACTTCTTCTCCTCAATACGGCTATCAAATGGTATTGCAAAATCTATTATTATTTTGCAACATTTTTATTATTATTATTATTATTATTATTATTATTATTATTATTATTATCCTTGCATGATGCTCATTTGTGTTAATCATTCGTGGTCTAATCATGTTTGTTGACAGCTGACAATGGTGACAGGTGCAACTCCATTCTTCACAAACCTAGTCGACTGTGAAGATCCTTTGGGTGAAGTGATGGGAGCTAGTTCGTCAGAAGGAGCTGAAGACGATGTGCATCTCTCGTTTAGGAATGTTACAGATATCAAAAAGGTTTGTTTGTAGATTGGGTCCCTTTACAGTGACGTGTTGAAAGTATTAAGCATGACTAAGATTGCTTTCAACTCGGTCACAGTAAGCTGTTTTTTTATTAATGTGAATTTGGACGACTCTGATTGGTGAATGCAAAATCGTTCGTCTTGTTCTCAGCCAAACAGAGCAAAAAGCATAACACAATAGTGGCTTGCTTACTCACGTTTTTTGGCGCATAAGGCCGGCTACTTGTGTTCGACCTGTGTGTTGATTTTTTCGTTGCATTACCTTTTTTTGTTGTGATTGGTCAAAGCCATTACTTGGGTTAATAACAAAGATCTCGCTCACGATTGGTCGAGCGCCAAAAATTCTCGCTCCTGATTGGCTGAACGTACGTCTTCCACACATTCAGTTGTTTTCTCTGTTGTTTGAGCAAAACAACTTCGTCTTCATCGAAGTTTGTCTTTTAATTCGCGCTGCATTCGCCGAAAAGGCATAAAGATTAGAACTAGCTTTAAAAGATGATCTGGAATTTGAATTTTCGAGTGACAAGAAGAAGGGCAAAAAATTTTTTTTCATGAAAAAGCTTAAAACTTGGATCGACTTACATGGCGCCCGGCGTAGCGGGATTGTGTGGTTGAAAAAACAAAATGATTCCTTTCGTCAAGGGCTTTCAGTTTACCACGACATCTTGCAGCTCAACAAAAAAAAAGTCACAGAACAATTTGCCATTGACGGGAGGAACAAGTAGCTCAAATTTGGTGGATTTCTTTGGACAAACCGTTTGCTATGTTTACGGATGCGTATTTGCAAGTGGTAAAAAAACCTCTACAGCACAGGTGAATAAAATAAATTGAAGCTTAACATTTGGTTTAATCGTTGTTACAGTTGTTCACGAATGAAACTCGTATTTTCCTCTCGAGTGGATGTAAATAACAATCATCTATACTCGTTTTGGACGCAAAGAACAAGTTGACTTGCTTGTCTGTTTGTCAGTTGTTTTGCTTCCGAGCGAACGAGTGTTTTAACTCCGCTTAGCTGTCTGTTTTTCGAGGTGCCTCAACAGTGTTAAGAAAATTTTGCCCTCTTTGTTATTAACAAGTAATCGCAATGGGTCCTCGTAAAATTAAGGATTAATATCACTTGTGTTTTCAGAAGTTGCTGAAATTGCCCTCGTCGCTGCGCCTGGCCCGCCATAAGCAGAAACCAAAATAATGGCGGTCTCTACTGGCGAAAAGTTTCGAGTTCGTGTCGTTATCTGTGTAGTTTTTCTTCCTTGCCTTACGTGTAGACGGTGTCAAAAAGATCGAGAAACGGTTGGGCTGTTTATGGCAAAAAGTCACAGCAAAGTACTTTCGAATAATAAGGGGACAACAAGTTGTTTTGGTGTGGAACTCTCACGTAGTCAGTAATCTTGCGAAAGTTGGATAATTCGAAGGGCTCTTCAAACACACATAAGCAGACTAGACAGACATTTTACCGCGTTAGTTTTGATTCCAACCTACGTGTTTACCTCTCACTGTTCTCTCTTTTGCTCTGTTGGGCATTCTTGTTTGAAATGTGTTAAAATATCAAGAATTTCAGCTACATTATGAAAATAAATTCACACACACACCCAAAGTTTACGGTAGTAGCTTGCCTTTTTTGGTTTCAAGTTTGTTGGCATGAACGCGAACAAGCGTGAACGACGGGCCAAAAACAGCAGCTTTGACCAAATTATGGTCTGAGTAAACAGCCAGAAAAAAGAGAGTTGGTAATGTTACCACGGGAAAAAAAAATTTTTTGAAATTGTGGAACGTTTGAAGCTTCTGACAGAGAGTAAGTCATGTTAAGTCTTGGTTTCGTGTATTGCATGGAGCACCTCCCATTTGAAAATTACTTAGCTTACATGGTGTTAGCTTCAGGGAACTAGAGCAAGATAGCTGGTTAAGATTTTGAGTTTAAGCACATCCCAAATCCCTAGGGAACTAAATCTGAGGACCTGAAATAAATAACCACTGTCTAAAGGGCATAGCAAGGTCTATGATTCCCATGTTGTAATTGAACAAGCTGCCCTCTTGAACCTTGTACAACTGTCTCAATCTGTAGGAATGATCCTTCTCTGTGTTCATTTCCAAAGAATCAGACTATTCAAGTTGAAAATTGATTACAAAATGACAACAGGAAATTAGTAAGTTCTGACTAGACCAGGCCCAGGGAACAAAGCGATGTTAAGAGTGACACACCAAAGAGAGTATTCCTTTTTTAATATCAAGCCCCAAGCTTTTTAAACTTTTACAAGTATAGAACTAAAATATAATTTAGTTTGTTAGTCCTTCGGAAGTATAAGATATGAGGAAATGGTCAACAACTGTATTCACAATAAATGGATATCCAAAACGTAATGATCACGAGTGTTTTTTTTCATATCAACTTGCTGGTCACCTTACTGAGACTATGACATGTAACATTTTATTATGTAGGATGGATGTAACTCCAACTAGTGAAATCTTAACTGTACATTGAATTTATAAGCAACAAAGAATCCCATCCCATGTATGAGCCTCATGAATTCAGCACATCTGTTAAATTTACTGCAAACAAATTAATTATCTATGAGTGTTTAAGATTCCAATCATAATCCAGAACTTCAAGAGCTTCAAATACGCTGTTTCACATAACCAATTTGCCCATTTATCTTCATTCACAACTGGTTCTCAAGGTAACACCTTTCCACAAAACTTGACCTCTCAGCCATCACTTCTGTCCATTGCTCCAATTGTTGAGCCACTGCTCATCTACTAAACAGCAGAGAATACGCTGTCAGTTCTTTTGATCCTAACTTTTAATTCTGTACATGAAACACTTTTTCCAAAAAGCAAGCTTACTGATAAACCTAAGACATGGAGAATTATGGACACTTTTCGAGAAACTTTTCGAGAAACTGTGATGAGTAAACTCTTCAAATTAAAGACATGCAATATGGAACTCTTTTCATTCTTCTAGATAATTTACATTCCCCTTGTCCTTTCAATTAACAGCCTAACCTTAAAACTAAATAATAATTTGCAGAGTACTTCTGATCATGGCTCAGAATACATGTCTGAACAGATGTGTCACTACAAAGCACAAAACAGACAAGCTTCTAATGCATGCATACAACCATTAGCCTCTTTGAAAGCCACAAGCATGGGCTACAAGGTGGCCTTATTGCAATCAGCTCTTCTGGAAACATCAGTAACTTCATCAGATATCTTGCAGGAATGGTTATGCATGAGTGGGGGGCACAACTGCAAGGATCAAACATGGCCATTTTTTAGTCTCTGAGTAAACATCAATAATATAGGGTTTCATTTCTTTCAACTTAAGTAAACCATTCTCTCCCTCTTCCTCACACTATCTTGGTTTTTACATACATTGTAAATGCTCATAAAGATTTGCTACACTGCACCCAGAATTAATTCAACATTTTTTGGGTACAAATAACATTCAAGGTAATATGTAGATGAACTCCCTTGCTTACTCTCATTGCAAAT
>NC_090895.1:36287441-36304941 GCF_036669925.1 Montipora capricornis | reverse complement strand
GTGCGGTGCGCTCATAAATTTCTGCTGCCGTGTTTGATCTGCAGGTCTTGCTTCTTATCTTACTGACGCAATATTGAAAATGTCGAATTCTTAGTGCTTCCTTAGTGGTTTTGAATTATAATCAGGGTTTGAGCTGTAATTCCGATTTGTTCCGGCTTTCGAGCGGCTTTTAATTTATTCTTGTGGATCAGAAATCGAATTTGTTATTGTGGCCTTTCGCTACATGGGAAGGTAATCAAATGAGCCCATCGTGATGCCAGAGGAAATTTGTGCATCCGGCACTAAGTAGGAAAAACTGGTGTTTACTTTTTCCCTTCATTGGCTGAAAATGTAGGCTCGATTTTTCGAGGGTGAGCGC
The DNA here is from genome assembly GCF_036669925.1 of Montipora capricornis. Lineage (NCBI taxonomy): Eukaryota > Metazoa > Cnidaria > Anthozoa > Scleractinia > Acroporidae > Montipora > Montipora capricornis. The sequence goes on along the minus strand of NC_090895.1, from coordinate 36,304,583 downwards.
TGGCTCATTTCCCGAATCAAGCCTTCTTAGAATGTGGCGTGAGATTTTTTAGCCATTCCTGAACCGAACCGAGCACGAAATTACTTTCGTCACTACTCAGTTAAAAACCACTCTAATGAAAAACGCAAAAAATGTTACAGTGTAGTAGTGAGGTAGTAGTAGTAATGTAATGAAGTGTAAATGAAAACAAAACAAAAAAAACAATGTTACATCCTTGTCCTCAGATGTGCAGATTTTCTCACCTGTTCAGAAGGAAAACATGGCTCATTTGCTGGCCTCCATGCATCTGTCCATAAAACAGCAGGACTCTGGAGACGAAGACAGTGGATCCTACGGACACATTACAAACACTGGCTTCCAAGTGTTTGTTCAAAAGTAGGTGGTCTTTCTCTTTTCATTCTCTCTCGAGACGTAAAATGTAACAGCAAATATTTGTTTGTACAAGTCTAATCTTATTTTGCCGGACCCAATTGCTCTTCTACATGGGGAGACTTCAAATCAAACTAAGTCACAGGAAAGTAATGAGACAGAGGAGCCACAGTACGCAGAGAAAACCTCTCGGGGCAAAATAGAGAACCAACAAACTCAACCAACGTAGAGGTGTCAAGAAATGCACGCAATTAGATGCACGTGGATTTCAATAAGCGTCAGAAAGTGTCCCCTTGCTCTTTTTTTACCGACATCAACATCGCAGGTGTTTCGGGATACCCCCCTTATGTCATCGAGTCCGGGCTACATTGGTGAAAGGCGAGTGCTCTTAAACGTTTATCCTCTTTTGAGGTAAGGGAGCGAATTCCCCGTATTTAACCCTTTTCCGATGAAAATTTGTTAAAAGCTGTTAAGAGTTCTTTGGTATTTCAAGAAAGACACCCTATTGGTCAATGGGTTAGTGTGAAAGTGGACCGCACAGCATGGGCAATTTCAAATAATTATCACTCTGGGATTTCCTTTCATATTCGTTTCCTCTTATTCTCTTGGGTTAATGTAAAACAAAGTTACAGAATTGCCTTTAAACATTCATCTAAAAATACAAGTTCTGTAACGAGAAATTGTTGTGGTCGTGTAATTTTAAAATGGTTTGGAAAGTATTTATACTGGCTTCATGACTTACCTGATGCAACTTCCTTTCAACATGATCAGCGTTTTTTGTTGTATTATGTTTGATACCCTCGTTGTCTCTAGCGATCTGTGGCTGGTTTGCGCCGGAGGTTTCAGTGTTTTTATACTCACCTTTTTCCAGGTTCATATGTTTGGTTGAAAAGCGACACGAGGCTCTCCGTAAAGAATACGATCAAATGTCGGCGGCACTGCAGACTATTGAGCGAGGAACTCTGTTGGCCGAACAACTCAAAACTCAACTGCGCCACGAAAAGATGGTCCTGGAGCAAAAGAAGGAGGTATGAAGAAAAGGGCATGGGTACAAAATTGTATCCTTCCAAAAAGGAATAGGCCATTGCCGAGTTAATGTCTGCCTTCTCTTCAAAGCGAGTCTAAGTGCAAAGTTTTTGTGATGGTAATTAGTTCTACTTTACATATGAATGAAAACTAATTTTCATAACAAAAACTTCGCACTTAGACTCGGTTTGAAGAGGAGACAGGCATGATCTCGGAAATGGCCTATTGATTCCTTAGCCTACCCCAGTCTCCCCTTCTTCTCGCTTCCTCCCAGTAAATAGCCAGCTATTGAGTGTTCTAATACAAGAGCAAATTTATTGGGTGCTACTAGAATTGCAAATGTAATTTTGCGTCCAAGCCGTAACGTTGTGGTAACGTTGGTTTTCTTTGTGAGAGCGGAAAACTAGAGTACTAAAGAAACACTGCTCTGAGGAGAGTCGAGAACCAAAAAAACTCAACTCACAAATGACGCGGGATATGGGGATCGAGTGGGTGCGAGATTGCTAAAAATTGAATTGCAAGTTGGTTTTCTGCAATACCGCACCTTAGTGTGAGAATCGGACACATTGGCTTTAGCGAACCCTCTTAGACTCTTTATGTAACCGTGCTGGTTCCTTATACTTAAGCAATGTTGGTCATAATCAATGCATACTTGGATTCCTCCGTGAGACACTTGAAACAAAGCGAGAGCAGGCCGGGGTTGCTTGGAGCTTTAGCAGTGCTAACCAGCGTTAAATACCTTGGAAACCCAAACAATCTATCAGTACTGATTAACTAATAGTTAAGCAGTATAAAAATGCTCGGATGGGAAAATGTTGCTGAGGGTAAAGTGATAAGTTAGCAAAATAAATTTCACCATGATTTTTTTTTTTTTTTTTTTTGAAGGGTAATTTACAGTTACTGCTACAGATTGGACAGGTAACGAACGTCGATATGTTGTAAGACTTCATTTGTTTATGAGTTTCGTGTTCCCGCCTTTATAGTCAAATTTCATACTTACTAGCTTCCTTACTTTTTTCGCGTACCGATAAAAAAGGCTCCTTGTTTAGGTTCTGTGTGCATGTATGTTCCCTGAACACCAAGTCGAGGACAAGTTTCAACGAATGTCGATAGCAATTTCACTTTTCTTGGAACTCGTGTTCCGTTTTCCCTTATCCATTACGGTTTTATGCGCTTTCCAGTTACAGCGAATTTTGCAAATGGAACACATCGATCCTAATAGAATTTTAAATTGAGAGTTACCATTTTGGTGACCATCTTAAAAAGAGACAGCCGGACAAGCTTGTACGTGGCAAGTACGCAGCACCCTTAATTTTTTATCGTTCATTTTTCTGCACTTCTAACGGGCATGAAACGAGGAAATGTATAGTTCCTTTCATTGGCTGACGCATGTATTTTTTTTGCATCAGCACGTGACAATCATTCAACGATTATTTATATGTTGGGTTAGCCTGTCGAGTGATACATGTTTCTGTTTGGACCTTGTGCAGGACAAAGCTATTGCAGAGGAGCAAGTCAGACTTGTAAGAAGGCAGCAAGAAAGAATACAAAAGCTAAAGAAGGTAATTTGTTATACCTATGTTTCTTTGCCTAACGCGTGGGGAAGGGTAACTACAAGCCACAAGAACAAGTTTGGAAGTAATGTTTCAGAGCTTTCAAACTAGATTGCAAGTTCGCGTAAACCTCCACACCATTTACACTTCATTAAACGCCGGTCCCACAACTCTACCACTAAGGTAACCAGGCAAGTGCGCGCCGATCATTTGCCATGCAATCGCACGCCTGTTTCTCAACCCAAGCCGGGACGTTTTGCCTTTTTAAGTGGCTTTTTTATATGTAATTATCACTTTCTTAAAAGAAAGAAACCATTTTCTATGCTTTCATAGTTCATAACAACCAAGTTTTGGATAGCTGGTTAAGTATTTGGATAGCGCTTGAATACTGAATAAAACCAGAGTTGTTCATTTATCTTGTTTGCAGGCTCTTCCTGAGTATCAGACTGCACACGAGCGCGCTGTGTTCAAAGCAGCAGCTGTAGTATCAGACACAAAGCGAGTCTTAAAAAACCTTGACGCCCTGGGACTGGCAGAGCTAAGAGCACTTCAAAAACCGGATAGTGAAATTGAAGACCTTTTAGCATCTATCATCATTATAGGTGAATATGCAAACAATAATTTATCTTCCACGTGGAAATTATTTTGGGATGTCGCGCAATCCTTCCCTGCTTTTTCGTGACTAGAGAACTGAGAGTGGTTTCTGCGGTTCAGTGGTTGCGTTAATTTCTACTTTCGGATTTTTAATGCCTTTCGCGTAGCCAGTCGACGTTTGCAACAAAGAAAACCCGCGCGCGAAAACTAGCGAAAGATGAATTGCTCAATTTAAGTTTCACGATCCTATGAATAATGTTTTTTAGTCGAATTTTAGACAAGCCCATAAGTAAGCAAATCAATCGTGAAAAGACATTTTTATGTGGTGTTTATTTGCAGTGAAGTCACCATCGTCCGATTTGACATGGAACAAGGGAGCGAAACGTCTGATGGCGAACTTAGATAGGTAACCTGAAAGAGCTGTTTTATGTAGTCTTAGTCAAAGCAAAAAGAAAGCTAGTTTTTAATTATAGTCGTGGTTAAATTTGTGTTTTTTACTTTCAGGTTTCGTGAAGAGCTCAGTGTTTTTGATGAAATGGAAATATTAGAGAGTACACTGGAAGTGTTAGAGCCGTACCTTAAAAAGCCTCACTTCAACGGAGACTATCTTGAAAAGAAAACCAACAATGCTGCAGTGGGATCCCTGTTACTTTGGGTCAAGGGTGTGTTCAGGTGAGACCAATCTTCCCCTAAAATTGCACTTTTTTGCGACCGTTAACCCCTTTCCCCGCCACTCATCAGCATTAGCGGAACGTCAGTCAAACACATTTTCTTCGCGCTTTCGAGTCCACACTTGTTCTTTCCCGCGCTTGCAACGCGCAAATATAGTTTTTTTGTGCTGGTTGCGTACTGCGCATGTTTACTCATCCTCGCTTTCGGTAACAGCAGATTAAAGATGATTTTCTTTGCGTGATTCTCATGTGTTAACATTAAAGACCTTCAGTTTTGAAATAAGTTCGAGTTTAAGAACAGGCGCGAGATTAAAATTTTAAACTGCTTCCGTCTACAGAAATCTAACTGCTTTTCTCTGGTTTACCACGGCGTATCAAGCCTGAAGCTCTCGAAGTCTATTTGAAAACTTATATTTTTTTCGTTCTTGGCCAAATCTGGAGGTGGGCATTAATTTTTCTAGCGCCAATACTCGTCTCTTGGTTTCACGTAGGTATCATCGCATGATGCAGTCTAAAGTCAAACCTCTACACTCTAAAGTGTCGGAGACGTCTTCAGCTGTAGAGCAAGCTGTTGGTAAACTGTCTTCTTTGGAGAGTAAATTGAACGATCTTGAGGAACGCCTCAAGTCGCTTGCCTTAGCTTACGAAGAAGCGTCAATTGATAAGTGCAGACAGTATGAACTTACAGAAACCTTGGACTCGCAGCTCTCTCAGGCTGCATATTTTGAAGAGGTATGTGTTAAGAAGACGGTTGTGAAACGAGTTGAAACATGGCTTAAATTAAGTGAGTCGATACGGCACGATAAGGTTCGAACTAAAGTGACGTAAAATCAGTTTCTTTGGCTGATTCCGGCGAACAGAAGCACACATTATAAAACAAAGCAAATTTTAGCCAGGACTTTGCGTGGAAAAGCGTTTGCGAGCAAATCACACTTAATTTTCCCCAATGACCAAGAAAAAAGGACCAATCACCAAGTCAAGTAGAACAGACTATTGGTGCTTATCTCGAAACACCTCTCTAAACCGTCATTAGTTGACGCATGTTTTGTGTTCTACCTTTACATAAGGTACTGTCGAACGGTCGTCAAAAGTGGCTGAAGCTGTTAGAATCCATAAGCACCCGCGAGGAAGCAGTCGCTGGCGGAGTCGCCATTGCAGCTGCATTTGCCACTTACTTAGGTCCGTACACGTTCAAGTTTCGTCGCGAGATGCTGACAGAGCACTGGCCTCGGTGTTTGGATGAGCGGGGTGTGATGCTCGTTGTAGATAGCTCCACACCTTATGGAGGTTCTGAGATGATGATGATGGATGAAGACCACAGTGACAGGACAATTCAAGGCGAAGGAGAGGCACCCATGCAGCTGGATGAAAATTCAAATCAAGGTGCTCCTGTCGAACAGAATGGTAATATCTTTGTTTTTAGTTTCTTTTTTACCTCGAGTGGAGCGTATGCGTTTACTATTGAGCTAGTCGCATCACTTCACCAAGTACTATCATTGGACAGCGTGTCACAGGGTCTGGCGCCGAGGGTTCGAGAAAGCTACAATCCAAGACAAAAATCGTTGAGAACAATTTTTTTTTTCCTTTTGGACGATAACTACAACAAAAGCCCAACAATACCCCCCTCCCACTTCCCCACCTTAATTGTTTATGAAGAAGCTGAATAACCTGGCTATCCCCCTAGATTGTTTGGGGGTTTTGGGGAAACCAAGGGTTTACGTTTTATAGATTTGGAGGAGGAAGTGAAAAGTGTCTTAACAATTTTGTCCAGGATTGTTGCTTTTGGTAACACAAATAAGCAGGTGCAAAAACATTTGACAGAAAGTGTCTTTCTTGGGTCCCGATGAGGTTTCCTTGACCTTCTGTTTTGATTTCCCCTCCCCTTGAACAAAGTTGCCAGCAGTGCAAGGCCATGCTTAAAAACTGGACGATCAACGTTTTTAGAGGGGGGAGGGTCCGGGGATCAAGAAGTTTGCAACTGGGTTTAATACGAGCAAAGAAACAATAGAACTGCAGTAACAACGCCTCTGAGATCGTCGTGTAAAACTCACATGGTTTCTTTTGGAACCGTTGTCCAGGAGTTTGTCTTTGTCTTTTTGCCAGGTGTGGAGACCGATGAAGCTGACGACGAACATGCTGAACTTCCCAGAGCAGAGGCTGAGAAACAAGATTTTGAACAAAATGAAAAACAAGACGAAGGACTTGCTGAAGGCAGTTCAGATGATTTAACACCTGTGCTAAGCAAAGATCAAGGTCTAAACCGTAAACTGTCAGAATATGAATCGTTTCTTTTGGCCATACTCAAGTTGTTGTTAGGTGAATATCACGTTAGAAGGCTTCTCACCAAGGGAATAGGACCTAGGAAGATAGAGAATGCAGTGCTGGCCAATTCTTCATGGCAACGTGTACCCCTTCTCATGGATCCGTATGATAGGGGGTTGGAACTGATAAGGACCCTTGAAGATGGAGAGAACCTGTTAGAAATTGACATGGCAGAAAGGTAAGGATTTTTACTTGGTCAACAACTCTTCAAAAAGGATAAATCCAAAAATCCAACCAGAGGATAAAACAACTTTCTTGCGGGGAGAAACTTGTGTTGACATCAGCAGCACTAAGATCATGACTAAAATAAAACTTGGAAATTTGGTTGATTTTTTAAGGAAGAGGTCAAGGTTCAGCAGCTCTTGAAATTGCAGCTTGCTACGCCCTTTAAAAGAACACTTAATTCCATAGCTGCATTAATACTACTACTCTTACATGTTTCCGAATGCTAGCTCTCTGTTTTTCTTCCCCCTCTCAGTGTAATCTCAGTTCAAGGAGGTCCTCATGCGAGCCCTTTATTTGAGGTTCACAATATATGTTGCGCGTCTCGTTTTGCGTTCCTTTCGCGCGTGACATCTATTGATATAGAGAGTTTAACGAGTGTACCCTCAAGCAGCTGATTTGTCAAGAAGGAACCCCGTATTTCTTAATGTCCATGTCCTTACTGTTGACACATTTTTTTCGTCAGTGACCCTTCAGTCGTCCTGAAGATCGAAAAGGCTATTACAAGTGGCACGACACTGGTGTTGTACAATCTTGATCGTGATGTCGATTCCATGTTAATGCCTCTCATTTATCACATTAATACATCTGTCAGTGATGAACCTGAAAAAGGTGCAGTGACAATTTTTTTCTTATGACCATTTTGTAAAGCTTTCCAACCTTTCATCTTTTTGTCTGTCTTCGACAAAGTATGAACTGAAATTGCAATCTGTTAACTGCGAACTTTGTTTGCAAGTCCTATATTAACTTCCTATCGGTTTTCGTGTAGACTCCAAGCTGGTAAAGTTCGGCTCCCGTCGGGTCATGTGTCACCCAGAGTTTCGCTTATATCTGGTATCAAGATCCTCGCGGCCATCCTTCAGTACCGAAGTATCATCTGTCACGACTTTGGTTAACCTGCGTCTGGACGAGGAAGCCTTAGCCGAGGAGATTCAGGTGGAAGCTTTTCATCGCGTCCAGCCTCATCTCTATGTTGAGTCTCGTAAATGCTTGATGATAATGATGGAGTTGCTGAGACTGTTGGGAAATATTGACAGCAAACTGTTCGGTCTGGTGACTGCAAGGCAGGGCACGAATATCTGGGAAGAAACGGAGGTTATTGCTGAGCTTGTGAATTGTAGAACTGAGGTGAGAATTGATTCTTTCTTTTGGCAGTACGATGACGATTCTTACAACTGGAACACTGGACTAGGGGAGCAAGGATGATGCAGTGGTGAGAGCACTCGCCTCCCACCAATGTGGCCCAGGTTCGGTTCCCGGATCAGACTCCATAAGTAGGTTGAGTTTAGGTTGAGACGGTTTACTCTGCTCCAAGGGTTTTTCTCCGGCTCCTCCGGTTTTCCCCTCTCGGGCAAAAACCAGCATACAGCTGATTCCAGCTGGCTGTAAGCTGCGCTCCAAGGTCACACAGGGACCGTATAGCGGCAGCCAGAGGCGCCATCGTATGCTTTCGGTTCGACCTTGTTGAGCTGCGTCGTTGCTGTACTTGCGACGGCGAGTAGCGTGACAATTATATTTATATTAATAAATTCCATGGAAAATGAAAATATTAAAGCCTTAAGTTGCCAGTTTCTTTCGGATTTGCTTATAAATTCCGTGGGAGTTACACTCGGAACTTTGCGCTATTTGGTTATTTTATTGTTACGTTCTTCTCATATGGACACCTAAACATTGCGCCGATTACTTGGTCGCTTCCATTTCGACTAATCGTTGTTTTTTCTTTCTCTGAAATAGGTCACAAGACGTTTCACCCATACGCTTGACAACTTTAACAAGTTACGCAGCCTGCGTGAATTATTCTTACCGCTGGCCAAACGAGCCGTGATGATGTTTTCCCTGGCACGATCACTGAGCAGCGTGCAACACGAGTACCGTTTTTCCTTGGATTTTTTCCTATCCCTGTTCCGGTCGGCTGTGGGACAAGATGTGGAGCCTCCATCGGAGAAATTAGAATACGAATCAGACACCGAAGACTTCGAAGAAGGGGTTAAAAACGAGTCAAGAACAACCATTGTAATTAAAGTTTTAACAGCCGATGAAGATCAGGGTATGTCGTAACCTGTGTTACTGGCTTTAATTTTTCAGGGTCAAATCGTTCTTTCTCGTTTATCAGTTTGAAATTCAGTTGGAACTTTTACCCCGATCCAATGGTCGCTAACAATCCGAGAGTGCGTTTCTTGAAAGTCCCTAAGGATTTCGGGTGCCAGATTTCCCTCCTTATCTTCGTAAGAAAGGGGTTTTAAGGCACAGTTGCTTTTCCAATTGGTCTTAAACATGTTGAAAGGCTACAGCACCTTTTCAGAAGAAGTGGATGGTAAGTTCACAAATCACTATTCGGGCCCGAAATTTGTTGAGAAAAATTTGCAAAACGAGCCTCAAGGCCAAGTTGTTCGAGGCAAGGTAGCGGTCACTCTGGGTAATTGCGGTCAAAACTCGTGGCATCTAACTTGGTAGTTTTACGCAAGCCCTACCAGTACTTTAGACTATTCCTCGTGGTTGATATAGTCGTAGGAGTTCGGGGGCACGATGTCTAGCAGAGGCTGCTTTATAGGAAAATAAACTCCTTTTTTATCAATTTGTCACTTTAGATGACGACAATCGCAGTTCTTCGCGTAGTAAAAAGACGCAAAAACGCACCTCTGTGATTCTGCCTTCTGCAGTAGAGTTTCCATCGCCTGGTGTGGAGTACAAAGCTCTCAGTGATGAAGAGTCGCAACAGCTGGCCGCTTCACTTTCTCAGTCATTCTACAGGCACATCAGCAGGTATGACTACTGATCTCTTTTTATTTTGACCATAGTTAGTCGAGGGGAATGGCCATTCCCCTCGACTAACTATGTTTTGACCACAAAGATTGATGCGGATAGAGAAATCAGTACAAAAAAAATTACATTTAATTATTAGAACTGTTAGTTATTTGTACCGTGCGCGTCACGCAAAAAGTGTCCATAAATTCTTTACGAGATGGATAATTAATATCTTATTAGATGTTTGGGATAGCAGTATTGCTGATCATTGTTACTCGTTCTCTTTGTTTTGACGCACCCTACGGGCTCGTATCGTAAGAATACTCCGCGATCCTACACTCCAAAACATCTAATAAATAGAGGATATTACATGGCCGCGCGGCGATCCGAATTTTATCTTCGAGTGCTGAAAGTATCTCTCACGAGTGAGCGAAGCGAACGAGTGAGAGATAACATGTAATGTTCTGTTTATTATATAGATATTGATGAAATGTCTAGATTTAAAACAACTTGTTTTTCTCATTTCCAAAAGGATGAAAAAGTGGTCACCAACCGCTAAAACACGCACGTTGTGTAACATGAAACAAGATATGAAAGTTGTGAAAAATAAATCATGATAATGTAAAATTTTACAATAAAAATGTTAATGTCGTAGAGAAGAATTATATTAAAGCACAAAAGTATCTTATAATGAAGAGGAAGCTCGCGTTTTATTGGTTAATCGTGTTTGTTACCATGACGACACCTATATCCTCACATGTGAAAGATAAAAATGATATGTTCACTGTGCGCAGTGAAGATATGATTTTTTAGTAAAAGGAGAAATCCTGGTATTTCATCATTATCTATATAATAAGATGGATTCATTTTTTTCGCAGAGGTTTAGATCAACGTCACCGACTTCTATTCGCGTCATTGCTATCGCTGTACAAAGTTGAAAAGCAGAGAAGGGAAAGTGTAACAAAAGAGGAAATTTCACTTATTCTCTCCGGTAAATATACCAGTTTATTTTTATTTTTTTTCATTTTCGACTTGCAATTGCTCTCTGACAGACAGTTTATTAATCCTTTCTTTATGCCTGTCTTTCTCTCTAGGGACTTCATCTTTTCCGGTCCCCGCCCTTTCAGACTTTGATCCCACGCTTATTCAGCCAAGCTGGATTGCTCACGAGGCCTGGGAGCTAATCTTAGTGGTATCCAGTCTCAAAGGCCCACTGGAAAGCATCTGTACCCATATTGCCTCTACTCCTGGTCCATGGAGGGACTGGTACGGTAGTGAGAGACCCGAAACCCAACCGCTACCGATAGAAACTGAAGGCGCGGACGAAAACGCGATACACAAGTTGCTGATGATTCGTTGCCTGCGCTCTGATAGATTTGAACAAGCAATGGGGAGGTTTGTGGAAAATGAAGTCGGTGAATTGATCGAGAAGACTTTGCCACCATTTGACGAGATACTTTCCAGTATCAAGCATTCGATTCCGATTGTTGTGTTGATGCCAGACCACTCATCTGTAAATACACCGTTCAAGATTTCTCCGGTTGCGAGCATCAAGCGCTTGGCGGAGGTATTGCTTCGTACAATTTGTCGCAAAATGGCTTTTTTACGACTCAAAAGCAACACGAACGCGCAATATAATTCGAAGACAATACAGGTGTCGCTTATGCATTGAGTATTGAGACAATATATGTAAGATGCATAGTCCCTCCTGTTGCACGAAAATTGAATTTTACATATCAAATGGTTACCCGTTCCTTTCATGAATTCTCTTTGTTATCTGAGTGGCGCATTGGTGCATACTGACACTGAACTTTACCTTTACCATTTTACTATTCCCTCTGCAGTTTCCGTTTGTAAAATGGTCATTTTGTTTGTTTTATCAATTCAAGGCTAATAAAATACAATGCCAGCAAATCTCCGTGGGACAAGGCCAAGAAGAAGCCGTTGAAAATGCCTTGACAACGGCGGTTCGAACAGATGCTTGGTTGGTAATAGAGAACCTTCACTTGGCTTCGAAGATGTGGCTGCTGCACCTCTACAACCGATTGTCAAGGCTTCAGTTGCAAGCCGGTATGTGTGTTACTATGTTGAAATAAGTGGGTGCAGGGTTCGTACGCGTCTTGAATTTTCAGAGTACATTGGGACATTCCTGACCCGCATTTTAATCTTTGAAAACTTCAGCAGCTCAAGTCATGCCATACAAACGCGACGAGCTGTGGGGTCGAGAATGGTTACCAGTGACTTTGCATTATTTTCACGCACGTACATTATGGAAAATGAGCAAGAATTGTACACCCAGAATATTTCCATGGGTAAATTCTTCGACGTAAATAAAAAAGAGGTCCTTGAAATTTCAAAATTTGGCCCTTGAAAGTCCTTGAATTTTCGGTCTGAAAAAGTGTACGAACCCTGTGGGTGGGTGTCATCAAAAGAGAGTATTTCCAGTCTGGTTAGATTTTCAGTTTTTCAGCACTGAAAAGATTTTTTAATCAATATTTGACAAAATATTTCATTGACCGTAAAACTTTATAAGAGACATCCTTTTTCTTTAATGTAACAGATTTCAAAATCTTGATCTTTTTCTATGGAAAACTTTTGTAAGCCACCTTAAATGCTTTCCGTTTTTCAAGATAATTTCTTTGAATTTTCTATTTTCCTTTAATCCCTCCAAACACTGGGAGACTATCGAACAAATCTGCTTCCTCATGTGAAGTCTAATAACGGTTGTGGTTTTGAAATTCGTAGAAACGTCTTCAACTCCGTCTCAGTGGCGCATATTCTTACTTTGTGAGCCTGCGGATCACTTACCAGTGGGGCTTCTTTTGTTCGCACATCACCTATCCTGGGACGTGATACAAAGAGAAGGACACACGTACGAGCCCCTCGAGTGTACAGATTTGGACTTAAAAGCCGCAATAACGTCTACGCTTGAGGTATAATGCAAATACCTCATTAGCTTATCTTGGGTACCCCTCGTAATTGGGGAAAGTGGAAATTAAATCAAATGAACTAACTGAAACTAAATTAAACGTTGTTCTTTTGGCGAGGGGTGGACTAGAGTGCCAACAAAACGTAAACCAAAGTAGCATCAATTGTTTTACGCCGAATCTGGGAATCAAACCTTTGGGGGGGGGGGGACAAAGGTGGAAGGTGAGCAATCTGACTATTGGGCCAACTGTTCTCTTTAGTGCCATTTGCCAGTTGAGCCGTTCGGTGGAAATTTTGAACTTCGCACCCCCAAGTAGTGCATCGTTCTAGAATTCTTATCTATGAAGACTATTAAAAATGTTGGCGAAGCTATCCCCTTTGTGTACTGATTCATATTTTTCACAGGGGTTTGGGCTGGATGATATTTTTTAGAAGACCTTGATGAGTAACGCAGTGGTCGCTTTTCTTTGTTCAATAGTCCATTCCTCGAACATATTGGGAGCAAGCTCGAGACCAGACTCTCGCGGTTCGTTCCACACTGTTTGGCTTGTGTGTTAACCACAGTGTAATGCTCATGCGTCAACAACTGGGCACGCGATCATCTAGCGGTAGTTACCCTTTATCAACACGTGACTTGATGACATCATTTGAGATGGTGATTAGATGGGCTTTAAAACAAGATGGGCTCGGAGAACCTCAACTGCAAGCACTATCTGATACCATTGCTCGGGTGAGGCTATGAAAATTTATGGAGAAAAAATTATTTTTGATGCTTTGAGGACTAATCAAAGCTCAAGAGGTCTTGGGAGATTAGTACTTTAACGTGAGCCATTGAGTATTGTTAGATGCCACGCATGCTTTTTATGAACTCTACAATTTTTAGAGAGGTTCAACATCGCCTTTACCTGAAACAGTTAATGGCAGGATCCGATACTGTTTGTCGTGAAACCTATGAAAATTCTCTCATTCAAATCTTTCTCTCTTTGGCCTGCGAACAGGCTCTTTGTCGGCGCGGCTGGTACCCCATTCTCCTGATACAGAGCCGGAGCCTGCTTGCAGACTATTCTCTCTTTGGAGAAGTTTTAAAATATCTTTTGCGAACAGGGAGGGTTTCAAATTAGCTTAAATCAAAAAAGTTTTATTGATTTTCGGCAAAACATAAATTTTAGCCTGACGTTTGCCGAGGGAGGACGCCGGTCTATTGTGTTGATGGTCCTTTGCTGCTTTTGTGTTTCTTTGTGTTTTCTGAACCATCCGGGACCCCCACGTTGTAATAGTTGCGTCCTGGCCCATTCGCATCGGATAGGTATAGATTGGACTCCTTAAGCTTCCCATAAGCTGAAATTTTTATTTTCCTATTTGAAAGTCCATGTTAAAAAAAAGAACTTTTGCGAAAGAATTTTTCTATTCGAACGAGACGCGAATTTCCTACAATTTTTTAAACTGATCCTACTTTTGTTTGGTACACCCCTTAGGCTGGTCAGGACTTTCATGGGCTCGCTGTGACGTAGGTTAAGGAATGCTTGTTGGCGTTGGTCCTTTGTTTTCTAAGTGATCAACGCCAAGGTATCGGTCTGTGATCGTTTTCGGTATTTTTCAGTAAACAAAAAATACATTATGTCTATGTCTATCATCGAGGAAAGTGCGTCTGAATCCAGAAGCGAATACAGCAGCGAAACTGAGGATTTTCAAATAGAATTTTTGGGTAACTAGTTGCAGTCTTGATGAGTCAGGCAGCACTAGCACTGAAACCTAGAACTACATGGAACCCTACGCGGAAGAACCACTAGCAGACGAGGAATAGCTTCAAAATTACAGAAAAGAACAAGAGGATAAGGAAGATCTCAAGAGGGAATTAAATCAACACTGTTCCAGTAAGCGAATCTCGTCCGTCAGTCTTCAATACTCTTTTCATTTGGCTGGCCATACGATACTGAAAGTCATCCTCTTTGAAATGAACCTAGCACAGCGACGAAGTTTTACCGGGTTTCCAGTCACCACTGAGACAAAATCTATCGGCATTTTTTCCTTCTTTTTTGAGGAATAACGTTTTCGGAGTTGAAGAAAGGATTCCTATGCATAGTTATTCCTTTTTCAGGATCAGCTGCGTTGTTACATCTAGCGCCTACGCATCTTTCCGGCCGTTTTTTCGCATCAACCTGTGTGAAACTTGTGTGTCAAATCCACATGTCCGGTATTCACGTTTTCCTTAATCTTCGTCATAAGTCGAGAGAAGGCTTGAGCGGGTTGTGTGCCAAAATGGCGGGCAATTTAAACACTTTTGAAAATCGAAGAAAATTCGCCTCTCGTTCGAATCGAAAAATTCTTTCGCAAAAAGTTTATTTTTTAATATGGACTTTCAAATAGGAATATAAAAATTTTCACGTTATTACGAGACATAAAACTGAAGTTGGAAAAAGGAAACTAGCTAGAGGACCTTGTTCTTCAATGGAGGCCATCAACAACTGCCATTAGAAAACGAGAACTAGCATGCTTCGGGTTAAGTAAGATTGAAAACGCAAGTACAGGCTAAGGTGGTGTACGACCTACAATAAATGCACCACTTGTGGGTGCAATTACAAGGATTATCAAGACCAGTCAATCACAGGGCAGGGACCCTGCTTGTGTGGCTTGCAAAAGGAAAGCAACCTAATTTTCAAGACAATGAGAATGTTCCACTTTTTTGGATGTTTTTCATGACTGCTTTGCTTCTGCATCAACTATAAGACATTTAAGCTGTGTTGGTTCTGACGACGTTTGCTTGTTATTTGCAGGGAGTGTATGGAGGTAAAATTGCCAACTCATGGGACCTCCGCTATATGGAGATCCTAACTTGCCACGTGATTAAAGAGACAGCACTACAACAACATTCGTCACTCAGTCTGGGCTCTATTGGTATTCCTGTGCCGCCCGCCAACGTAGATCCCACTGATTACAGCAAGTGGTTTAATGAAAAGACTGGGACCGACGACATGGATTTGAATAGTATCAAAGCCTTGGGGCTTAATGCCAGCGTAGAGCGGGAATACAACGAAACGCGGTAGGATAACACTAATGATCCGTGTGTTACTTCTCGTTACCGTCATTTTGTCATTTGCTCTCTCTGTAAGAGAGACCGTATTTCCTATATCCAGGGTTCGTGCTACTCCTTGAAGTGCTTGAAAAGCCCTGGAATTTAATTTTGGACTTCAAGGGCGCTTGAAAAGCCCTTGAAAAAAAACTCGGATTTTGTGGGAAACTGCTTGAAAACTCCTTGAATTTTTGCTTAGGTGAAAGTTGTAGAGGTTGCCTCATGCCAAGAGAAAATGAAGATCACGTTAAGTTAAAGACAAGACATCTCAAAAATTGAGCAAATTGACTATTGGGGAAAGATTAATGCAAAAATTAAAATGCCCGTGCGTGCACTTAACTTGCAGGATGTGGGAAAGAATATCAATGTACACTTTTTAAGCAAAGAAAACACTGAAACACGATTTATGGCATAGAAATCTCCTTACAAACACTCCTTGAAAACTCAATTTCTGGTTCTTGAAAACTCCTTGAATACTCCTGGAATTTTTTTGTACAAATTTCAGCACGAAGCCTGATATATACACTTTGCATGTGCATGCAGCTGTACACTTGTGAGTTCGACTTGGATCCCAGCGCCATCGCACGGTCATCAAGGCCGAGCCCCATTCAAACCTGGTTTTTTGACTGAGTGACTATGTAGTTAACGACCCCCCAAAAAGCTTTTCAGGGTCAATGAACAACACTTTTCTGGGGGGCTTTACTCTTCTCGAACAGTGTGTGGGTCTTTACCGTCCCACGAAAGTGATGTGAGACGGGACCTACGGTTTCTGGTTCTTATCCGAGAACACAAGAAAGTCTGCACTGCAAATGGTTAGATATACCGCAAATGCTTGCAAATGGTTGTATGTGTATGTGCATGGTTGCTAATGGTTGTATGTGCACTGCAAATGGTTAGACTTTCATTTGCAAAGGCAGCACTATCTCCTCAGTTATTTTAAGACCCCGAGGTTGGTCCGGACGGGGATTTGAACCCGTGGCCTCGGGCACGGTAGTCCGATGATCAACCAACTGATCCAATCGGTTGTTTTGTATGGCATTGTGGTCCTTATGCCAATATCATCATGTATATTGTTACTTTTGCAGCGCCTCAGAATTCATTCGCAAGCTTGATAAGCTTTACCGAGACATCAACACCACCGCAGCGCTTATTCAAGATTCTTTCCCTGAAGTCAAAATCAACATTCCTCGTTTGCGTTCATCAATGGACCTGTGCCTGGAGCAGCTTCCAACTCTGCTAAAAATGGAATTAGTTGGGGTCTTACCTGTCACTCAACTCCTTCCGCGGGTGCTCTCGCAACTACGCGCCTTATCCGTTTACTCGGAGTCTGCCAGTTCTGTTGGAGCAGAGGAGAGATTGTCTGAGACTATGGGTTATGTATTACAGAAGGTGAAGTTAGAAAGCTTTTTTTTCTGTCTTAATCGAGTTTTTAAATTCGTCAACAATCGATGAGCTATGTTGCTTTATGACAGAGATACAGCCAGGGAGGGAATCCGACACGGGCATCCATGGCAACCGTGGAATACTGGTTTAACCCAAAATGTACAACAGTGGCGTAGGTGGGGGAGGAGTGGTAAGGGGGAAATTTGGAAACACACCAAATTACCATACTGACTGGCTAACAAGCAATGAAATCTGAATG
>NC_090895.1:36269941-36282441 GCF_036669925.1 Montipora capricornis | reverse complement strand
TTACGGTCATTTCGTAAATGTTTTTATCCATTGGTGGAAAAAAGGTAATCGCTATTAAAACAATACGTATTGAAACAAAAACTATCGACAATACAAAAACTTCTTCAATTCCGTAATCGTCAACGCGAAAATAACAAAAATAAATAGAACGAATAAAACTTTCTGATAAAAGGGATTTTTATATTTGCAAGTTACATGATGTCTGCCAGGAGGAAGGACAACACTCATCAGGTTTGGCGTCACGTGGTGCACAGGAATCACGTGCCAGTCCTCATCAATACCTCGTGCTTTATCGTTTGCATCAACAAACGGACGAAAAGCACATGTCCAGTATGGATGGTAAGTTACTTTGAGGATGAGATGTTCGGTACTGTAAAAGTCCTGAAACCAAGATTCAAGTCATGTTTTTGGCACCTCAGTTTTCAAGTTTGTTTTTCTTGCTTTCCCATGCATTTGGCCTTAGTTCTTGTAAAGGCCGATACAGCTATCAAACCAAACAATCACTATCCCACTCACAGATAAGTCACAGTGTGATCAAAAGCAAATAAGTTACTCACTGGATTGTGATTTATCCACCCTTCCAAAAAACTGGGGCCTAGTGATCGAAATAATAACGATACATTCGTTTGTCGACGGAAGTCTCGAAAACGTTATGGAGGGAAATTCGTTCGTGTAAATCAATTCTTGCAAAATCGACCTCAGTTTTTTGAGTTCGTACTTAGGGCTCCTGTTTTTTAAAGGCCTGATAACTTTGTCCAGTGGATAAGTCACTATCTGACACAATCTGTGCAACGATTTCAGTGTTTGCTCACACAACCGTGAGTATACGTGTACGTTATATTCTAGATAGATCAAATGGATAAAGAAAGCTATATGCCTTTAAACAACTGGAACTACAATAGATCTTTACAATACTTTTCCCTGTATCAAAAAACAACTTGCCTCTCTCCAACCATCCTCGGCTACCTCGACATAAGCAGTGTAGTAAGTTCTCCCGTCTTCCTCCTTCAAAACTCTTGACATTATTTGATCTGGGTTGCGTCCGAACTCTACATCTTCAAAAAGCGAATTTTGCCTCACTGGTCTCCTGTTCACTAGCCAAGTTGTTTCAAACTCGTTTGGAAAAAGGAGCCTTTGGATAAAACTAGAGTTGGCATATCGATGCGACACTACTATTTCGAAGAACTCATCGTGTTGAAGCTCTGAGTTGGGGTTTATGGCGAAGAGAACTCTGTAAGCAAATAGTCGAGTTGTTGAGACTACCGCCTCACGCATAGCTTTCAATTCACCAATAACAGCGCCAGGGACATGCGCAAATTCGAAATAACCATAATCCTCTTCGGGAGTTTTGACAAACAGATCAATGGTACCAAAAGAGGCCAGGTGGCTAAGTTGATAAGTCCTTGAGTATAAAGCAGTGTCGATCCCGGATGTAGCGACGAAGCGAATGTTGTAAAGACGCATGAGATCTGTGAAGGAAGGTGTTGTGTCCCTGAATGGCCGTATCTGCTCCACATAATACATGGACAATGTGTCGTGATAGCCTCGAGAGTATGTAAGGACTCCTGAAAAGACAAGGTTTCAACGGGATAGTTACGTGACAATTTCGTTGAGTGACGGTATTAATTTCATTTTGCACCCTAACGTTTGGGGAATGGGCGAGAAATTTAGTGCTTTTCTCTCAACCAATCAGAAGAAATACCAAGTTATTTGCCCGTCCATCTTTCGCCGCATTGACCTCCAGATTTCGTGAATTTGAAATTCGGACTCTGATTCGTTCTTTTGATTGACTGACTGGTTCTCGTGGATGGCGAAAGCCACCACTTAAGCTATCGTCCTTTAATACCATACTGGCAACCGTTTCCTTTATCTCCCAAAATCGCAAACAAGTCTCATTCGAAGATGTAGCTGGCCTCGACTCGTCAGCGTCATCATTTCTCGTATTCTTGGATGGTCTCAGTTTTGCGCAAACTTGATTCTCACCTATTTCCAGAAACGTCAGTCGTCATGTATTGTGTTCATTTGGCAACGCGATCTTTAAAGTTCCAGTGTCAATGCAACAGTCCCGGCTCCGAAAACTGCTAATGACGTTGAAGGTATGAGCATCATTCTGTCTTGGAGTTGATTGTATACATTTTTTCGAGGAAGAGAAAAGAATGATACGCCCGGTGCAGTCAATCGAACGAAACCGAACCAAAAACGAATCGAACCCAATCTTTCGATTTCGGTAATCGAACATAATCGAACTGGAACTTTTCGGTGAGTTTGATCAACCGAACTCGTGACTCAATCAAACTAAATCGACGCAATTAGTTCGATTTTGTTCGGCAGAAAAACAAAATGGTATACAAAATTGATAAGCATTAACTCTTAGTAGAATTGGAAGGAATTCACTCTTTAACTGAGTTTTAACTGGAGGAGCAAGTGTGAGAGATATTAACACATTTCAATGAACTAAAGGTGGCCGCGGTCATCGTCAGTTACCCTCAGAGCAGGACCCCTATCTCCTCTTTTCTGCTTGACAACAAATTTATCCCCGACACGGACGGCGAAAGAGCGCTCGTGGTAGCCCTTTACCACCGCTTCCAGAATAGTAAGTTTTACCTCTGCCCTGTCCGACATCTTGCCTGTTGTACTCGTGTTTGAAATACAAGCCAATAAATAACTTATTTGACCGCAACGCATTGTTTCAGACCAGATGAAACTGGTTCGTGTTTCTGATTGTTGAGGTGTTCGGTTATGTTCGATTGGCAAAATGTTTTTGTGAGTTCGATTACCGAACGTTCGATTGACTACGTCGGGGATACGCCACATCAGAGAGGCACGCGACGCGCACAAAATAAAGTGAACAACTTGCACCATGCACTTGCACAACCTTGCGTATCTTACGGTTATTGTTTAAAAGTAATAACGCATTCAACTAGCAAAAGAAGTACCTACCGGGCTTCTTAGTAAGATGCGGTATTAGAGCTAAGTCCCAAGGACCACCGCTGCCTGGAAATCGGGAAATCGGAAAGAGTATTAAAAACGTATGCAAGGCATTTCCGTAAACAGCGCTAGCTCCTCGATTTTACGTCTTACCGGCTGTAGGATACAATTTTCTTTTTTTGGACGTAAAATCGGGAAGATTTAGCCTATCGTGGGTCGGATAACTGTTGCCAGCTGTTTTAGGACCTCATGAAATAAATGGAGGAACATGTTTGCTTTTGGTCGGGGGATTCAACAACAATGTTGGAGTCAAGGTGCATTAACAATGGCGAAATCACGACGTTGGAAGATGGGAAATGACCTACTCAAGAAAAACCAGGCGAGAAGTTAACACCTTGATTGGGGGGGGGGGGGGGGGGGATTTGAATACAGGTCTTCGAGTGCTTCCTTTAGCCATTGATTGATTCTTGCTGGAATGAACACGGGAGGCTGACTTCTTAGAGACTGCGGTGCTGCCTTACACTGTGCTTCATTGGAAGCTCACTCACCTAATGATTTTGAAGCAAGTACACGCCCTCTATTTGGATAAGTTTTCAATTGCTGCAATCCATCTGAGAAACTGACTTCAGTCACCGTCAACAGTGAATTGAATCTTTCAAGTTGAGAGCTAAGATAAATCGGCGACAGTAGTAGCATAAATAAGACTAGTAGCTGATTGCTTTTCAGGAATACACCTAATATCTTGCACACGATTGAGGAAAAGAAGCGAAGAATACGTACAAATGAGACAGTCATTAGGAGTTATCCGCAAAAATTGATTGCATTTATATAGCGCAGGTCTTCGAGTTCTCTGTGTAATGGAATCAGGTCGTACAATGGACCAAAAATAGTTCTTCCAAGGAACATGAGCAGCGTGACAAAAAACAGCGTTCTGAGCCAAATAAACCGTACATGGTGATCGGCAAAATATTCACCGTTGCTACGTTTACGCTTTAAGAAAAATGAAAAAGATAACTCAGCTACGGCACCAAAAGTAATGAAAGGAAAATTTCTTCCTTGGTCAAGAATTTCGCCGTTCAAAAGATCCCACAGCACTAAATCAAAGCTATGTCTGTTTACGTTTTCGTTTTTCCAGGGAAGTCCTCCAATAAAGTTGAAGTTTACGAGTAATGGTATCATCCACCAAGATGAGATACACACACTGGAGGAGTGCACAAATACTGCGCGACGAACTGAAGGGGAGAGCAGCTTTCTTTTGAATGGAATTGGATTAGTGCTTACATCAACCAGTAATGTCACAGCTGTTACAACTACAAGGTAAATTCCGAAGAAGGCGTGTGAAGAGAAATTGAGGATGACGAGTAGAATGGTTCCATTCCTTGAGCTTCTGTTGTAGAGTACATAGTCGTATAGGAATCCAACTAAAATAGAGTAAAAGGCACCGAAAGAGTTACAATTAATTACTTATATGGGGTAGGGTACAAAACAGTTTGATGGTTGGGGTTACACCAACCCTTCCGCTTAAAGTTCTCTTTGGGGAATTCCCTTGGGTTGGGTTTGGTCACTTATTACTCACTCCTGGGAAACAGATTTCCCGAATTACGGCAAACTTGACGAGTTGTTTCATAATCGCCTTGGGGGTCTTAATGAACGATACAACGCATTCATAAAATGGAAATTTCCCGGATGCAACCACAGTTGTACTAGCTTGAAACAGCAACTGCCTGGCATGAAGTCCGCCAACAGTTTAGCGATTGGCTGTTATGCAGAATGTTCGTTCATAGCCATCTTTGCTCTTTTGTCAATTACTGTTATGGTGCCTGGATTTTCATAGAGCTAGGGAGATACACATACCATCACAAGAGAGATGCTAATGTTCAGGCTAAGTGCAACGAACAGTTGAGGAATTTTTGGATTCACAAATTTTGTACCTGGTACATGGACTCTTGTGCTGGAACACTCACATGATCTACCATGTGCTAGCTTTTCTGTCTGTGTGAAAACATCCTGTAAAACCATGCTATATTTAAACCGATTACCTGCAATAGGGAAAGTGGCCATCCCATAGGCTTGTGTCAATAAACCATAATCATGGAATGCTTCCAGCTCTAATCCAAACTTGCTCCAACTGTGAATGGAAAACACAAAAAGAGAAGTGATGCTTGCTTCCAGTCGACTCATCCTCAATTTGCGCAAACCAATGAACCAGGACCAGGGCACAGATGCCAGAAGGAGAACAAAAATCCACCGGAATAGTAATAGAGGGCTGACGAACCTTTAGAAACAATGGTTAACAAAAATGCATGCATCAGTAAAGCAAGTGTTAGCTTACCACTTCACTTATGAAACACTCTAGCAATAAAAGAGTGAGACCATGGCGGATGTTTGAAGTCAATGGCCTTTATTAAACTCCAAATGACAATTTTTGGACTTCATCATTGGGTCTCATTAAATCTTG
Source organism: Montipora capricornis (assembly GCF_036669925.1). Lineage (NCBI taxonomy): Eukaryota > Metazoa > Cnidaria > Anthozoa > Scleractinia > Acroporidae > Montipora > Montipora capricornis. The sequence goes on along the minus strand of NC_090895.1, from coordinate 36,277,055 downwards.
CACCACATTTGCCAAGAAGCCAACAAGGGAACCTTTAAGAGGGTCTACTGTTTATCAGCATCAATGTGGCATGCAAGTTAAGAATACAAATTCCTTGTGGAGTTATCTTAAAGAATCTGATACACTTTGAGCAAATCTATGGCACATGTGACGAGAAGGATGGTGCAGTGGTGAGAGCAATCACCTCCCACCAATGTGGCCTGGGTTAAATTCACAGAGTCAGTGCCATATGTGGGTTGAGTTTGTTTGTTCTCTACTCTGCTCCAAAAGGTTTTTCTCTGGGTCTGGGTACTCTGGTTTCCCCCTCTCCTCAAAAACCAGCCTATGATGTGATGTGTATTGAATTGATTTGATTTCTGTGCAGTGTGCTTAATAAGTGCCTCCACAGCACTAAATACACTTGACACTTAAATAAAGTTCATTATTATTATTATATTATTATTTATTATTATTATTATTATTATTATTAAGTGGAGACAACTGAAATTTAATAGTAAATTTTGATCATGAGAAAACCGGCTCTTCGAGGGGGTAGATTTTTTGTACACTCCATCGACCACTCCCTCCTTTTTCCTGACCCCTGCATGCACGAGAGACAAAGCCGAGCAAAGAAGAAGTCTAACTTACGATTCTGTAAGGATCATTAAAACGGAGGTAAATAAGCACGGAAATGGATGGTACGCCAGGAGAAAAGGGTAACCAAGTATTATTTCATCGAACCACAGATCCGTTGAGCCATTTTGTAAAAGTTCTTTCAAGTAAAGGGCTTCCACTTGGTGTGAATACATATCCCCGCCGTCGGCATAGCCAGTGGTGCTTGTTAGGTACGGATTAGAGTTTAAAACCAAAGCCAGAAAAAGCGACAGACTCACAGAAAAAAGAATGAGTAAACTTAACCATAACGGAATGTCATTTTCTTGAGAACTTAACGGGGAGTGGCCCAGGGCAAAACGATCTCTCTGCATTTGAAGTTGACACAACTAGTATTTCCGGTGCGATTCGTGACCCGATTCGGCGCTGATCTCGTGACCTCCTTCTTCTTATCCAGACATAAATTCGCTTGATTTCCAAGCAGGGAATAACCTAATGCTCGCTTTCTCATCTCTGAACATCCTCACACAAACGTTTTGTATCTCATCCAAGCAGCCTCGTGGGTTGTGATCATCTGCTCAGATATAATTTCTCACCGACGGCGGGTCAAAAAGCGGTGCGTCGCGCACCACTACTTGAGTTCAGGGAGCCTCGACGGAAGCCAATCGTCCTATTGAGTTGTCCCAAGTTCAGGTGGCTAAATTGGTTTGGTGAACTTGAGATAAAACTTGCAAATTCTCAGGTCGCTAAAAATCCTATCGCGACAGACTACCTTGTTCAAATCGGTAATCTAACATGCACAGCCTGCGGTCTTTATGGTTTACCGCTGTGCATATATACCCCCTCCTATCAAAAAGAACTGCAACAAGTTCTCCAACAACTGTAAGTGGAATCAATATCATCCTAATTTGCGATGAAGGAAGTTGTGTTCTACTACGATGTTGTTTGCCCATTTGCCTACATGGCAAGTAGACTAATAGAGGGTGTTGCCCGACGAACTGGAGCTAAAATTCAGTGGAAGCCCGTCCTTCTTGGTAAGTATCATGTCCCACGTATTAAACGACAATTATGGTTGCTGTCACACTTGAGAAAAACACAGTGTAACAATGGTTTTGGCACTACTCTAGTGTCAACTCTCTGGTGTTTTGAATCCCTAGGGGAACACTGAACAAAAGAACTTGATTTAACGCAAGTTTTAACTCCCTAAATGAGACCGCAACCAATGTATCTAAGTAATGGTAAAAACGTCATACTGTATGCAAGCTCCCACAAAATAACTTAGTACACCATATATAATAACACAAAGACTGTACTCTCAGGTTAAGGCAATTAATTAAAAGCGTGAGGGATGATGACAGAGACTATAGTGTTTGACTCAGGTTAAGACAAAATTGACAATCATTTCTATGATCACAGATGTATTTTTATGAAGTTTATCAAATTATAGCTATAGATGCCCATTGTTTACAAAACGTTGCAATTTCCATTGTTTTGTATTGATTGTTTCCATTCTCAATGGTTTCCAGTCAGCAAATTCTTATCATTGGGTATTGAAACATTAAACATCCCAAACCCCCAGAATTTGTCTTCTAAGTCCTCCAATGAACTCCAGAACGTGACCAGAATAAGGGTTGGTTTTCACTTGCATCCAGAAATGCACAGAATTCACCTTTATCACCCGTCGGCCATTTTGGAGTCCACAGGAAATAATGGCATTGTCTTGGCATTGTCTTTGAACTTCTAGCCTCACACTGAATGAGAGGTTAGACTTGCAAAATCTTTTGTTGGACATTGAGTGATATGGGTCTATTAGATGCAAACCCAATTTTGACATCCAACAGGAAGTGTCCCTCTAAGTCTAAGTCTTTGCAACCTTTTTTCAACAATAAGGTAAGAGTAAAGGTTAGCATTATTTTTAGTTTAGTGTAAATGCAGCTGTTTATCCATACTCTAGGAGCAGCATTTCGGGGACACTACATGACGTGAATTGTCTGTATTCCAAGAAACGAGTGATGTCGAAGTTGAAGAGAAGACAACAAGTGGACACTTCATGACACTTAAATTTCAAATCTGTGCATCTAATTATAGCCATTTCTGGACATATCTTCCCATTCAAGGAGTGAAATTGTCTGGTGATAGTCGTAAAATCTGTAGGTGTTTCTTTTTGTACATGTAGGGAAAAGATTAATGCAGCTGCTCTCCATCACTTTTGAAAAAAACAGTCTGGAACAAAATGTTTGTGAACAACTACAAGTCACCTGTTCCAGGATTAATTTCCCTGATGCAAAAGCTTCTACGTCTGTATAATATAATTAATTTTGTAGTCAAGCTTTGAAAATCTTTCTTTTGCTTGTTTTAGTAGAATTATTGCCAATGTTAGCAGCAGTTAGTATTGGTTGTTTTGAGTAATGTTTGCAGCATCTATTCTGGTAATCTTTTAAAGTGATCAGGTTTTGAATGTCTTGGTACAAATATTATTTCTAATTGTTTGTTTCCATTTGGTTAGGTGGCCTGTACAAAGGAACACAGGCACCCCAAGGTGCTGCAGGATCTGCTTTTGATGCCATGTGTAGTGCTAAGGTTAAGATATTAGCAGAAGGTAATATTTTTAATTGTTTGAAAAATGTTGTAATTAAATTACTTTGTTGAAATATAACATTTTTAATCAATCACTGTCTTGAACTAATAGATTTAGAAAGAACAAGACTTCATCTGGGAATAACTGAAGGTTCAGCTCCATCTGAGCATCCAATCAAGACTCTCAAGCCAATGCGTCTGTTGGCTGCAGCACTTCATTTAAACGAGGAAACTGGTATTTCATTGACACACAAGCTATTTGGTGCCTATTGGGTTCAACATAAAGGTAATGAATAGTCCTATTGAGGTAATCATATTGTTAGTCTTTAGGATTGTGTCTCATTGTTAGCAAATTTATCACTTCAGACTTTTTTGCCCTGGGTCACTTGGTCATATTAAATACATTGTAGGTAAATAAATTATATAATGTTATGTAGTATACTGGTAAAAAATAAGTCAAGTTTTTTCAGAATGTCAAGAAGTCCACACTCAGAGCATTAACCTGTCATTTTTGAATGTGTGTTGTTTACAATCTGGTGTATGGTTATGTGAGGTAGCATAGAGTTCCTTTCAAAATTTGTGACAAAGCTAAAAAATCTGTGGTAAAATTATTGGTGGGACTGAACTGGACCTTTCAATTAATAATCTTCACAGATGTTCGAGAAAAGAGTGTTCTACAAGAGAGTGCTTTTTCTGTTGGCTGGAATGTGGACATTGATGAGATGATCAGTGGGGTTGGGAAAGAAAAGCTTCTACAGAACACACAAGAGGCCTTGGATAGAGGATCATTTGGTGTACCAAGGTTAATAAATTAAAAACACCTCCAATACAGGATCACTGTTGCTGCTGGTGTGATGTTAATTGACCCTTTGACGTCCAAACCGGCCTAAGCTGGCCAGACCTAGTATTTTACTTTGTCTAACGCCAGACGATTTTACTTGTCAATGTGGAACCCCTGGGAGTCAATGGGTTAATGCTATGATTCTCAAAGCTGAGCAGCTTTTTGTGTGGTCAGCCCTATTCACAATATTGAAATCAGTTTGTTCTAGGCCTTCTCAGACACTTTCTCTTATTTCAACATGTCATAATAATAATAATATCATGAGACTAGGTTCTGGCTGTCTGATTGGCTTGACATGTCATGAATATGTACAGTGTAATGGCTATAAGATTTGAAATATCAGTATTTTTTAATACAGTGTATTTTAAATTTTTTCACTGTATCAAGTGCTAGAATCTCATTGGCTTATACAGATGTAGCTCATAACACACTATTTTTATGCATAAATGCCTTTCTTCTCCCACCTATAAGATGTGCCGCACAAACTCTATTGGTACAGGTGTGTATATTGCTACTGAGAACAATATAGACCAAATATTTATCATTTGTAGTGAGGAAGAAATTAAATGTGTTCTATGTTTTTGTTGTAATTGTATTGTTATTTTAAAGCAAGTCATTTCATTCTCAAATACAGCACTTTCAATTTGAAAACTATTTATCCCATTTGCGATTTATGAAACCACTTAATCCTGGTTGTAGAATAAACTGGGAGGTCTTCATACTTTGGTGACTGCCGGCCATGCAAGGTGCAATATTTAACTTTCTCATTCATTCTTCAGACTCAGTGTAAGTGTTTGTTTTGTTGGTAAATCACAGCGGTCTCCATTAACCCCTGTTCAACAGCTTGCTTATTCTTTTTCAATCTCTCTTCAGTTTTTGGGCAAATGACCGACTTTTCTATGGTGTGGATCACCTTCACTTTGTTGAGAGAGTTCTGGGAAACAGTTCTGCAGTTCTCCCAAGATTTCACCCTCCTCCAGCAGAGCCAAGGAAGGCTAAACTCACCATCTATCATGACTTTTCCAGCCCTTGGAGCTACATTGGATCAACACAGGTTTAAACAATTTCATTTTACAGTAACTGGTAGGTCATTAGTGAAAAAGCCATTTGTGGACGGAATAAAAAAGAAATATACATTTGAGGGTCAAAGACATGGAGGCTTGGTGATATAATGATTAGCTCAACAGATCCTCTTGGTGTTGGTGTTCGCAAGCTTGGTACTGTCACTGACTAACTTTTGCTTTTGTCATTATTTTGTTTGGACTGAGAGGATCAAAACCTTCTGCTCCCCTATACCTTGTTGTCCAACCTCCTGTACCTTTTGTGTCCCTTTCTTTCCTGTACCTTCCACCCTTGGCTCCCAAGAAGGTCTTCCATGGACAGATTTTTCATGACCAGACCAAAAATGCTGAGACCTAACTCATGAAAATCATTTCATTGGATTTGGTTTGCTTGTATTGAAGAGAATTTTGAGCGTTTGTGAGAAACTGACACACGTACATTCCTGAGTCTTGTCATTTCATTCATAACCTATGTTGTAACTTACTTGAAAAGGTTTCTGATTTCATGGGAACTGTTTTTGCTTCCTGTGTTTACCTGAGACCCGGAGGAACCCAAACCGTCATGAACCTGTACAGATTTAAAATTCTTGCAGTCGTTTACAAAATTGAAACTGGGATGAAATTGTTGGTGCCTGGTTTTGGGACAAAATGATTGTTACATGTATATCTTTTGCCTTATAAATATATCCCTGACCCAAAAGCATGCAGGTTTGAAATTTCTGGACGTGGTCTGAGATTAAAATTTTGTTGTCATGAGAACAGACGACTATGAACTCAGACCGGTGCAAGAATTTCTTGTCTCGGTCCAGCAACCAAGATGAAGGCATCTACCGGTCTGATTAATTAATTAAATTAGCCTGCAATATCAAGTAGCGTTAACTTTGTTGTTGTTGTTGTTGTTGTTATATGAAGTCATGCCAGTATGATTTCGTCCCACTCTCATGTTAAGACCACCTTAGCCTGTGTGTGAATTTGCATGTTTTCACCTTTCCTAGCTCCTTTCCTTTTGTCTTTCAACAACTTGGTTCATGATTTAACCCTGCAGGCTTCCCCAGCCAGACCAATCTGTAAAATTTGCTACCACTAGCACCACTTTTCACTACCCCAAATTGCTTTGATTATTCTTAAATTTACCAATGAAGTGGAAAATCTTTGTTACCTGGTGTTTTGAACTAGGCCTGGAAGGAATTTATTTGGTGTTTCAGGGTGGGGGAATACTTACACTCTTCAGAATAAACTAGATACTCCCTCATCAAATTTATTGAACACCTTTTCAGACAAAAGTAGCCTGTTAAGAAAGTTAATTCAAGATACATACTTTATTTAGCTGTACAACTAAAACTGTTTTTTTTTTTGTGTCTTCTCAAACCAAATCCAGCCATGAAGTTTGAAATTAGCCAATATAAAAATGCCATAATACTCTTTGTTTGTTCCTCCAAAAGTTTGCATAAGTATTGTTTCCATTTTCTCTTGCGACCATTGTAAGTCCCAAGAGAAAATTTATAAAAACATATTTGCTTATTCAAAATTATGGAGGGACAAACAAAGAGGTATTTTTGATATTGGCTAATAATTTATGTTAAGGAAACTTGCAAAAAAACATTTCAAGGGTATGATGTTGAATTATTTTGGTATTATTTACAATGGTTTTATTTTGTTTTTATCTCAGATCCCTAAGTTGATATCTCAGGTCCATCCAGTTTCAGTTGAGGTTGAGTGGGTACCAATCTTGGTTGGTGCCTTGTTTAAGATGATAGGGTCTCCAGTGGTATGTTAATAGTAATTTTGAAATGTTTTTTTATTTTTATAATTAAGTCTTAGTAATAGATCTGTAGTTATCAAGCACCCACAAGTTTGAGCATGACACTACCATTTGTTTAGGCATTTTCACTGCTCTCATCATTGCGACAATACTGGGGCAATGATGACCCTTGCCTTTTTGCAATGCTTTGGCAACGATGGCCTTTCCTTTTTGCATAGCTTCCATTGAATGAAGTCAGTGAGTCAAAGAAGAAATATGGTGCCCAGGATCTTATAGATCATG
>NC_090895.1:36257441-36267441 GCF_036669925.1 Montipora capricornis | reverse complement strand
TGACTCAGACATGTTTCTTTTTCAGATGAAGCAGGCTGGAAATATGACAAGAACATTGGTGACCCTCAGGTGCTCTGAAATTAGTTTTTGTTTAATTAAGAGATTTGACAGGGAAGAAGTTTTCAGGAACCTTGTGCAAAAATCCAAGCAAAAAAAGCCAATTGAGTGTCTCTTTTCAGTTAAATAAGTTCTTATTACTTGTTATTCACTACTTTTCATTATCAAGAGTTTCAATAAATTTTAAAGTTGGCAGCTGGTTTGAGTAGAGACTTTCAGACATTTTCAAAATGAATTTTAGTCTTGGGTCTGAAAGAATCTGTCTTTAATTACTTTAATTTAGGGGGAAAAAATTGTCGACTTCTCTGAGTGAAGTAGCAAACGCTTTTCATCAGCTGAGCTCAGTACCAGTAGTTATACTATCCTTCTTCCTCTTGTTTTAAACCCATTTGACTGCTCATGCATCCTAGAATGCCCCCAGTTAATGAGTAAAATCGTCTGGCATTAGGGTAAAATCTGTTAAGTCTCACTCCAGGGGTCAATGGGTGAATGGAGGGGACATAGGTTTTGAATGCTTAAGCAAAGCGTATTGTTGTTTTTGTTCATTCTGTTGGTCTTTCTGCCAATGACCCCATCAGCAATTAGGTACGGCACATCCATTCCAGTAGAATGCTTTAATGCAACTTCTTCCCTAGGGTCTCTCTTCTCTGTCTCCTTTGTCATTCTCCTCAACGACAAAGGAGGCAGAGAAGAGAGTCCATGGGAACAAGATTGGCTTTAATGAAACAAACATGACTGTGGTTAGTGTCAAGGCTGTTCAAAAAGAAACATGATCCATGGTTTCAGTCCTTTGTTCAAATTATGCCAGTTCTTAGTTCCCTTAAGTCATTAAGGATCTTTATTTCTTTAATTTGAACAGGTTCTAACGTCTGTTCTTTCGGATGCTGGATTTGATGGTGAAGCATTAATACTTGCAGCGCAGAATAAGGAAGTGAAAGATCAACTACGTAAAAACACTGACAGGTGAAGAGTTTTTATGATATTAATAAATGGCAACTTGAATAGCTATAAATTAGGGTTCAAGACCTGTTCTGACCACTCCTAGAATTTCGATCCTGGTAGTACCTCGTTCAACTTTTGGCCACACTTGTTGGGATTCTTAACAGTAGTTGTTGTTGTTATTTTATATCATTATTTTGTCTCACATGGGAAGTTGCCAATTAACTACCATATTGCATGTGAGTATGTATGAATGTATATTGGTTATGATGTTTATTGTTGTTGTTAGTACATGATGGTGATTAGTGTGAGATCTTTATTTATTCAGGGCATTTGCAGCTGGACTTTGTGGCGTTCCAAGTTACCAGGTTAATGATGGCTCAGTGTTGTGGGGACAGGATAGACTGAATGTTGTGGCAGACTTGTTGTGCGGCTGGGAAGACCACCTGAAAAATCTTCAAACTGTAACCAGCAAACTTTAAATCATCATCATGCAGAATTTATCCTTCCACTACCAAATGCCTGGCTGTTTTGTGTGCTGGTCTTTTCACTGAAATACATGTATGAACAATATTATTGTAATTTCTTTATCTGCTAGTCAATCAGAAAAGAGCAAAATAATTAATGATTCATTACCCAATGCATCATTACATGCTAGTGCTGGAAAGCAAGGAAAACCCCATAGAAATTTACTGTTCAATCAGTATTCACATCGTTAATTTTTAAACCAATGGGATTGGAATGAATGCACAATAATGATAAATTAATAAAATTAATAAATTAATAAAATCAGAAACAACAAATATTTTCATTCATTTTCATTCTTTACAATATGTTAATAAGAAAGATTTTAATTATGCAGTTTATTTTTATAAGGAATCTTTGTATTCTGTGTAAACTGACCTAATTATTCAGATCTTGTATTTTTACATTTTTTTATTTATTTTAATTGTTAATTTATCTTCAATTTGTAGTATGTAAAGATCTGTATAATTAAAGTTGAATAAATAAATAAATAAATAATAAAAATGTGTAACATTGTAAAATTCCCTATATACATGCAGTGAATTTAATTGAAAAGGCATCAGTATTCTATTAAGGAAACTATGCTTGAAGCGTTCAGTTTTAACTCTAGGTAATATACAATCATGCTTGCGCTCACGGAGCACAGGTCTCCTCTTTGGAGGTAGCAAATCGTGAAGTATATATGATCATCTCTGATTACGTTCTTAAAAAGCTTAGAGTCCCTATCTTTAATTAAGTCAAGTATAGTTGTTTTCTTTGTGATGAAGCCAAACCTGTGGGCCCTCTTTATTAAATATTATTATTATTATTATTATTATTATTATTATCATTATTGTTTCAAGGCTTTTCTATATTTCTTTAGTGTATAGGGGGTAGGGTTGTGGGAATTTAAGAAACTTACATTCCCCTGTAGTCATTTTTACTTGTTTGTGTTTGTGTCCCCTTTCAATGCTTATGTTTGTTTAAAGAGGGGAAGGGGTAGCTGTGGAGCGGTATGTAAATTAAAGTAAGACTGCATTTTGTGCGATGATACAGTAAGCCACACTATAATTGGTTTGGGGAATACATGCATCTTCAAAATATTGCACCATGGGACTGACTCTGTACAATTTAAGTGACATTCCTTGCACCCAGCATTGCAGTTATCTCATAATTATCTTCATGTTATCATCTGTGTTCAGATTAATTTACTATAGTGTAGAAGTGCATGCAACATGCAAACGTGGTTTCGTTTTTTTTTTAGTTCCATGAATAGACCATTTTACAGTTCTGTCGTCAGTTACCAGGTCTTTGAATAAAAGTGAGGCTGGAGTTGACCTTGCTTTGATACAAACAACAGGCTTTTCCACTGTTTGTTATGGAAATTGGCATTGCTTATCGTAGCAATCTAATTGGATGAATTTCAGCTTTGGCGGAGTTTTCATATATGAAAATTGTTCTGTGGCACACAATGCTGTCAGTTGAAAGTGGGCCTTTAATAAGAAAAGCAATTGAGATTTGTATCAAAGCAAGGTCAACTCCAGCTTTGCTTTTGTTCAAAGGCCTGGTAAATGTGCACGTAACTATAAAATGGTCTATTGGATGGGACAAAGAGTTATTAGAAAATAATAATGAAGGGGAACATCCCTTTTAGCAATGCATTGCAAATGAGGTCAAAGACAATGGTAAGTTCTCATTTTCTGTCCTGCTGACTATAGCAGGCAGACAACTATGCTAGAAAACCAGCCTCACTGACAGACCTTGAAAACCAGTCTGACTAACAGTGATACTGTATTGCATCCTGTAGGTAAGGTAGGAGATATAGCATTGTTTTCTTGTTTTTGCTAGTAAAACAATAGGTATATAGTGATAGGCCTTTATAGTTGTCACTTGTAGAAGCAAGCCGGTGTTTTATACTTTGCTTTGGCCTCTATCTTGCTAGTATACATGTAGGTCATGCTATAGGCCATGCAACAAGAGATTGTCATTCCCGCCCTCAATATCAATGCTCTGACACGACAACCTACAATAGACCAAATTGGCTAACTCAATGTTGTACTCAATCTCCAGGGGTTAAGGTTCTTTGTGTATAATTTTTATTTGCATCATACCACAAATTGCATTCAGGTTTAAGGTGGCTGGAACCAGTTTCATCACTTTTGAGAGACCTTATTAGAAGGGTCATAACTACTATACTGTAACACATAACAGCAATGTTATTACTAATTATTGCTTGACAAAATGTGCCCACCATTATGATGTAATAGGTTACCTTGGCAACATCAAAAATGAACTGAGTGACCCCCATTTTTTTATTTTAGAATAGTAATTAGCAATCTGAGATAGAACTATCGACCAAGTTTTAAAAATTCATGGGAGCCAAATCAGAGCTACCTTACATTTTGTTATGCAATAATAATTATTATTCATGGTACCATTCCATTGCTGTTACATGATACTGTGTTTTAGTGAAAAGAAGGTCTCTGAAAAGTAGTGGAACTGGTTCCAGCCACCTTAAATGATACAGAAATACCTGGAACAAAACATTGTATTCCCAAAGGGTCTAAAGTGGGCACAACATTGAGTTAGACAATCTGGTCTTTACAACACAAAAACTTTTTCACTTTGAACTTCGCAGAAGAGAGCAGTATATTAATATCTCCAAAGAAAATTAGGGTCTACCAGGGGTTTGAGGAACAGGAGAGCATCACTAATTTTAAATGCGTAACAGGGGAACAAAGAAAAAGTATCTTAGGAAACATAAACCATTTTAGGGATCAAAAAGCAAAACTGAGAACAAGTTTGGAAGTAAGGGACCTCGTTGCCCTATTTAAAGGAATCCAGGTGGCCCTCAGATTTCTGATCCCAGCCTGTGGATTCCAGATCCTGAATCGTGGATGATTCCAGATTCCAAACCCACTGGTTCCACAGAAATCTGTGGATTCTGGATTCCGTTCAATGGATTTCCGGATTCCATGCTTTGGATTCTGGATTCTGGATTCCAAAGCCTTACATTTGCTGGATTCCAGAATCCGGGTTCCTTCACATTGGGCGAAACTAGGACCTTCCCCCAGAGACCCTAAGTAAGAAAATTTAAAATATTTGACTAAAAAAGAACCTGTTTTTTTAAGACAGAAACGTCCCATCATTCAAAACTTCTGACTTGTTTCCCTTATGCGAAAAGTGCTCATAGTCATGGTCATTGTGATAGGAGATAAAAATAATGGATGGCCATTTACTTTTGGAGATTGAACGTTTGTTTTTCAAGAATGGACACTGGAATTTTCTTTTGCAAAAAGGCAGGAAACAATTTGCTTTGCTCGATGAATTGGGTAACGTTTTTGTGATTCATGTCCTCCTTAGGGGCGGTTAGATGAAATGACAGAAAATAACCTCTCACTGGGGACCAGTTTGTCAAAATTCCAATCTTCAAAAATCATTTTTGTTGAACGACTCGATAGTGGCCACTGGGAGCCAGAGAATTTTCATGAGCAGTTTCTGTCCGCCGCGCGCAAGAAAAAACCTCAACCTCCGGTACCCTGGGTAGGCTGAAGCAGTTGTCCCCACCCCAACAGGGCTCTATGCGAGCACGTGACAGTTTATATCCCCCAGCGTTCTTAGCGGTTGCCATGAAGCAACGTGGGTGGAAAAGAAGTGTACTAATCGCTGCATGACAAGGTAATTTCAATTTTTATTTCTTTTTCGTAGTATTTGTACTATTGAAAGTAGTTGACATGTGTTAAGTAATACAAGCTCCTTTTATTTAAGGTACATTTTGGCAAGGCTGTGACCAATTTTAGTTTAAATTTGACACTTGAAAAGCCTGCATTGTACGCGGACTTTTCTATTTGATCAAGTTAAGGCTTTATTTGGAATAATATTAGATTTGGAAAATTTATTAATCAATGGAAATCACTCAAAAGGAATGTTGGGAGCGTTGAATACCCGGTCACTATTGTATTAAGACAATGCTTACTATTGGATTATTCATATGCAAATAAGGAGTTTCATGACGGCGTTCAACCCCCCACAGGCAGACCACTCTGTGTTCGTGGTAATATATGTTTGTATGAAACGAAGAGAATATATGAGGGTTATGAATAAAGCTCTGAAAATTGCACATCTAACTCACATCTCGGTCTGAATATCCCAATAAAGTTAAATGAAACCTTAATCGACTCATGTATGGTGTTTTTTTGCCTTCTTGGGCCGTTTAAAGCGTCTTATAGCAAAATTACTTTTGGCCGGTGACGGTTAAGACAAGAGAGGGAGACAAGGCTTGCAACTTAGCGGCCGTCAGCCTCGACCTCCTCCACTTCAAACTGGAATTAACGCAAAAATACTGAAAATCTCACCTGAATGGCGACGGATCTTGATAGATGAGTTTTTTTCTCTATCCCTTCGCCGAATTTGAGCTTCATCCCTGCAACAGTTTCCGAGAAAATCGATGCTGAAGTCACAAATACAGCTTTCTCAATATGATCGGTGCCAAACTCAGCGACCAAAGGAATTCAAGGAATGCAGACCGTTTCAAATCTATCAATCAGGGATTTGAACCACGGCGGGCTGCCGCGGGAAGCCAAGCGCTGATTGATAGATTTGAAACGGTCTGCATTCCTTGAATTCCTTTGGTCGCTGAGTTTGGCACCGATCATATTGAGAAAGTTATATTTGTGGCTTCAGCATCGATTTTCTCGGAAACTGTTGCAGGGATGAAGCTCAAATAAATAGTTGCCTTGTTTCCCTCTCTTGTCTTAACCGTCACCGGCCAAAAGTAATTTCGCTGTAAGACGCTTTCCAGGTTAGACGGCCCAAGAAGGCGAAAAAACACCATACGTGAGTCGATTAAGGTTTCATTTAAAGGAGAACTGAAGCCAAAAATCAAGTAGCTTTTTGTCACGTCATTTCAACAACTATGCATTGTTAAACAATTTGTCATACTTTTTTCCTTCTCAAACGAAATGTAGCACGCATAAAATCAAGCTTTTCAGGCGATAGTTGGCTCAAAATTCGGCTATGGTACGGAGGCGCAGAACTCCCGTGCCAGCGGTTCTTTTATAACTTTGTGACGTATGATATGGGGAAGAAGTGAAGTGCCGTGTAGTGCGAGGACCCAGTATGAGTTGTCATTGTGCGTCTTTCTGAGCACGGGTTAGCTAGTTTTGGGAAATTGAAGGAGAATACGAGCAAGCTGTTTTTGTTACCCAGAGTGCTCCCTTGTTAAGTTCTCTTAAATCATCGTAGACATCTCTACCTTCTCTAAAACTGCGGTAAGCGCAACGCGAGTGGCCAATCGCTCGTCAATGTAAACATTTTTGGTACTTTAGTTGTAGCAGTGGTTTTTCCACTTCGAAGACACTTTTTGACGGACATCATGTGTAAACTTCGGCAAGCGATCATGGTCGTACAGTGCATCTACTCTTGAGGTGATGTTTTCTGTGATGGAATGGGTGTAAACTTATTCTTGTGGGCTAGTCAATCGGATGTCAGTTTTGGCAAGATTCCGAAGGAAGATTAGTGTTGTAAGTAGCCATAATTGGCAATAAAATTGAAAATCTGCCATGGAATTTGGCTTATGACTTTATTTGTAGAAAACAATGTGGTCTTTTCCTACGAACCTCGTATAAATGCAGAATTCGAATCCTTTAGCCGTGCAAGCTCTAAAAAACATTCTTGTTTCTTCAAATAAAACGCGATCCTTCAAGGGCTTAGTAACCTGGCGCAATACCTCGTGTTTGCGTGCAAGCATGATCGTCACTCATGTTGCCTGAAAATGCTGGTTGGTAATGATTGTTTTTTTATTCTTTATACAAACCTAGATGATTTAAATGCTTTTCCAAACTTTGTATTGTTTGGTTTATGAATTTTGTTTCGTTTGCCATGTGAGAAATTATAAGTCAAGCACCAATTAAACCTTGCACATTTCGCATCGTTTTTGAAGTTATTTTCAAAGATTGACTCCTGCTTCTGTGATGTTGTGCTTATCCTCTAAAGCCCTTTATCCTTGAACAACGAAACAGGTTAGTTTGAGGTTTACATGTTCGATTTTCTGAGAACTTTTTCGAAATTCAAGGACAAAATGCCCGCACATACAACAACCGCTGAACCACAAAACTATTAAGCGCTTGAGGCCCTTAATCTTTTGTGAATCCACAGTTCCAGAAATCGAAGAATGCAAGATTAGTATCCCATGAACATTTAGCAAAGAAATTAAGAAATTGCATTTTTTGCCATCAAAAATGGGGGGTCGTCTTATACATGGGATCGACTTATACACGGGTAAATACGGTATATCCTATCATTGCTTTCCAAAAGACCCATCTCTGAGAGAACAGTGGCTCGCGAAAATCTCTCGCGCTGACCTCATCGTTTCAAAGAGCACCAGGTTGTGTTCCGAACATTTCACACCTGACTGCTACGAGCGTGACCTCCAGGCAGAACTCCTTGGTTCGAAAAAGCGAGCATCTCTGAAAGCCGATGCTGTTCTCCAAAAAAGCCTCGCTTATCGTCCGAGAACTGTGCCCTTGAAAAAGCAAGACAAGAGGTGAGAGTTTGAAATGTAATAGAAAACGAGCTATCAAAAACCTAAACAAGCTTTCCTATTATCATACAAACTATCAAGACCATTTTACGCTCCAAGAGTTTATCCCTGTGGTATTCATACAGACATGCATACTCACATTGAAAAGTGACTTTACAGACATAGCAATTCTCATGTATAAATATGATATACACACAGCATCGCTGTTAATAAGCTAAAATTAAGGTATTTTTATTCTGAACACTACAACTTTTTAAATATATGTCTATAAATATATTGTTCTGGTTTGCAGTACATTGCATCTGTCACCAAATCAACTGCTCAAATTAATGAAGAAGCAAGTACTTCTCATCAGCCCCCAGATCCTAGCAAAGTGAGTGAACAAGCAAGTACCTCTTCACTACACGATCAGTTCTTGAATTTGCACCCACACACCATGCAAGTGGAATCACAATCAATTCAAGTCAATTTGCCATACAAGGGTGTTGATTTTGGTTGCCAGGTTAATACATGTGGTGCCCAATTAATGATGCAATCAGCTGACACCCAGACCCCGCTGGTTTGTAGTTCTCACACAGGCACTCAATTTGAGGAAAGTGACATTCCTGAAGAGAAAGGTACCATTGCTGAAGAAGCTGTTGGCACTCTCTCACCTGAAGTGTCTCCACAAAAGGAGGGTACTTACCTCCCGTCAACATCTGGTGAAATGTCAGATGACTCCAACTTAGAATCAGACCATGAAGATGAAAAACCAAAAGTTTTAAACCCACAGGATGATACTAAGTTTATTGTCTTTAAGCACGAATTGTTTAAGCTTTTCAAGCGATGCCCTGAGTGCGGTGCCCCAGTTATTCAGACAGACCAGTCTACACAAGTACCTTAATTATTTGTGACCCTCATATGCAGTAATAATCATACCTTTTCCTGGCAAAGCCAGCCCATGCTTGAACGAATGGCAGCTGGAAACTTACTGCTGTCATCCTCTATTTTGCTTAGTGGTTCTACTTACACTAGAGTAGCTTCTCTGGCAGACATCCTCAATTTGAATTTTATTATTAACAATACCTTTTATACTATTCAAAAGAAATACTTATTTCCTGTAATTAATGAATGTTGGAAGAGGGAGCAAAATTCTATATTTTCTGGACTAGCAGGCCAAGATTTGTGGCTTTCAGGGGACGGGCGCTGTGACAGTCCTGGTCATAATGCAAAATATGGCACATATACGATGATTGATCAGCAAACTGACAAGATTGTTGACTTTCAGATTGTTCAAGTAACTGAAGTGAACAACAGCAATGCAATGGAAAGGGAGGGATTTAAACGCTGCATGGATAATATAAAAACAAAGGGGGGCAACATTAAGGTTATCGCCACTGATCGCCATGATGTTATCAGAGCTGACCTAAAGAGAAATTACGCTGAGGTTGATCACCAATTTGATGTTTGGCACTTGTCCAAAAGTATAACTAAAAAACTTATGGAGAAAGCCAAAAAGAAGGACTGTAGTGACCTGTCTGCATGGATTAAGTCAATATCAAATCATCTTTGGTGGTGTGCAGAAACATGTGAGGGAGACAATGACTTGTTGCGGGAGAAGTGGTTATCCATAGTCCATCACACTGCTAACATCCACTCTTGGAATTCTGCAGACTTGTATCACCAATGTGCTCACCTACCTATCCCTCGAAATGTTGCTAGAACCAAGAGGTGGCTACGGCCTGGCTCCCCAGCTCATTAAGCACTCAAGGAGATTGTTTTTGAAAAAACCCTTGACTGACTGCTGAACTGCTGAAGGACATCCAACAGTTGACATTGTGCTGTCATACTGGAAGTCTGGAAGTGTACCACAGTGTCCAAACCAAATTTGTCCCTAAACGTCAGCACTTCTCCTATGAGGGTATGGTCGCACGTACCCAGCTGTCTGCCCTAGACCACAATGCCAACACAGGAAGACAA
>NC_090895.1:36209941-36247441 GCF_036669925.1 Montipora capricornis | reverse complement strand
TGACCCCCAATTATTTTGTCACTGGGAATGTATTAGCAGGCTAAGATAAAACTGCCTTCCAAGTTAAAACAAATTATCTGGAGCAGATTCAGAGCCACCTCAAGATTTTCCAATTTGAAGATAGCAAGTAATCAGCTAGCTGATCACTTTCCAGCAATAAAGAAATGGGGGTCACCATGTTCGGTTTTAAGACAAAATATAGGGTGTTTTCAGCTGGCACCTTTGTTGCTATGGTAACCTATTACATTGTAATAACGAGTGCATCTTGTTTAGCAGTTAGTGGTGTTTTATGTGGAACCATAACATTGCTGTTGCATGAAACATTTGTGTAGATTCAGTAATATTCTAAATACAAGTACCGGTGAGTACAGTTTCTTGAAAGTGTTGAAACTGGTTTAAGCTTCCATAAGGCTACTATTGTTCAAAAATTTCAAACATAGAATAACTTGAGAATCTTGCCACATGGAAGGGAAACGTCATTTTTGCTGCTGGTATGCTCTTGTTTAATAATAATAATAAGTAGAATTTAATGAAGGGGCAGGGTGCATAAACATCAAAAAAAATTTTGAATTTTTCCTGGAATTGAATGTAAAATCGTTGCCCAAGACGTTTTCCTTTGATTCGTGTTTCATTTTCAAGAAATCAGCTTTGCACAAAACCGCTGCTCCACCTGTCAAATGAGAAACGCTGACCTTTTTAAAACAAATGGGCCTGTTGCTCAGTCAGTAGTGTGCAATGCACGATAATCTGGCTGGTTAGAATCATCACCAAAAGTTAAATTTTTGAGTGCCACTTTTCTGGGCAACTTGTAGTTAGTTTTGACCCGTGACCTCGAACTAGTCTTTACTGCAGGGAACAAGTCAACCAAGAATTCTGAAGCTGACGAAAAGAGGCCAAGTGTCCATTCAAGTAATTTTCTGTTTTTGCTCCAAATTGGCCAGAATTTGGCCAACTTAAAACATTACCTTGGACTTCTTTCTCTAATTTGTGCTTTATTTTCAAGAAATGATCTCAGTAGGGCAATCACCAATGTGTGTGTGCGGGTGGCATGTTAGCTGGAAAATTTCATTTATCTGTCTAGTGCCATGAAACACGTTTGTTCTTAAGTTTCAAGGAAAAACGGTATATTTTGTTTCTCCTTTGAGAGAGGGAGCTGAAGTTCTTTGCTTGGAGTATTTCTGGAAAATGGAGCTCATATCAGAAAAAGAAAGACAGCAAATGTTTTTAAGTTCAGTTCCAGGAGTCGTGCAAAATTTCTGCCAATATTGAGGAAAGCACAGGCCGCCCAGTCGTAGTGTGTAAGTTTCAAGTTATGAGTATATTCGGTGAATGATGCGTGTCTAAACGGTTAAAACCCAAGGAACAGCGGTGTAAATAATAATATTCTTGAAATTAAAGCCTTCCCACCTCCACTGTCCATATGTCACTTTCTGGCGGGTTTATGAACAATACACCTTAGTGGGCTAAGTCATTGTTGTATGCAATTCAAATTTCCCGGGATTAAAGATTCTTTGTGTATTGTATTTGAATAATGTAGTATTCATATTAAAATGATATGGAAATACCTGGAACAAAACGTTTTATTCCCAAAAGGTTTGAATGCATTGAGTTAGCCCATTAGGTCTACATCAGCGCACTGTTCTCTCCCCTCTAAGTGGCCATGTAAACCTTCCAGAAAGTGATATGTGGGCAGTGGAATGAAGGTATTCAAGAATATTTTTACTTCCGTCGCTATTCGTTTGGTTTCAACCGTTTAGATCGGCATTCATCATTCACTGACTATTAATTTCATGACTCACACTATTATTGGGTTGCCTAAAATTCCTCTGAAGATATTTCTGCAACTTGCCCGTCATTTATTGTTATCATCGATTTCACATTACTTTACCGCGCCACGTTGCAAAGTTCGTTGGGAAATTGGATGCTAGGTTACGAAGAAGCCACATGCGGCGAGTTAGACATTTGAAAGGAACTTCCCAACTTTTTCCTGATCGAATTTCGAAACTTCACCGAATGAGACCACAGGGAGACCACCCTCTTTTGCTGGTGTTGTTGTTATCGACCTGTAGAAAGATAAATACATTACGGCGGTCGCGATTTGCTTGGCAATAAAGGTTGAAAGCAAATAATTCAATGAAAGATCATACTGTCAACTGAGTCCTGTGTTACGTTGTTTTGGTGGTCCCAAGCTGTTTGAGGCGTCATTTTGCGACCGTCGGTCGAGAGCAGATCTCTCAAAAAAGACACCTCAAACAACTCTGAACGACCAAAACAAGGTAACGCAGCACTCAATTGACACTTTGTTTGATCTTTTATTGAATTATTTGATTTCAAGCTTTATTGCCAAGCAAATCGCAACCGCCGTAATGTCTTTGCCCTTCTACAGATCGATAACAACACCACCAACAGAGGGTGGTTAACCTGTGATGGAATCTTTGCCGTCCGAGGTTCGTGACATCGTAAACCACTGGTTTTGAGGATTCAACACCATTCAAACTAGCGCCGTAGTTAACATTTACCGAAAAAGGCAAATGTAAATATTGTCGATCGGTTTGTACGTACAGGGAGTTGCGAGAACAGACTACAGCCATTGCATAATGTTCGTTGCGGATGACTGTTTTTCTACGCGGAGTTTTGTAGCGGCCAAGTTTAATAATTCAAAGCTAATCGACAATTGAAGAGAAAAAATTTGCTCGAAAGTCACGGTGATGAGAGAACTGGATAATGCGTCTTCTCATCTTTACAAAGAAATGGTACTCCCAAGTCGTCTGCCGATAAAATAGACCATTTTCGAATTCTCGCGGCTGGACTGGATCTCGCATGAAATGGAGGCTAATGTGGGCAAATCTTTTCAAATGCAAATTAATTTGCCCGCATTAGCCTCCTTTTCATGCTAGATCCAGTCCAAGCGTTAGAATACGAAACTGGCCTATTAGATTTGGTGACTTATCAAAGTTTTGGACAGCACGTTGGCGAGTAAGCAACGTTGTTTTCGGTTAGCTTAAATTTATTTCCGCCGCTTTATACTTGGCCTCTATCGTTCATAAAACTCCATGCAAAAAACAATCATCCGCAGTGAACGTGCTTCAATGCTGTACTGTGTTCGCAACTCCCTGTACGTACAAACCGATCGACATTACTAACATTTGCCTTTTTCAGTAAATTTTAACGACGGCGCTGAATCCTCAAACAACTTGTTTAGATGTCATGAACCTCTGACAGCAAAGGTGTCATTCGGTGAAGGTGAAGGGAAAATCATTTCAAAGTGCGCAACCTAGTATTCAAATTCCCAACAAACTTCGCAACGTGGCGCGGTAACGTAACGTAAAATCGAGTGTAAAAATAAAGGAAGACAAGAACACTGTCAGTTAAATTTATTTGTGAAAATAAAGTTAAACAAAAAAAAGCCAATCATCCCCCTGCCTTGTCGGGCTGCTTCCACTCTGGCATTCTGAGTTGTCTTGTGCCCGTTGTCTTCATAAAATATTCCAACTTTCGAAATCCTGTAATGGTTTATCTGATTCTCTGCATTTCCGAGGGGGTGATGTCGACACTAAGAGATAAGGTAGTTGATTCACGAGAGGGTGAGACAACAAAGTCAGGCAAGGGTTTGTTTCCTTGTCCTCTAAAGTCCAATCCAACTTTGCCAGGATACCAAACTATTTTAAACTTTTTTACTGCCAATTCACTTTATAATTATTTGAAGTGCTTGCCAGCCAAAACTTGTTGCAATACGAAATTCTCCAAAAATTTTGGTTTTAAAACTTCCATTGCCTTTGAAAAAAGAAAGGTGTTTCTGTTTCAGGGTAAGGTCACCATTTCATCATAGGAGGAGAGGGACGGGACTGGGTCCGCTGCCGTCTACCATTTCCCCGGCCCCCTGAGATAAAGCAAACCAAAGAGCACATAAAGTCTCTAGTACAAAGGTTCTTTCCATGAGGCTGCCATAAACTTAAGTGTGACGCCCGTTAAAGTTCTTTCGAAAAACCCTTGCTGAGTTTTCCCTTAAGATGAATTTATTTTTAAGCTTGTTGTGGCCTAATTTATTGAATCTAATATACATGAAAAAATTTCTGCACTCGGATTTGGTTATAGAAAAATGAGATAAGTTACACTGGCGCAATCTTTGCGTGACGCGTGCGTTGCTTCTGCTTGATTACGATAACCTGATCGCGGATTTTTCATGTATATTAGCAATTTATCGCTATTTTTCTTGGGCAAGTTGGAATAAACAAGAATTTGTCGGTTTTTTCAAACACTACAAATTGCATCCTCCTTAAAGGCTAGAGCAACTTTGTATGTCTGAAAAAATTTAGTCCTGTGTGTTTATTCCCAAATCGTGCGAATTGTTTTGTGATTAAACGAGGAATTAAAATATGTGGAGCATCATGCAAATTTCAGGTGGTTAAAACTGCTGAAAATTTATAAAATGCTTGAATTTCAATTTAACAAGTTTTACAAGGAAAGACGTTTTTAAAGTTACAGCCTATCCGAAACTTGGGCGTCTTGCGTTTGTCGTATTTAAAGTTCTTATTCCTATCCCGTAAGAGAAACGACGCTTTGCCAATTATGTCGCTTTGGTCCCGAGTTTTTTTGCGTGCAATTTTTGGAAATTGAGTCCTTGAGAGAATGATTAAGTTCTCTTGGCAGGCAATTCTCGAAAAAAGGGAAGATCGAGTGCCAAAGGGGCTTACTTTTATGTGGAACAACGGTGCATATAACTTGTGATGAATTTTTACAATAAAATTAGCCCATCAACGAACTTGAATTCAATTGAATTATCAAGTGTTGCGCTCTCTCTCATTGCTGGATTAGTTTTCCTGACTTTTGTGCAAAAAAACGAAGTAGAAATGGCCCTGCAAACACGGATGTTGCGTCACAGTGCAAGTAGAGAAAAAGTAAACGGTGCTATCACGCGGAATCCAGACACAATTTTACTGTAATTACTGGGTTGCCAAACCCAGTCGGAATCCCGGTTTCATTTCGTGGGTTTTTTTGTTATTTTTTTCCGTGTCGGGAAAAGTCTTGCCTGTCACTCCCCTGCTAAGTGGTGTCTTTGTGCATAGAGTCTTCTGTGCGTATTTTGTTAGGTTTGAGGGGGCTGGGGTAATGCGTAGTTTGCTCTGCACAATTAACCTGTAATGGCGTCGAAAGTCATTGTAACGCGAATGGCTTTTTAGTACATCTTTAAAGAAAATATACCCACATGGAGCTTAGGAATGGAACGTCAAGACAGGCGGTGAAACATAAAGATCTGGAATCTTAAAAAAGCGATGAGCAATGGACTTCGACAGCGTGAATCTTTCGCCCGTCGAGCCGAAATCAAAATATGCTGTACTTCTAATATTTCGCCAAGGTGGTGTTACGTACAACACTGAAACCAAATGGAAATTTCTCTGGTAACTTTCGGGTTCAACAAAGACAGAGAAGGAATCGAACACCACAAGTAGATCTGTGATCTCTGTTGTGTGTCTCACAGTGTTTACTGAAGTCGCATCTATTTAAAGTTTGCCTGTTTGTCTGGCAAGTAACATTCATTTTGTACTCAACTCTGCAAAGGTTAAAAAAAATGGAAATGTGGCAGTGAAAAATTACTTGAATGAAAGCTTGTTGTCTCTTTTGTGATTTATTATTTACGGTCAAGGTTCTTTCGAAAAGGGTTGAATGTGAACTGTCAGAAATTTATTTAATTGTATATGCTTTGTGATTGTGTGTTTCGCTTGTACGCACGCAACTGAAATAGGAAGGGTTTCTTGCCTCTTATAGCAAATATGTTGCTTGTTTCAAGAAATGTTTCGGTGGAAAATATTTCAGTGAAATTTCCAGCTTTTGTAAATTTATCATGTTGTGTAATTTTCGAGCTTAGCAAATTTGCATACATGTGCTGAAATGTGATACGGGGAGAATTTTTGTGGTAACGCATAAGTCACGAAAATAAACAGGTCTGTTGGAAGCGTGCTTGAGTTTCAACAAAATGACCCCCAAAATCGGCAAAAGATTGTGACGCTGATGAATAATAAAGTAGCTGCTATTACCAAAACGATGGAACTACCTGGTGATAAATAACCTTGTCTTGGAGAGTAAATTTTTGATTTTCCAGAAACAATGGTCAACCTCTGAGAGTTGGGCGATTGTGATCTTTCTGTTGAATTTGCAAACTAACAAAACAAAAACCCGGTAGCTTGGCATCATTTGATACAGATGCTTCACTGTTTCGCGAGTAAACATGCCGCGGTAACTTGATCACTGCGCCCGCTGAATTCGATGTGCGATTTACTCGGTGCAGCCAAACTTGTACAATTACAACAAAACAACTAAAATCTCCCAAACTGTTTTCCGCTGATGGTAACTTTTTATATTCGTGGTTCAAAATTAATGTTGTTTTCATGTCGTAGATTTTGTTACCGATGGCAAAATATTTTATGCTCGATCGACCGTCCTGAAACTTCCTTCTGCTCTTCTTAAAAATTGTGTATCCATATTTATTTACTTTTACTTCAATATTTGTTTTGCATAAAGCAAGCTAACAAAATCTGTATCTTGCTTGGTTCGCATTTGATAGCATTAAAATAGAATTTTCGGTCCTATGCTTCTGTTACTGAGTGGTATATTTCTTAGGTCGCTCAGCTTTCAACTTTTGTTTACAAAGCTGTCAGATGCTGTCAGTGCACGCTTACACTTGTGGTGCAAAGAAGTTGCATGATCAACATGTCAGCCCAGAAGCCAATGTTTCTCGATTCCCTTTTATTTTCTTCAGTCTCTCTGGGTTCAGTACTTTGCTAGTAACCACATGTCTTCTCAAAGGGCTATTTATCTAAGACTTATACCATGGCGCTACAATGAATATACAATACCAAAACAATATCGTGTAATGTTAGACCTACATATTACGCAAAGACAACTGTCAACATGTCATCCCAGAAGACAATGTTTTTCACTTCCCATTTATTTTCTTCAATCTTTCTGGGCTCAGTACTTTGCTAGTAACCACATGTCTTCTCAGGCTATTTACCGAAGACTCCTACCATGGCACTACAATGATAGACAATACCAAAACAATATCGTGCACTGTTAGAGCTACAGATTACGCAAGGACAACTTGAATCTCCTGGAAGACAACACACAGCTCAGTTGACATTATGGAATAAATCGCTGTGTTACTTCACTACCACACGTAAGCAATGCGTGTAGATTTTTTTTAAAGAGGACAGGAATTTCTTCTTTCTGACAAATGATTAATTAATAGGCCGGTAGCCAGGTTTTTAACCTCAGAAAAGGATCTGTTTCGTCGTACGAACGTTTGAGGACCTGTGAGCCAAAGGGCCTCTGCTGGTATGACTTCTGGTATGATCAAAAATAAGACACAAACAGCAGTGATAAACATATTGAACTTGTTCATTTTAACTATGACTTGACGTTTCGTATGTGCTCTACATACATTTTCAAAAGTAACCGTTGAAATTTAAAACAGCTATTTATATATAACAAAGCGGATGAGGGGACTGGAACCTAGATTAAGCAAATACTTAACAGTAAAATATATAATAATAATAATAATAATTGTAATAATAATAATAAAAACAGAAAAGATTAATAAAGCATCAACATTTCACTTCCGACATTGACGTTGAAAGCTGGCTCAAGTTCATTAATAAAGAAGGTCTCTTTTATTTTACAATGATAGTCAGTTTTGCCCTTCGCTAAAATATCAAAATGATCCCACTTGATGTTATGTCCAGTGGCCTTGACGTGGTCAGCAATGGCTGAAGTATTGTCATTTTTAGCTAGGGCCTTAAAATGTTCGGTTTTTCTATCGTGAAGCCGCCGTTTAGTTTTACCGATGTAAAAACCATTACAATCCCAACAATTTGCTCTGTAAATAACTCTGGATTGTTGTGAACGATTAATACGGTCCTTGTAAGGAAAGAAAGATTTTATACATCGAGTGGTATGACTTCTGGTATGACTTCTGAGTGACCCCCCCCCCCCCCCCCAACTTGAAAAAAAAATGCGTGGAACGCTGCACGTACCACAGGCAACCCAGTGTACCCTCACGGAGGGTCTAGTTTTACGTAGTTGATGCAAACTGAATTAACATTTTGGTCAGTGATAAGGTTAGGCTTCTTCTTTAAATGCTTTATTTTATCCTGGTATTGGTAGCAAGTTACTGCTAAAGGAAAAGTAATTATTTTAAGAAAACCAAACAATGCTTTTAATGGTGAAACGACGACTTTTCTTGAGCAGGCATCACTTTACTACAACTGTGTTTTCTGTAGTTTATAATGTAAATTTTGTAGTCCAAGTGGGGAAAATGGTAAAGCCAAACCTCTAAGACAAGGCAACCTGTCTAACCGTACCCGACTTTATAAATTGCAAGTAAAATCGGTTGATAAGCCCTACTTGAAAACTTTGTGGCAGTTGTTGCAAAATGATGCATTGTCCAGGTTAAGTGCGAGGATCATTCAGGGTGCGTTCGATTGGAAAATCCGGATCTTTGGATTTCCAATCGAACACAAAATCTGAAAACGGATTTTGTCGTGGACCTCACTAATTGAAATCCTTAATGACATGAATTTCCAATTAATGAAACCCACGACAAAATCCATTTTCAGATATTGTATTTGATTGAAAATCTAAATCCCGATTTCCCAATTGAACGCACCCTGATTATATATTTAATCACTTGTCATTGATAAGAATTCTTGGAAGGAGCAGAAATGGCTATCGAATTGTGGTCGAAGAGTCAGGTGTTTAGTGTTTATTTAATTTTTAACTTATTTCCGAAATGTTTTTGAAAAATGCCTGGTTTAACTGAAAGATGAAAAACTGGAAGGCAAGGATTTTTCAAATGCCCAAACATACCTAATAGAAAGCGAAACTTAAAATAGGCAGCAACATGGCAAGTAGACTGTAAGCATGCTCTCAAAAAGATGGGGAGTTCCCCACCCTGCTCACAGACTACAAGGCTTTACAGCAAAGAAAACAATCACTAAGGCTTTGAGATCAATCCGGGTTGCTAAACCTCAAGAAACAGAGAGGGGCGGTCCAGGTTCCCCAGCCCCCATAAATCCCCCTTATCACCATCCATCAGAGCTGGTCTGACCATAACCCTGTCCCTTAAACACCTAACTTTAGCAAAGAAAGTTAACAAGCACTGGGCCACAGCTGCCCCCCTCCCCTCTATAATATTAATTTGGCAAATGTGTTTGGTATCCTAACGAAAGCTGAATTCAACCAAGAGAACAAAGGAAACAAACCCTCACCTGCCTCCATGTTGTCATACCCACTAGTGAATCAACAAGGAATCTCTTGGTGCCAACATCACCCCTTGGAAACCAGTTCATCAGAAAAAACCTTCCAGGATTTCTCTGTAGGAATATTGCCGAGGACGCCAGGAACACAGACCTTCTCAAAGCCAGAGTTTCCACAACCCAGTAGCAAGGAGATGGTTGGCTAGATTGTGAGTGTGCTGCCAGCTGATGTTAACCTGCTAATAGTAAAAGAAAACATAACCAAAAACAGTGAACGAACAAAAATACCAAGGGCACTGATGAGCAAAAGAAAATAATCATCCTTCAGCTACCTGACTGCAGATTTGTAAATGTTTTTGTTTTAGAAATCTTTGCAGATCTTCCTTTGCAAACCTTGAATTTAGAATCATTACAAGAGTAAGAAAAACTCTCAGCTTACATGTACGGC
This sequence comes from Montipora capricornis, assembly GCF_036669925.1. NCBI lineage: Eukaryota > Metazoa > Cnidaria > Anthozoa > Scleractinia > Acroporidae > Montipora > Montipora capricornis. The sequence continues at coordinate 36,237,742 of NC_090895.1, read as the reverse complement.
CAATCATTGAAAAAACTTAGCCATCCATTCCAAATCAGTGTAAAGTGGCTGAAGGATAAAAATCGTGCCATCTTGTAAGCAATGCATGGCCATGGTTGCCACAGATGTTGACACTTCAAAATTTCCTAAATTAAAAAAATTAATACTGATAAACTGAATCTCTAATACCAGCTGTGGTTGTTGAGCCATCAGCCTCCACTTACAGCTGCACTTTTAACCTACCGGAAACTGCCTTGTTACCCGTAAGTGGTGCAACTAAGCCTTTCAAATGATGGTTTTTTACATACATATACTTTTCATCAAAATAATTGACAAACACTTTCTGCTTTGAAAGGAATTTCCTGATGTTTCTCTCTCTGACCAAAAATAATTTAATGACTTGTGGCAACCATGACACCTGCAGTTCCTTAGCTACAGCATTGTGTATCTACTTCTATAGCTGATTCATTAAGTATTTTACCCTACCAGAAGTATTCATTACAATGTTGCAAATACATCTTTGTCAAACAAAGGAAGCAATATCTTTCTCTTGAAATTGGAAAATTGGGAAAGCGTACCACTAACCGAGGTGCTTCTTAGTCTCCCTTAATACCAAAGATTGTAAAAAATATCTGCCGGTGACTAGTCCGTCCGTCCTTACCAAGTTTTTGATGTAACATTAATATCGAGACTGCTTCCTTTGGCAAGACTAAGACTAAGTACACAAAGTGGCCTAAGGTGGTTGGTATCACGAGCAACATACTGTAGGTGATCTAAGAAGCCTTGAAATCTTACAACAGTGATGGAAATTGTGAGTGAATTTTGTTGTTAGGAGCAACTCAGATTGTAACTTCACGTGCATTAGGGGTATTATGAAGCTCTGTATTAAAAACAAAAATTAAATCATATTATTTTAAGAAAGAATGGATAATGTTGTGACCACAAAAAAAAAGTTGCTGTTACTAATTGTCAAGATGACAGTGAAAATAAATTATTAACATTAAACTATCAAATTTTGTGCTGGGCACCTTTAAACTCCCACTTCCCACAAAGAGACTCTAAGTAAAGAAGTTAACACAAAGTCAATTTGATAAACATCTCTCCATTTCCATCACTGTTTTGACAAGCTCAATATCATTGTTTAGAGAAACAATTTCGTTTTTGAGAGTCAAAATAACTGGTTTTAGCCAGCCTCTAAAAAAAATGGGTTGTCTGTAAACAATTTGAAGTTACTGTAACAAAAATCGGACACCTCGTTAAAGAGGAAAACTGTTAACTATATAACCCTTTTGAAAATATTTAAGTTTAGGTATACACAAGGCATTGGAATAAGGTGTTGCCAGGAAAACTAAGGTTCCAATATTGCCAAAAAAGTCCTTTATACCAATATCTACCAAATTATTTTATACATCAAAATTTTTGAAAAAGCCTTTGATAACATTTGTAAAAATTTGCTGTCCTGTAAAGCCATTGTCTCACGCAGTCTACCAATTCTCTTTCAGCATGATTATGGTAATTTTTCTTACTTCTGTGCAACTGAAATTTCTACGTGTTCCATGTTCATGCTTTTGTGAGAGGAAAATAATTGTTAACACGTAATTGAATAAAGTGTTATGAACAAAAATTGCTTTAAATGCTGTTATCTTCAGAGAAGAAAAACAACCATTACTACATGTAGAAGTGTTAGATGTAAGTACCCTAGCCAATCAATGGACACTTTTAGTTAAGTATTTAGGAGCAGCACACTCACAAGAAAAGGCATGAAACATTTGCCAACCAAACACAGCTGCCAGCTAAAACATATGTGTATTTCAAAAAGGGCTTATAATTACCTCAACTAATTTTATTGAGAAAAAAATACCATATGGGATGTGCAGGGCTGTCAGAGTACCAATGGCAAAAGTTTCATACAGTAGGAACATTTAGTAATATTGACTTCCTACTGAATCAAAACGTGCTCTGAAAATAAAAGCTGAATGATTTACATTACACTGGGATGGCTGACAAATATTCCTTGCTCACAAATAATTAATTATTCATCCAGCTACAAAAGGGAAACTGAGACAAATTTAAATAGCATGAAAGAACTTTTGAAAGTTTCATCCAAAGCTCCATAATAATCCTTATCTTGTTTGAATTCCATACTAATATTGAATTAGCTCACTTTATTGAGGCAGCTAGCAACTCCTCAAGAAATGACTTTTGAGCATTCTTTTGCTCAAAGCAATTTCCTTTTTGACAATAACTTCCAACAATGATAAAAACTTAATGGACTTTCTCTGGCTAAAATATTTTTAGCCAGAGAGCGTCCAATCAAGTTTTTATGATTCATCCTGCCTGCCTTCCTTCAATTTTTTCATTAATTTCAACAATGTTGTTGCCCATAAAAATAAGTAATATTGGTGATTACATGTAATGTACATGCAAGCACGCTGTAATACTTTTGTAGCTGGAAAGAAAACTTATAATATTTGAAATAATAAATCAAATATTTCGAAGCAAAATTAATGTTAAATTGAATGGGGGTTGTGGAACAACAGCTGGGTGAAAAACCTCCCTGTACGTCCACTTGCTCCTTGGAGGAAAACCCCGGGCCAGCTGAACCCCACATCCAAAGACCTCCCGGGCTGGGTCACCACTGCCTTTTCTCTTCTTGAGGACACTTGAGAGGCCGATAGGCCGTTTCATTTTCTGTGTTACAAAAAAGTAGCCTGTTGGATGATTTTAAACCAATTAACCTATTGACTCCTGGAAGTGAGACTTAACAGATTTTACTTTGTCTAATGCCTGATGATTTTTACTCCTTAACTGGGCGTGTCCTAGCACACCAGAGGAGTGAAAGGGTTAACCCGTTGATTCCTAGGAGTGAAACGTAAATAGATTTTACCGTCTAACAACAGACAATTTTACTCATCAATGGGGGACAGTTTAGGAGTCAATGGGTTAATACATTCAATGATGTTTGTAAAGTTATCTTATTCATATTTTTGTAATTGCAGATGGGGCTCGGATTTTTCTGAGTTTCCAGTTGATGATAATGCTTAATATCTTTCATGTATTTCTCAAATAATGAAGATAGTAAATGAAAATTTCTCCCAACTTTCTAGCTTTTAGGTAACTATTTATGACTTCTTTGATCTTAAGAATACAAACCAACACAATTGCTTGTGCAAGTAGTGGTGCTCCGATCTCTTATCTGAGTGGTCCTCCATTCCAAGTCCACCATTTTAATCCATGATCTACTGTTCTTCTCCAGTTACTCATGTCCACAGCTCAATACACCCACTGTTTGTCGTGTTCTATGTCCAGTCAATAGCAATCCTAACCCTTCCATGTTTTTCTTCAAACACTCTCAGTTTTATCCAGGGTCCAATGTCCTTTTTCCAGTCAATAATCTTCATCTCACTTTCCATCTAATTGAAAGAGTTTTAATTCATTAGGTTTTTACTTAAAACAAACCACAGTGTAATAATTTCTAATTTCAAAGCACCTCCAAAACTAGTGGAATAATCTCTTAACTTGATAATTATATGGTCCCCTTATCTTCAGGAATACCTTCAACTTGGTGATGCAGGTATTGTGAAGAAAGTACCAGTAAGTGTTGTCAGGACATAGCTGGAGATGTATACAAACTAGGAATCACTCCTACATGTAAATCAGATGTTACTTATTTAGCACTTGCAGTTGGTAGACTGAACATTTTGAGAAATTAAAAAATACAATTTCGTGACAGTTCTAATTTGTTCAATATTTATGGAGACTTTTACAAGATCAGTGCCTTAACCAGTGGCCACTTATAGATTTTACTCTGTCGAACGCCAGACGATTTTATTCATTAATGGGAGCCCCCTCAGGCCTTAAACGGTTTAAGGCAGAGTTTGAGCCACATGCTGTGAGAGATGTTGTGGTTTTTTATCAAAAACCTGAGGCATAGATGTTATACAAACTCACACGTTTATGAGCGAAGCAACTCAACTCAAACAGCATAAATTCGAAAGTAAAATCACTGTCCTTTTTTAACGAGGTGGCCTGGGTAATACCAACACCACTACTGCAGGCCTGCACTGGAAACTAAGCAATAACACAACAAGAGACACACTTATTTATCTGACCTCCCTTAAATCTAAAATAACAGTTACTGTACATGTTCTTGATGAGCCCTGTGACTGTTGAAGTCGCTAGAATACTACTACACGACAACTCTCAGGGTTTATTGTTAGATAAATTACCCTAAACTACCTGTGTGTAAGAATATTGTATTCACAGAGAGATCATATCACACTACACAATAGCACTCTACTGTTTGCTGGATGTAATAACTAGTAGTATTCTTGGATTATTGAAGTGTTCCACAGTCGCTTTGGAAGCAAAGGAGAAGGGTAGAGAAAGAAACAATCTTATAGGACCGACATTTGAGGATACAAGCATGTACTTCTTGAAATTAATGGTTTAAATAAACGCAGTGTACTATGATTCATGTGACAGGATTGACATACTTTGCCAGCTTGGCTAGACACTGTTCAAATCATAAGAGTGATCAATCTGTTTAATTTAGGAAGTTGTGGTCAAAATAACTATGCATCGCTTCTGAGGAAACGTTAACAGCCCCCTGAGAGGGCATTTGGGTTAAAAAAAACCCAGGAAGATTGAAGAAAATAAAAGGAATCAAGTCATATTGTCACAGGAGCAACTTCAGGAAACCCCCACCACTATTGTCTTCTCAAAGTGGCATCATTTGAAGAATAACAGGAATCAAGTAATATTGTCACAGGAGCAACTTCAGGATACACTGCCACTATTGTCTTCTTAAAGTGGCATTGTTTGAAGAATGAGGCATAACTATTTGTATGCAAATTAGTGGCCAGGGATTTTAGCGTTTAGTGGACGTGGAGCGTCATAAAATTCATCAAAATCTGAATTTTATTGAAATTGTCTGAAAGATTATTACTGACAAATGTACGTCCCTTGCCAAAAATGTAGACAAACGAAAAATGAAAACTTGCTAAGGCTCCCCCATGCAGAGGATACCCAAGATTAGAAATTGCGTTCTCCAAATGTTGAACGCAGTAATACAAGAAATAACCCTACAACAAGTTTCCAATCACCTTATTTTACATAACATTTTCTATACAGGTCTAAAGCATGCTTGTAAGCCTACAGCATGTGCATGTGATGCATTTATTTACACAAGATAAGTATAAAAGCAGCAGGGCTGAGGTGCTCAAAAGAAAATAAATAAATCACTTAAATCTAATCAAACAAAGTGATATACCGGTAATCTAAAAGATGTACAGGCTGGTGTAACTTGATTGAATTAGCCTTGAAACTAACAGGAGGCAGTAAGGCAAGGTGTTTATGGAGCTTGTCTTGAGATCTGGACATCCCCTGTTCCAGACCCCCTCTGACCACTTGTTGAATTTGATTCTGGTAGTCTCTGGTTTAACTTCTTGCCTGCACTTGTAAATAGCCAACTGGTTCACCTCTGGCCAGTCGGATTCTTAAGGACGTTCACGCCCATAATTTGCTACTGCGCATTTTTTCACGCATGTGACGCATACGTCATGCATCACAGATCGTGAAGGTAAACAACATGGCATCGAGCCAGTGTTTTATCCTCCCTCACCGCAAAGGGTCATTTGTGGCATCATAGGATAGCTGTGGACCCAGGTCTTATCAGAAATGTCACGCAATGACGTGACAGTGTGAATAGACAATCGCTTTGAGAACTTCCCAACGATTTTACTCTCTTGAATGCTCGGTGACCCCCCTTTATCTTTTCGTAGATCAATTCCTTCCCGGATTTTGTCCATTTTAACAAAAAACAAAAAAATCTGTACATGAGAAGTTACAAATCTTTCGCCTTTTATGCTCTCGTGCGCCAGATGTTTTCTTTCTTAGACTAATATGTATCATTTTTTCAAGGTCTATTTCACCTCAGAAAAAGACATCAGCTGCAAAAGTTTATTTAGATATATTAGTTACGTTGAATTGAGTACATTTACCTGATCTTAATTTCACTAATGTAGCTTTTTTTATTGCTGACAGTTGTAATCTAAGATTGTCTTAAAATATAACGCAAGCTTCTCAAAATGCACCTTATCTCAAAAACGAGCACGGCGACCTCCCTTTTTTTCCTTTTTGGCAAAAGTAGATCATTACCATTCCGTGTGGCAAGTTTTAAAAAAATCTGTACGTGGGAACATTTTGGGCATGAACGTCCTTAAAAGTTGTTCTTGTTGTTCTGTTCTGTTGTGTGTCATTGCTTGGAGATATTACCCACTAGGCTACTCCAAAATTCAAGTGAAAATAAAGTTTGTGCAGTAAGCCAGAATTACAGGTGCATTTAGTAAGCAAGCTATGAAGAGCATATGGGAAGTTGCCAGAGTAGCAGTTAAAGATGTGCGAATAAAAGCAATCTTTTAAATATGCATGCCTCAGAAGCTTCCAATTTACTGACATGCTAAAATCCTCAGAAGACATATTTTAGTCCAAGTGATAGATCATTATATCTTTAGTAGCCTTAACATGCATGCCCTCTACACTAGAGAATAGGTTCTTGCCACAGAAGCCCAAAAGAAGGAGTCCCTATTTTTTTGCTGATAATAACTATTTCTGACTACACTACAACAAACTTCGAGTAGAAGTTTATTTAGAATGTGTCAGTCAGCCACACAAAATTAATGCAAGACAACCCTACTATAATAGACAAAGTTTTAAATACAATCTCATAGAAGTTGTGCTACGCCAGATACAAAAAGCCACCCTTAAGACATGGCCAAAAAACATGCAGAAAGGTATTCCTCATCAAATGCAGCAGCACAAAACCCCAAGGAGGGGTAACACCCCGCAAGCCTCTCCATCATGGCGTCAGAATATCAATTTCTGACTAATTCATTCACTCATTCAATCGTCAGAAATTACATTCCTTGTCCCTTGTTATATTTTGTGTTCTTCGAACCAGCAGAGGAGCCACCGACAAGCCCTCCCCCTACTCGGCCTCCGTTACCACCCTCTCATGCCAGTCACTCCGCATCTGTTCAGGTAGATCCAGACAGCATTCTCCCTGTGACTGTCAGAGCCAACTTTCAATCTCTACTCAAAGAATACGACTCTGTATTTGATCCTCAGTTCCCAGGTTACAATGGTTCCGCAAGCCCTTACCAAGCAAAAGTCAAAATGGGCCCCGTCGAGCCCCCTCCGCAGAAAGGCCTTCTCCCCCAATATGCCCGCGACAAGCTCATTGAACTCCAAGAGAAGTTTGACCACCTTGAGCAGCTTGGTGTCTTCCAACGCCCTGAAGATGTTGGTATCACTGTCGAGTACCTGAATCCGTCTTTCCTTGTAAAGAAGCCCAACGGCAGTTCCCGTCTTGTCACTGCTTTTGCTGACGTAGGCAGGTGCAGTAAGCCCCAACCATCTTTGCTGCCTGACGTTGATTCCACCTTGCGCCGCATCGCCCAGTGGTCACATATCATCGTCACAAACCTCACAAGTGCCTTCTACCAAACACCTTTGGCTAAAGAGTCCATGAAGTATTGCGGCGTCGCCACTCTGTTTAAAGGGGTACGTGTCTACGTCCGTTTCGCTATGGGTATGCCCTGGTCAGAAACTGCCCTCGAAGAGTGTCACGTCCTAGGCCCCCCACTGCAAGACGGTTTCATGGCCAAAATCGCCGATGATTTGTACTGCGGCGGCAGCACACCTTACGAGCTACTTCACAACGGGCAGAAGGTCCTACACGCCCTACACCAGTGCAACCTCCGTTTGTCTACCCACAAGACTATAATCTGTCCCAGGACTACAACTATTCTCGGCTGGATCTGGATTGCTGGCTCCCTTTCCGCCAGCCCCCACCGCCTTAACACCCTCGCCACATACCCTGAGCTGACCACTCTCGACTGATTGAGATCTTTCATTGGCGCTTACAAAGTCCTTTCCTGTGTCATCCCAAGGTGCTCCGGTTACCTTGCCCTACTTGATGCTGTAACAGCCGGTCGTCCCTCTCACAAATGCATTAACTGGACCGATGACCTCAGGGCCACATTCCGCAGTGCTCAGAACGCTCTTTCTCCTGCACTCACCATCACGTTACCCAGACCTGAGGACCAGCTATGGATTGTGACTGATGGAGCACTCAGGGACCCTGGAATAGGTGCCACCCTCTACATGACGCGCGGAGACAAGTTACATGTCTCTGGCTTCTTCGGCGCCAAGTTACGAGGTTCCCAAACAAGATGGCTTCCATGCGAGGTAGAAGCTCTCTCCATTGCGGCTGCAACAAAGCACTTTAGCCCAAACCTTATTCAATCTACTAAGAAGGCCTGCATTCTTACTGACAGTAAGCCGTCTGTTCAGGCACACGAGAAGCTCTGCACAGGGAGTTCTCTACCAGCCCCCGTGTTTCCACTTTCTTGTCCGTTGTGAGCCGCTACCAAGCTTCTGTCAGGCACGTCTCGGTGCAGCTATCCTCCCTTCAGACTTTGCAAGCCGAAATGCAGCTGCCTGTGAAAACGAGACCTGTCAGGTGTGCTCCTTCATCTCTCGAACCAGGGACTCTGTTGTCCGAGCCGTCTCAGTTCAAGATATTCTCCAAGGCAACCTTCGTCTTCTCTTCACCAGCCGGCCCGCCTGGTTTAGCTGTTCAGTCTGAGTGCCCAGACCTACGCCGCACACATGGTCCCCTCGTCCGGGGTACGAGACGTTCCAAAAGCTCACCAACATAAAGGATGTTAAACGGTATTTACAAGTCACATCGGTCGCAGATAACGGCCTCCTCGTCGTGCGGCGTCATGAGCCCTCTCCCGTCCCAAGAAGGGGTCATCATTGTCCCACACCAAGCTTTGGATGGCCTTTTGACTCTTCACATACAACTCAGCCACCTGTCCTGTCACCAGTTAAAGTTGGTTGTCAAAACGCTACCTGTACGCTCTCGATCTGGACAAGGCTGTCTCTTGTGTCTCTGATGGATGCCACTCCTGAGCAGCAATCCGAAAGCTCTCCAGTCGCACGTATTGACCAGTCCACTTTCTCACCTCCCGACGCTATTGGTCGGTCTTTGCCGCAAACGTCATTAACACTCACACCAACTTATTTTGTCATCAAACGTTACGCAATGCCATCATAAGATCTGCTTAGAAATGCTGTGATCCGTACTGACCCTGCACCTGGCTTTAGGGGCCTAGTCAACGACCCACTCATAAAGAAGTATAGAATTACTATAGAGCTTGGCCAGGCCAAAAACCCCAACAAGAACCCTGTCGCGGAGAGAGCAGTCCAGGAGCTGGAGACGGAAATTCTCCGTTGGAGACGGAAATTCTCCGTCAGGAGCCGTTAGGCGAGTCGTTTCTCCTCTCACTCTTGCCGTAGGCACTTCCGCCTTGATCTCTCGAATTCGTTCCTGTGGCCTTCTTCACGTGAAATGTGGACACAGCGGAACCAGTTTTCTAACCCAACAGTTACCCCTTGCCGAAGACCATTTAATTGCCCTCCAGCACGACCAGTGTCTATCCAACCACCCCCACAGTGAGCGTGCCAAAAGCCCCTTGCAGCAAAGGTGCCCTACTCCTTTAATTGATGTTGGTGACCTGGTGTACCTTCATTCCAACCGAAACAAGTCTCGAGCCCGCGACCGATACCTCCTCATAGCCATAGACCCTCCATTCTGTGACATCAAAAAGTTCATGGATCCCAGTTACGCAGCTCATCATATCATGTCAAGCTTCTGAGTGCTTCAAGGTCCCTTCGGACTTGGCCGACTCCTTACGTGTTTCCCACTTATGTCACGGACACGACTCAGATGATGGAGACGATCCTGATATCACACCTCACCCTCCACCCTCGCTGCCTGACATCCCTGTTGTTATCTCACTTCAGCCCAGCATCTATCTAAACCCGCCCTGCTGTGTTAAACCACCAGCTCCGGCCTGCCCTACCGATCATGTCATGGACAACACAGCAGCCCAGCCATCCTGCCCTGAGGTCCCCTCTTTGGAGAACGCAGCTGGTTTAGCAGCCCTCCCCCTCTTGGCCCTACGGAGATCATCGCGCATCAGACGTCCGCCTGCGCGTTTGTTGGATTATGACACTGCACTGTGACTTTTGTTCCCAAGCCGTAGCATTTCAGTTAGTTTCGTGTTTGCATAGTGCATCTAAGTACGTTTCACTATGTTTCTGGTTCCAGTTTTCTTGCTTACCCTGTATGTATAATTATTTCTCCTTTTGTAAAAAAAAAAAAAACAACAGAGAAAGTACAAAGAAAGACGTCACGCCAGATCGTACATCACGAGAAAGCGGGCTGTTCTACAGGGTCTTTTAAATAATTGGTCTTGCACCGTCATCTATGCGTGGTCGACTTCAAACGCATCACGCATCAAAAAACAAAAATAATTAAAATATGCCTTAAAAAGTTGTGTTTCAGCTTAGTCTTAAAATACTAATAAAGGGGCTAGGTCATGCTATTTTAGGTAAATTTGTTTAATTTTCTTAATTATGAGCTCTAAAAACGTCAAATTGGCAGAGCAACAGTCTTTCATTTGCAAAATCACGGCCACATAAACAACTGAAAATGATTTTCCAGCTGTGTAAATTACATTTTGATATAGACTGATATAAATTTGAAAAAAAGGTGGGCCGACGTTTTTCAAATTTACCCAAATTCATCCATTCAATCCTCTCCAGTGTTGTCCATCCATGTCCCTTCTTGGCTTCCTGTGTTTTTAGAGTTCTTCTATAGTTTTGAACAGTTATTTTGATATTTTAGTTAATTCTATGACCATTCGATCAGTGCTGAAATTGCTTAAAACTGCGTGACCTAGCCCCTTTAATATACTGTCTACGCACGTAATTCAGATGGAAGTTCGTTCCACAGCTTGGGACCACAAAACAGAAAAGCACCTCAGTCCATAAGAATTCATATTATACCGAGGCAGGTTTAGTCTAATCGCATCGCATCAGAGGAGCGTAGTCAGATGTATTAGACTTGTAGACAGTGCAAAAGAAGAGAAAGCGCCAAACACAAGAGCGTGAAAGGGTAGATTTTTTGTAGTTTTCAAAAATGTTCATTTTAAAAACATCCTTACGTAACAAATTGAAGCCCAAAGTAAAAAATGTTCACGATAAAAATATTAAAAAAACAAAACGACATGCAAGGGTCTTTGCTTTTTTTTTTTTTTTTTTTTTTTTTTGTGCGAAGTTAAGAAACTCTCCTGGGCACGTAAGACAAGCCAACTGCACGAAACTCCAGAGTTGACATGATTTAGGTTGAACTTTTGTAGTGAGCTTATTTTAGCATAACAAATAACACAGTCAAACCTAAGTGGTCAGGAAAAAACATTAACAAAGCATTAAGCGACTAAAGTGTAGTTAGTAGATCAATTGCATTTCAAATGGCCATTTGTGATAAGATTTTCGTAAATGAGGCAAGGACCTTACTGCATTGTAGGGTGGTGGCCGTGTTGATGAGAACGAAGCATAAAATGGAATTTAAAGACTGTTAGTCGGAACAAAAAGCAGTGGCCTTCGCAGAAAAGGACTGAGACTTATACGCAGGTGGCTATTAGTAAAGGTTTAACTGACTGTGAGTTTCTAAATTGGAAGAAAACTTACCATATTGAGACTAAGTAGCGCAGATCAACGATTTGCAAACGTTTCTTAAGTAGCTCCTTCCGTGAAAGAGACGCTGATGTGAATGCACGCTTCACCCAGTACACCTCTTATATTATTTGGTCGTGTTTTAAAAGACATCCAACATATAACAGACCAAATTATGACGCCAATAAGGCCATTTATGAGAAAAGGTCAACACGTGTCTCTTACCGTCACAATTTTTTGCTGATTTTGGGGCTCATTTTGTTGAAACTCAAGCACGCTTCCAACAGACCTGTTTATTTTCGTGAAACCTTTCCTGCTTACAAGGCAATACTAAAAATATCCTCCCGTATCACATTTCAACCTTAAGGTCGAAAATTAAATACACAACATGATATTATTATTCAAACCCTGAGAATTTCAAAAGAAGGAACAAATACAGTCGCAATTTTTGTTGAACCGACCGTGACCCTGCACAATCTTTTGTTTTTGGTTCGCAAGTTAATTTCGAATTAATTAGTCGAAGCTGTTGATTGGTTATCTGCTCACGAAAAAGAGTGTTTTTTTTTAGGTTTTGTAAGTTAGGGTCAAGGCCAAAAAAGCAAACAAAAACATGAAACAAAAAACTTGTCGAGTTTCATAACCACCAGCGAAACATTTTATTGAAACAAACAACATAAGATGCACTAAAACGCCATTCGCGTTGCAATGCTGGTTCTTCGAGGCGCCATTGCTGGTTAAACGAGAATAACAAACTCACGAGGCAGAATGTATATTTATATTTAATTAAGTTAGCACAACAGAAAGAACGCTAACCTCATTTTGACACGAAAATGCTTTACTATTGCCATAAAAAAAATGCCAGTTAAGCTCGCATATTATAAAACATGATGAATTCATAAAGGCCACCTTTTCCAGCGAACAATTTTTTGAAAAACAACATATTTTTGCTATTAGAGGCAAAAACCCCTTCCTATTTCATTACGTGCGTGAAGAGAAAAAACTCAAATCGTGTCAAATATGCGCAATATTACAACAAACTAAAAATTTCAGGATCAAACCGTTTCCATGAAGAACTTTCCTTGAATAATGAAGCACAAAAAAGACGACAAGCTTTCTTTCAAATAATTCTTGGCTGTCACATTTCCAATTTTTTTTTTTTACCTGAAGACTGTGCAGAGTTGATCACAGATCCACTTAAGGTGTTCGATTCGTTCTCTGTCTTTGTTGAACCCATAAGTTACCAGAGAATTTTCCATTTGGTTTCAGTGTTCTACATATCTTCTGTGCGTATTTTGTTAGGTTTCAGGGGGCTGGGGTAATGCGTAGCTTGCTCTGCACAATTAACCTGTAATGGCGTCGAAAGTCATTGTAACGCGAATGGCGACGCGAATGGCGTTTTAGTTCATCTTTAAAGAAAATATACCCATATGGAGCTCAGAATGGAACGTCAAGACAGGTGGTGAAACATAAAGTTCACACTCACTCACTCACTCACTCACTCACTCAATCCTCGGAGCCCCGCTGGGGGAGCATAAGGCACCGAAAAACTTCTCCATTCAGACCGGTCGTGGGCCAGCCACCGCAGCTCGTTCCACGTCTTTCCAGCTGTTTTCATCTCGTCCTCGATGGTCCTCCGCCAAGTGCCGAGTGGTCTACCCCCGGTGCCTCTTTCCAGGGGGCGCCCCAAGACAGCACCTCGAGCGGGTGCCGGCCTTTCTTCGTGCGAAGGACATGGCCAAGCCACGTCCACCGTCTTCATTTTACCTCCAGAATGATGAAACATAAAGATCTGGAATCTTAAAAGCGACGAGTAATGGACTTCGACAGCGTGAATCTTTTGCCCGTCGAGCCGAAATCAAAATGAGCTGTACTTCTATTATTTCGCCAAGGTGGTGTTACGTACAACACTGAGACCAAATGGAAATTTCTCTGGTAACTTATGGGTTCAACAAAGACAGAGAGGGAATCGAACACCACAAGTAGATCTGTGATCTCTGTTGTGTGTCTCACAGTGTTTACTGAAGTCGCATCTATTTAAAGTTTGCCTGTTTGTATGGCAAGTAACATTCATTTTGTACTCAACTCTGCAAAGGTTAAAAAAAAAGGAAAGGTGGCAGTGAAAAATTACTTGAATGAAAGCTTGTGTCTCTTTTGTGCTTTATTATTTACGGTCAAGTTCTTCGAAAAGGGTCGAATGTGAACTGTCAGAAATTATTTAATTGCGTGGCTTTGTGATTTTGTGTTTCGCTTGTACGCCCGCAACAGAAATAGGAAGGGTTTCTGGCCTCTTATAGCAATATGTTGCTGGTTTCAAGAAAATGTTTCGGTGGAAAAGATTTCAGTGAAATTTCCAGCTTTTGTAAATTTATCATGTTGTGTAATTTTCGAGCTTAGCAAATTTGCATACATGCGCTGAAATGTGTACGGGGAGAATTTTTGTGGTAACGCATAAGTCACGAAAATAAACAGGTCTGTTGGAAGCGTGCTTGAGTTTCAACAAAATGACCCCCAAAAATCGGCAAAAGATTGTGACGCTGATGAATAATAAAGTAGCTGCTATTACCAAAACGATGGAACTACCTGGTGATAAATAACCTTGTCTTGGAGAGTAAATTTTTGATTTTCCAGAAACAATGGTCAACCTCTGAGAGTTGGGCGATTGTGATCTTGTGTTGAATTTGCACATTTCTTGTCAAAATTTATAACAATCGAAAGAAAAGAACCTAACAAAAACAAAAAACCCGGTAGCTTGGCATCTTTGATACAGATGCTTCACTGTTTCGCGAGTAAACATGCCGCGGTAACTTGATCACTGCGCCCGCTGAATTCGATGTGCGATTTACTCGGTGCAGCCAAAATTGTACAATTACACCAAAACAACTAAAATCTCCAAACTGTTTTCCGCTGATGGTAACTTTTATATTCGTGGTTCAAAATTAATGTTGTTTTCATGTCGTAGATTTTGTAACGATGGCAAAATATTTATGCTCGATCGACGTCCTGAAACTTCCTTCTGCTCTTCTTAAAAATGTGTATCCCTATTTATTTACTTTTACTTCACTATTTGTTTTGCATAAAGCAAGCTAACAAAATCTGTATCTTGCTTGGTTCGCATTTGATAGCATTAACATAGAATTTTCGGTCTATGCTTGTGTTACTGAGTGGTATATTTCTTAGGTCGCTCAGCTTTCATCTTTGTTTACAAAGCTGTCAGATGCTGTCAGTGCACGCTTACACTTGTGGTGCAAAGAAGTTGCATGATCAACATGTCAGCCCAGAAGCCAATGTTTCTCGATCCCCTTTATTTTCTTCAGTCTCTCTGGGTTCAGTACTTTGCTAGTAACCACATGTCTTCTCAAAGGGCTATTTATCTAAGACTTCTACCATGGCGCTACAATGATAGACAATACCAAAACAATATCGTGTAATGTTAGACCTACATATTACGCAAAGACAACTGTCAACATGTCATCCCAGAAAACAATGTTTTTCACTTCCCATTTATTTTCTTCAATCTTTCTGGGGCTCAGTACTTTGCTAGTAACCACATGTCTTCTCAGGCTATTTACCGAGACTCCTACCATGGCACTACATGATAGACAATACCAAAACAATATCGTGCACTGTTAGAGCTACAGATTACGCAAGGACAACTTGAATCTCCTGGAAGACAACACACAGCTCAGTTGACATTATGGAATAAATCGCTGTGTTACTTCCACTACCACACGTAAGCAATGCGTGTAGATTTTTTTAAAGAGGACAGGAATTTCTTCTTTCTGACAAATAATTGGCCGGTAGCCAGGTTTTTAACCTCAGAAAAGGATCTGTTTCGTCGTACGAACGTGTGAGGACCTGTGAGCCAAAGGGCCTCTGCTGGTATGACTTCTGGTATGATCAAAAATAAGACACAAACAGCAGTGATAAACCTATTGAACTTGTTCATTTTAACTATGACTTGACGTTTCGTATGTGCTCTACATACATTTTCAAAAGTAACCGTTGAAATTTAAAACAGCTATTTATATATAACAAAGCGGATGAGGGGACTGGAACCTAGATTAAGCAAATACTTAACAGTAAAATATATAATAATAATAATAATAATAATAATAATATAATAAAAACAGAAAATTAATAAAGCATCAGCATTTCACTTCCGACGTTGACGTTGAAAGCTGGCTCAAGTTCTAAATAAAGAAGGTCTCTTTTATTTTACAATGATAGTCAGTTTTGCCCTTCGCTAAAATATCAAAATGATCCCACTTGATGTTATGTCCAGTGGCCTTGACGTGGTCAGCAATGGCTGAAGTATTGTCATTTTAGCTAGGGCCTTAAAATGTTCGGTTTTTCTATCGTGAAGCCGCCGTTTAGTTTTACCGATGTAAAAACCATTACAATCCCAACAATTTGCTCTGTAAATAACTCTGGATTGTTGTGAACGATTAATACGGTCCTTGTAAGGAAAGAAAGATTTTATACATCGAGTGGTATGACTTCTGGTATGACTTCTGAGTGACCCCCCCACCCCCCCCAACTTGAAAAAAAATGCGTGGAACGCTGCACGTACCACAGGCAACCCAGTGTACCCTCACGGAGGGTCTAGTTTTACGTAGTTGATGCAAACTGAATTAACATTTTGGTCAGTGATAAGGTTAGGCTTCTTCTTTAATGCTTTATTTTATCCTGGTATTGGTAGCAAGTTACTGCTAAAGGAAAAGTAATTATTTTAAGAAAACCAAACTGCTTTTAATGGTGAAACGACTTTTCTTGAGCAGGCATCACTTTACTACAACTGTGTTTTCTGTAGTTTATAATGTAAATTTTGTAGTCCAAGTGGGGAAAATGGTAAAGCCAAACCTCTAAGACAAGGCAACCTGTCTAACCGTACCCGACTTTATAAATTGCAAGTAAAATCGGTTGATAAGCCCTACTTGAAAACTTTGTGGCAGTTGTTGCAAAATGATGCATTGTCCAGGTTAAGTGCGAGGATCATTCAGGGTGCGTTCGATTGGAAAATCCGGATCTTTGGATTTCCAATCGAACACAAAATCTGAAAACGGATTTTGTCGTGGACCTCACTAATTGAAATCCTTAATGACATGAATTTCCAATTAATGAAACCCACGACAAAATCCATTTTCAGATATTGTATTTGATTGAAAATCTAAATCCCGATTTCCCAATTGAACGCACCCTGATTATATATTTAATCACTTGTCATTGATAAGAATTCTTGGAAGGAGCAGAAATGGCTATCGAATTGTGGTCGAAGAGTCAGGTGTTTAGTGTTTATTTAATTTTTAACTTATTTCCGAAATGTTTTTGAAAAATGCCTGGTTTAACTGAAAGATGAAAAACTGGAAGGCAAGGATTTTTCAAATGCCCAAACATACCTAATAGAAAGCGAAACTTAAAATAGGCAGCAACATGGCAAGTAGACTGTAAGCATGCTCTCAAAAAGATGGGGAGTTCCCCACCCTGCTCACAGACTACAAGGCTTTACAGCAAAGCACACAATCACTAAGGCTTTCAGATCAATCCGGTTGCTAAACCTCAAGAAACAGAGAGGGCGGTCCAGGTTCCCCAGCCCCCATAAATCCCCCTTATCACCATCCATCAGAGCTGGTCTGACCATAACCCTGTCCCTTAAACACCTAACTTTAGCAAAGAAAGTTAACAAGCACTGGGCCACAGCTGCCCCCCTCCCCTCTATAATATTAATTTGGCAAATGTGTTTGGTATCCTAACGAAAGCTGAATTCAACCAAGAGAACAAAGGAAACAAACCCTCACCTGCCTCCATGTTGTCATACCCACTAGTGAATCAACAAGGAATCTCTTGGTGCCAACATCACCCCTTGGAAACCAGTTCATCAGAAAAAACCTTCCAGGATTTCTCTGTAGGAATATTGCCGAGGACGCCAGGAACACAGACCTTCTCAAAGCCAGAGTTTCCACAACCCAGTAGCAAGGAGATGGTTGGCTAGATTGTGAGTGTGCTGCCAGCTGATGTTAACCTGCTAATAGTAAAAGAAAACATAACCAAAAACAGTGAACGAACAAAAATACCAAGGGCACTGATGAGCAAAAGAAAATAATCATCCTTCAGCTACCTGACTGCAGATTTGTAAATGTTTTTGTTTTAGAAATCTTTGCAGATCTTCCTTTGCAAACCTTGAATTTAGAATCATTACAAGAGTAAGAAAAACTCTCAGCTTACATGTACGGCCAATCATTGAAAAAACTTAGCCATCCATTCCAAATCAGTGTAAAGTGGCTGAAGGATAAAAATCGTGCCATCTTGTAAGCAATGCATGGCCATGGTTGCCACAGATGTTGACACTTCAAAATTTCCTAAATTAAAAAAATTAATACTGATAAACTGAATCTCTAATACCAGCTGTGGTTGTTGAGCCATCAGCCTCCACTTACAGCTGCACTTTTAACCTACCGGAAACTGCCTTGTTACCCGGTAAGTGATGCAACTAAGCCTTTCAAATGATGGTTTTTTACATACATATACTTTTCATCAAAATAATTGACAAACACTTTCTGCTTTGAAAGGAATTTCCTGATGTTTCTCTCTCTGACCAAAAATAATTTAATGACTTGTGGCAACCATGACACCTGCAGTTCCTTAGCTACAGCATTGTGTATCTACTTCTATAGCTGATTCATTAAGTATTTTACCCTACCAGAAGTATTCATTACAATGTTGCAAATACATCTTTGTCAAACAAAGGAAGCAATATCTTTCTCTTGAAATTGGAAAATTGGGAAAGCGTACCACTAACCGAGGTGCTTCTTAGTCTCCCTTAATACCAAAGATTGTAAAAAATATCTGCCGGTGACTAGTCCGTCCGTCCTTACCAAGTTTTTGATGTGACATTAATATCGAGACTGCTTCCTTTGGCAAGACCAATTAAGTATACAAAATGGCCTAAGGTGGTTGGTATCATGAGCAACATACTGTAGGTGATCTAAGAAGCCTTGAAATCTTAGAACAGTGATGGAAATTGTGAGTGAATTTTGTTGTTAGGAGCAACTCAGATTGTAACTTCACGTGCATTAGGGGTATTATGAAGCTCTGTATTTTAAAAACAAAAGTTAAATCATATTATTTTAAGAAAGAATGGATAATGTTGTGACCACAAAAAAAAAAAGTTGCTGTTACTAATTGTCAAGATGACAGTGAAAATAAATTATTAATATTAAACTATCAAATTTTGTGCTGGGCACCTTTAAACTCCCACTTCCCACAAAGAGACTCTAAGTAAAGAAGTTAACACAAAGTCAATTTGATAAACATCTCTCCATTTCCATCACTGTTTTGACAAGCTCAATATCATTGTTTAGAGAAACAATTTCGTTTTTGAGAGTCAAAATAACTGGTTTTAGCCAGCCTCTAAAAAAAATGGGTTGTCTGTAAACAATTTGAAGTTACTGTAACAAAAATCGGACACCTCGTTAAAGAGGAAAACTGTTAACTATATAACCCTTTTGAAAATATTTAAGTTTAGGTATACACAAGGCATTGGAATAAGGTGTTGCCAGGAAAACTAAGGTTCCAATATTGCCAAAAAAGTCCTTTATACCAATATCTACCAAATTATTTTATACATCAAAATTTTTGAAAAAGCCTTTGATAACATTTGTAAAAATTTGCTGTCCTGTAAAGCCATTGTCTCACGCAGTCTACCAATTCTCTTTCAGCATGATTATGGTAATTTTTCTTACTTCTGTGCAACTGAAATTTCTACGTGTTCCATGTTCATGCTTTTGTGAGAGGAAAATAATTGTTAACACGTAATTGAATAAAGTGTTATGAACAAAATTGCTTTAAATGCTGTTATCTTCAGAGAAGAAAAACAACCATTACTACATGTAGAAGTGTTAGATGTAAGTACCCTAGCCAATCAATGGACACTTTTAGTTAAGTATTTAGGAGCAGCACACTCACAAGAAAAGGCATGAAACATTTGCCAACCAAACACAGCTGCCAGCTAAAACATATGTGTATTTCAAAAAGGGCTTATAATTACCTCAACTAATTTTATTGAGAAAAAAATACCATATGGGATGTGCAGGGCTGTCAGAGTACCAATGGCAAAAGTTTCATACAGTAGGAACATTTAGTAATATTGACTTCCTACTGAATCAAAACGTGCTCTGAAAATAAAAGCTGAATGATTTACATTACACTGGGATGGCTGACAAATATTCCTTGCTCACAAATAATTAATTATTCATCCAGCTACAAAAGGGAAACTGAGACAAATTTAAATAGCATGAAAGAACTTTTGAAAGTTTCATCCAAAGCTCCATAATAATCCTTATCTTGTTTGAATTCCATACTAATATTGAATTAGCTCACTTTATTGAGGCAGCTAGCAACTCCTCAAGAAATGACTTTTGAGCATTCTTTTGCTCAAAGCAATTTCCTTTTTGACAATAACTTCCAACAATGATAAAACTTAATGGACTTTCTCTGGCTAAAATATTTTTAGCCAGAGAGCGTCCAATCAAGTTTTTATGATTCATCCTGCCTGCCTTCCTTCAATTTTTTCATTAATTTCAACAATGTTGTTGCCCATAAAAATAAGTAATATTGGTGATTACATGTAATGTACATGCAAGCACGCTGTAATACTTTTGTAGCTGGAAAGAAAACTTATAATATTTGAAATAATAAATCAAATATTTCGAAGCAAAATTAATGTTAAATTGAATGGGGGTTGTGGAACAACAGCTGGGTGAAAAACCTCCCTGTACGTCCACTTGCTCCTTGGAGGAAAACCCCGGGCCAGCTGAACCCCACATCCAAAGACCTCCCGGGCTGGGTCACCACTGCCTTTTCTCTTCTTGAGGACACTTGAGAGGCCGATAGGCCGTTTCATTTTCTGTGTTACAAAAAAGTAGCCTGTTGGATGATTTTAAACCAATTAACCTATTGACTCCTGGAAGTGAGACTTAACAGATTTTACTTTGTCTAATGCCTGATGATTTTTACTCCTTAACTGGGCGTGTCCTAGCACACCAGAGGAGTGAAAGGGTTAACCCGTTGATTCCTAGGAGTGAAACGTAAATAGATTTTACCGTCTAACAACAGACAATTTTACTCATCAATGGGGGACAGTTTAGGAGTCAATGGGTTAATACATTCAATGATGTTTGTAAAGTTATCTTATTCATATTTTTGTAATTGCAGATGGGGCTCGGATTTTTCTGAGTTTCCAGTTGATGATAATGCTTAATATCTTTCATGTATTTCTCAAATAATGAAGATAGTAAATGAAAATTTCTCCCAACTTTCTAGCTTTTAGGTAACTATTTATGACTTCTTTGATCTTAAGAATACAAACCAACACAATTGCTTGTGCAAGTAGTGGTGCTCCGATCTCTTATCTGAGTGGTCCTCCATTCCAAGTCCACCATTTTAATCCATGATCTACTGTTCTTCTCCAGTTACTCATGTCCACAGCTCAATACACCCACTGTTTGTCGTGTTCTATGTCCAGTCAATAGCAATCCTAACCCTTCCATGTTTTTCTTCAAACACTCTCAGTTTTATCCAGGGTCCAATGTCCTTTTTCCAGTCAATAATCTTCATCTCACTTTCCATCTAATTGAAAGAGTTTTAATTCATTAGGTTTTTACTTAAAACAAACCACAGTGTAATAATTTCTAATTTCAAAGCACCTCCAAAACTAGTGGAATAATCTCTTAACTTGATAATTATATGGTCCCCTTATCTTCAGGAATACCTTCCAACTTGGTGATGCAGGTATTGTGAAGAAAGTACCAGTAAGTGTTGTCAGGACATAGCTGGAGATGTATACAAACTAGGAATCACTCCTACATGTAAATCAGATGTTACTTATTTAGCACTTGCAGTTGGTAGACTGAACATTTTGAGAAATTAAAAAATACAATTTCGTGACAGTTCTAATTTGTTCAATATTTATGGAGACTTTTACAAGATCAGTGCCTTAACCAGTGGCCACTTATAGATTTTACTCTGTCGAACGCCAGACGATTTTATTCATTAATGGGAGCCCCCTCAGGCCTTAAACGGTTTAAGGCAGAGTTTGAGCCACATGCTGTGAGAGATGTTGTGGTTTTTATCAAAAACCTGAGGCATAGATGTTATACAAACTCACACGTTTATGAGCGAAGCAACTCAACTCAAACAGCATAAATTCGAAAGTAAAATCACTGTCCTTTTTTAACGAGGTGGCCTGGGTAATACCAACACCACTACTGCAGGCCTGCACTGGAAACTAAGCAATAACACAACAAGAGACACACTTATTTATCTGACCTCCCTTAAATCTAAAATAACAGTTACTGTACATGTTCTTGATGAGCCCTGTGACTGTTGAAGTCGCTAGAATACTACTACACGACAACTCTCAGGGTTTATTGTTAGATAAATTACCCTAAACTACCTGTGTGTAAGAATATTGTATTCACAGAGAGATCATATCACACTACACAATAGCACTCTACTGTTTGCTGGATGTAATAACTAGTAGTATTCTTGGATTATTGAAGTGTTCCACAGTCGCTTTGGAAGCAAAGGAGAAGGGTAGAGAAAGAAACAATCTTATAGGACCGACATTTGAGGATACAAGCATGTACTTCTTGAAATTAATGGTTTAAATAAACGCAGTGTACTATGATTCATGTGACAGGATTGACATACTTTGCCAGCTTGGCTAGACACTGTTCAAATCATAAGAGTGATCAATCTGTTTAATTTAGGAAGTTGTGGTCAAAATAACTATGCATCGCTTCTGAGGAAACGTTAACAGCCCCCTGAGAGGGCATTTGGGTTAGAAAAAAACCCAGGAAGATTGAAGAAAATAAAAGGAATCAAGTCATATTGTCACAGGAGCAACTTCAGGAAACCCCCACCACTATTGTCTTCTCAAAGTGGCATCATTTGAAGAATAACAGGAATCAAGTAATATTGTCACAGGAGCAACTTCAGGATACACTGCCACTATTGTCTTCTTAAAGTGGCATTGTTTGAAGAATGAGGCATAACTATTTGTATGCAAATTAGTGGCCAGGGATTTTAGCGTTTAGTGGACGTGGAGCGTCATAAAATTCATCAAAATCTGAATTTTATTGAAATTGTCTGAAAGATTATTACTGACAAATGTACGTCCCTTGCCAAAAATGTAGACAAACGAAAAATGAAAACTTGCTAAGGCTCCCCCATGCAGAGGATACCCAAGATTAGAAATTGCGTTCTCCAAATGTTGAACGCAGTAATACAAGAAATAACCCTACAACAAGTTTCCAATCACCTTATTTTACATAACATTTTCTATACAGGTCTAAAGCATGCTTGTAAGCCTACAGCATGTGCATGTGATGCATTTATTTACACAAGATAAGTATAAAAGCAGCAGGGCTGAGGTGCTCAAAAGAAAATAAATAAATCACTTAAATCTAATCAAACAAAGTGATATACCGGTAATCTAAAAGATGTACAGGCTGGTGTAACTTGATTGAATTAGCCTTGAAACTAACAGGAGGCAGTAAGGCAAGGTGTTTATGGAGCTTGTCTTGAGATCTGGACATCCCCTGTTCCAGACCCCCTCTGACCACTTGTTGAATTTGATTCTGGTAGTCTCTGGTTTAACTTCTTGCCTGCACTTGTAAATAGCCAACTGGTTCACCTCTGGCCAGTCGGATTCTTAAGGACGTTCACGCCCATAATTTGCTACTGCGCATTTTTTCACGCATGTGACGCATACGTCATGCATCACAGATCGTGAAGGTAAACAAACATGGCATCGAGCCAGTGTTTTATCCTCCCTCACCGCAAAGGGTCATTTGTGGCATCATGGGATAGCTGTGGACCCAGGTCTTCTCAGGAATGTCACACAATGACGTGACAGTGTGAATAGACAATCGCTTTGAAAACTTCCCAACGATTTTACTCTCTTGAATGCTAGGTGACCCCCCTTTTTCTTTTCGTAGATCAATTCCTTCCCAGATTTTGTCCATTTTAACTAAAAACAAAAAAATCTGTACGAGAAGTTACAAATATTTCGCCTTTTATGCTCTCGTGCGCCAGATGTTTTCTTTCTTAGACTAATATGTATCATTTTTTCAAGGTCTATTTCACCTCAGAAAAAGACATCAGCTGCAAAAGTTTATTTAGATATATTAGTTATGTTGAACTGAGTATGTTTACCTGATCTTAATTTCACCAATGTAGCTTTTTTTATTGCTGACAGTTGTAATCTAAGATTGTCTTAAAACATAACGCAAGCTTCTCAAAATGTACCTTATCTCAAAAACGAGCACGGTGACCTCCCTTTTTTTTCCTTTTTGGCAAAAGTAGTTCATTACCATTCTGTGTGGCAAGTTTTAAAAAAATCTGTATGTGGGAACATTTTGGGCACGAACGTCCTTAAAAGTTGTTCTTGTTGTTCTGTGCTGTTGTGTGTCATTGCTTGGAGATATTACCCACTAGGCTACTCCAAAATTCAAGTGAAAATAAAGTTTGTGCCGTAAGCCAGAATTACAGGTGCATTTAGTAAGCAAGCTATGAAGAGCATCTGGGAAGTTGCCAGAGTAGCAGCTAAAGATGTATGAATAAAAGCAATCATTTAAATATGCATACCTCAGAAACTTCCAATTTACTGACATGCTAAAATCCTCAAAAGACATATTTTAGTCCAGGTGATAGGATCATTTTAGCAGCCTTAACATGTATACCCTCTACACTAGAGAATAGGTTCTTGCCACAGAAGCCCAAAAGAAGGAGTCCCCGTTTTTTTGCTGACAATACCTATTTCTGACTACACTACAACAAACTTCGAGTAGAAGTTTATTTAGAATGTGTCAGTCAGCCACACAAAATTAATGCAAGACAACCCTACTATAATAGACAAAGTTTTAAATACAATCTCATAGAAGTTGTGCTACGCCAGATACAAAAAGCCACCCTTAAGACATGGCCAAAAAACATGCAGAAAGGTATTCCTCATCAAATGCAGCAGCACAAAACCCCAAGGAGGGGTAACACCCCGCAAGCCTCTCCATCATGGCGTCAGAATATCAATTTCTGACTAATTCATTCACTCATTCAATCGTCAGAAATTACATTCCTTGTCCCTTGTTATATTTTGTGTTCTTCGAACCAGCAGAGGAGCCACCGACAAGCCCTCCCCCTACTCGGCCTCCGTTACCACCCTCTCATGCCAGTCACTCCGCATCTGTTCAGGTAGATCCAGACAGCATTTTCCCTGTGACTGTCAGAGCCAACTTTCAATCTCTACTTAAAGAGTATGACTCTGTATTTGATCCTCAGTTCCCAGGTTACAATGGTTCCACTGGCCCTTACCAAGCAAAGGTCAACATGGGCCCCGTCGAGCCCCCTCAGCGGAAAGGCCGCCTCCCTCAATATGCCCGCGACAAGCTCATTGAACTCCAAGAGAAGTTTGACCACCAAGAGCACCTTGGTGTCTTCCAACTCCCTGAAGACGTTGGTGTCACTGTCGAGTACCTGAATCCATCTTTCCTTGTAAAGAAGCCCAACGGCAGTTCCCGTCTGGTCACTGCTTTTGCTGACGTAGGCGGATACAGTAAGCCCCAACCATCTTTGCTGCCTGACGTTGATTCCACCTTGCGCCGCATCGCCCAGTGGTCACATATCATCGTCACAAACCTGACAAGTGCCTTCTACCAAATACCTTTGGCTAAAGAGTCCATGAAGTATTGCGGCGTCGCCACTCCGTTTAAAGGGGTACGTGTCTACGTCCGTTCCGCTATGGGTATGCCCTGGTCAGAAACTGCCCTCGAAGAGGTTATGTGTCGCGTCCTAGGCCCCCTACTGCAAGACAATTTCATGGCCAAAATCGCCGATGATTTCTACTGTGGCGTCAACACACTTCACGAGCTACTTCACAACTGGCAGAAGGTCCTACATGCCCTACACCAGTGCAACCTCCGTTTGTCTGCCCACAAGACTATAATCTGTCCCAGGACTAGAAATACTGTCGGCTGGATCTGGATTGCTAGCTCCCTTTCCGCCAGTCCCCACCGCCTTAACACCCTCGCCACATACCCTGAGCTGACCACTGTCGCCCGATTGAGATCTTTCATTGGCGCTTACAAAGTCCTTTCCTGTGTCATCCCAAGGTGCTCCAGTTACGTTGCCCTACTTGATGCTGTAACAGCCGGTCGTCCCTCTCACGAATGCATTAACTGGACCGATGACCTCAGGGCCACATTCTGCAGTGCTCAGAACGCTCTTTCTACTGCACTCACCATCACGTTACCCAGACCTGAGGACCAGCTATGGATTGTGACTGATGGAGCACTCAGGGACCCTGGAATAGGTGCCAACCTCTACATGACGCGCGGAGACAAGTTACATGTCTCTGGCTTCTTCGGCGCCAAGTTACGAGGTTCCCAAACAAGATGGCTTCCATGCGAGGTAGAAGCTCTCTCCATTGCGGCTGCAACAAAGCACTTTAGCCCAAACCTTATTCAATCTACTAAGAAGGCCTGCATTCTTACTGACAGTAAGCCGTGTGTTCAGGCATACGAGAAGCTCTGCCACGGGGAGTTCTCTACCAGCCCCCGTGTTTCCACTTTCTTGTCCGTTGTGAGCCGCTACCAAGCTTCTGTCAGGCACGTCTCCGGCGCAGCTATCCTCCCTTCAGACTTTGCAAGCCGAAATGCAGCTGCCTGTGAAAACGAGACCTGTCAGGTGTGCTCCTTCATCTCTCGAACCAGGGACTCTGTTGTCCGAGCCGTCTCAGTTCAAGATATTCTCCAAGGCAACCTTCGTCTTCTCTTCACCAGCCGGCCCGCCTGGTTTAGCTGTTCAGTCTGAGTGCCCAGACCTACGCCGCACACATGGTCACCTCGTCCGGGGTACGAGACGTTCCAAAAAGCTCACCAACATAAAGGATGTTAAACGGTATTTACAAGTCACATCGGTCGCAGATAACGGCCTCCTCGTCGTGCGGCGTCATGAGCCCCTCTCCCCGTCCCAAGAGGGGTCATCATTGTCCCACACCAAGCTTTGGATGGCCTTTTGACTGCTCTTCACATACAACTCAGCCACCTGTCCTGTCACCAGTTAAAGTTGGTTGTCAAACGCTACCTGTACGCTCTCGATCTGGACAAGGCTGTCTCTTGTGTCTCTGATGGATGCCACTCCTGAGCAGCAATCCGAAGCTCTCCAGTCGCACGTATTGACCAGTCCACTTTCTCACCTCCCGACGCTATTGGTCGGTCCTTTGCCGCAAACGTCATTAAACACTCACACCAACTTATTTTTGTCATCAAACGTTACGCAATGCCATCATAAAGATCTGCTTAGAAATGCTGTGATCCGTACTGACCCTGCACCTGGCTTTAGGGCCCTAGTCAACGACCCACTCATAAAGAAGTATAGAATTACTATAGAGCTTGGCCAGGCCAAAAACCCCAACAAGAACCCTGTCGCGGAGAGAGCAGTCCAGGAGCTGGAGACGGAAATTCTCCGTTGGAGACGGAAATTCTCCGTCAGGAGCCGTTAGGCCGAGTCGTTTCTCCTCTCACTCTTGCCGTAGGCACTTCCGCCTTGATCTCTCGAATTCGTTCCTGTGGCCTTTCTTCACGTGAAATGTGGACACAGCGGAACCAGTTTTCTAACCAACAGTTACCCCTTGCCGAAGACCATTTAATTGCCCTCCAGCACGACCAGTGTCTATCCAACCACCCCCACAGTGAGCGTGCCAAAGCCCCCTTGCAGCAAAGGTGCCCTACTCCTTTAATTGATGTTGGTGACCTGGTGTACCTTCATTCCAACCGAAACAAGTCTCGAGCCCGCGACCGATACCTCCTCATAGCCATAGACCCTCCATTCTGTGACATCAAAAAGTTCATTGGATCCCAGTTACGCAGCTCATCATATCATGTCAAGCTTTCTGAGTGCTTCAAGGTCCCTTCGGACTTGGCCGACTCCTTACGTGTTTCCCACTTATGTCACGGACACGACTCAGATGATGGAGACGATCCTGATATCACACCTCACCCTCCACCCTCGCTGCCTGACATCCCTGTTGTTATCTCCACTTCAGCCCAGCATCTATCTAACCCGCCCTGCTGTGTTAAACCACCAGCTCCGGCCTGCCCTACCGATCATGTCATGGACAACACAGCAGCCCAGCCATCCTGCCCTGAGGTCCCCTCTTTGGAGAACGCAGCTGTTTTA